>NW_024387477.1:13458298-13852948 GCF_900408965.1 Simochromis diagramma | reverse complement strand
GGGGACCCCACTGAACCTCAAACCAGTCCTTGAAGTTGTTGTTTCCACAGCAGCGGAACTCCATCTGCAGACGATCAATGGTCTCCTTTTGAAAACAGCGGCCGGGCACGTCTGTGTCCTTGTAGAAGCGGATCCCATTCCTCAGTCCCACCTGACATTGAAGAGAGAAAAGTGTAGGAAGGAGAAGGTGTTATCTTTAAAAGTCGTTGGAGTATCAGAGCAGTTTGAGCTGGTTTTAAAAATAATGTTTGATTGTTGGTCAAATTGCTCTCCCATTTTGGCTTTGTCTACAGCAACTTATAGGGAAGCAGGCGTTTCCTAATGTTTTGCTTGACACTGGAGGTAAACTACTTATACCCTCCTTTTAATCTTTACCCAGCCCAGTGAACCCACCTTCAGGGACTCCTCCAGGCGTCCCTGCAGGGCATAGCTGAGCACCACCCACAGCAAGAAGGAGACAACAGAGTAACATGGCTACAGCAAACCAGGCCATCAGGAGCAACTTCCAACGGGGGAAGCGGCTCGCATCCAGGGAGTCCTGACACACACGAGTGGCAACCCAGTTGGTGCCAATGGAGACCAGGCCCACCATCATCAGGATGTTGGGTACCACGTGGATCTCTGTGTTGTCCATCACCTCAAGAGAAGAAGAGCAAAGTCAAAGATAATAGTTGGCACAACACTGGCAGTCAGCTGCAGGTCTCTTTGTCATTTCCTCCACTCAATTTAGAAGGCAATAATCCTTTGTTCAATTATCCTTATCTAGTCTAAAATGACCTTGGCAGCCAAAAGATTCAATTAGCTGCAAAGTCTACATGGAAATATGATGATAAATTTAATCCATTGCTCGTGTTAAGTCAATTATGGACTGAGTTTATTATTGGCTGAGTTTGCAAAAGCCTGCCAGCCACAAAGCACCTTTGTCCAATTGTTGTTTTAAAATTACCATTAAAAAATACCTTACATTTACAGTCCGGTGGCTAACGTGATCCTGTAAAATCTGTCCAGCCAGCTTGGCTTTAGAACAAATAATCTCTCTAAATGAAATTGCAAAGAAATATTTTAAGCTCCATGTAGAATACTCAGTTTTCCCACTGAGTGCAGTAGAGGGCAAAACAGAGTACACAAATGAGGTATTTGTCTACAGATGATAAAGGAGGATTATGCTCTAATGAATCATTTGTTAGAGCCTTAGCTTCCTGATTCCATTTCATTGGTCAGAGAGCAAATATGTCTTCTGTTTTTTTCCCAGCCATTCACCACCACCTTGGGAAAAATGATTACCTAAGATTAGCTAAGAGCACTTCTCACTTTAGATCAATAAATATGTGAAGGCCTCCTCTCATTGCAGCTTTCCTGTGAATATCAGTTCACTAAGTCTGTCTAATTGATCACTGATCCATTAAGACAAATGGCTACAGTGCTTAAACAAAATGCACAATCCACACACACACAAACAAACACACACTCACACATTATTTTCATGGGAAAAGTGCTGACATTACAAAGACGTTTTTCAGCCAACTCCACCTACATGACTTAACATTCATGAATGTGCATGTTTACACTTGCGTGCGGTGTGTTTGTATTTGTCGATTAAACGCTGAAGCTAAGTTTAAAAAAAAGTGACACAGCAGGCTCAGTAAACAACACTTAGCAAAGGCAGATGCCTGAGCATACAATCCTATATTTGTTCAACCTTTAATACATTCATGCACTAGACGTTAGCTCCACCTGGCCTTCTAGCTTGCATTGCTTCATGTGTGTGTTTGCATTCATGCAAGCATCGCTTTCTGTACCTCTGCCCTACGAAGCAGCTCTGTCTTAAGGTAAACACCAAGACAAAAGATGAAGGCCCCACTCATCACTGCCAGCCAGGACATCAGCCACAGGCCCTGGGCCAGACGAACTCGCCTCTGCTGGGTGAACGTAATTTTCAGCAGCATGGCTCACTATTATGCACAGGCCACCACAGAGAAAAGAGAAAAAAGAAAGAGAGGGGGAGCTGGATGGAGCAGAGCAAGTCTATTCTGGTCAAAACTGATGCTATCCAGAGGTGGCCAGCTGCATTTATGGAGACAAACCCATGGAGCTCAAAATACGGTGGACTCAGTGTTGTTGGATTGGTCAGTGGTCAGTCCAGGCCTGGTCGTTTGATTAGTTATTAGTGCGTTGAGCTCATCTAAGTTGTTCCAGGTGGAGGGGATAAGCAGGTATATCCCTGAGATGGTAGAGGACAAAGTCGACCTTAGAAGATAATCCAAAAACTTTCACTGGGTTGACGAAATGTCTCAAAAAGTTGTTTTTTCTTAAATAATCCAAATCCGTGCGGATGAGAAATGTGAGAAAAGTGGTTATTATTAAAGTATGGTGGAAAAATGATAATCCTTTTCACAAATATTACAGATGTTTCCCTCAAGCAAGTGGTCACAACGCCGCAGTCCCCCCTCCAAGCTGAAATCAGTGATTTCTTCCCCTTGATGCGATGTGTATTTTTTCCCACATTTATTACAGAAACAAAAGTCTAGATAATGACTATTAAAAACTCAGTGAGTCAGGTATTCGACTGCTGGAGATATGTGGTATCATGGTTTCTCACAGCTTGTACTCTTGCGTTGGTTTGTAGTGTTCCTTAGTTTTACCTGTAACTATGCCAAGAATGTTTTAAATTTATTTGTAGTCTTTTTGATCCTCGATCTTACAGCTGTTTTGAAGACTTGCATGCAAACCAGCGGTTGATGCTGAGGACCAGCAGTGGTGGTGGAGTTATCAATCTTACAGCATTTAACTAAAAATAAAATGTGCAAGAACATTTCAGTTAAATGACATTAAATTAAAAATAGACTTTAGAAAAAAAAATAACATTAGTTGAAACAATATTGTGCACAAAGCTAAAATACAAATATGGTTTTACGGTTTTAGATTTTGTTAATTCAGTCACATTTGTCAAACGACCAGTGCAAGAAGGGACTATTTGCTGAAACTGGGATGTCTACATGTCTTGGTGCTGGTTCTGAACCTCTAATTTTGCCTGTCTCTTTCTCCGTGTCAGGCATTCAAAGCCATAAAGAGTTTCCTTTCCAAACTAGAGACTGTGTCAGAAGACCCCAGCAAGCTAGCTGAGATCGGTATGTAACTGTAAACTGCACTGGAAATCTTCCCTCAAACTAGAAACTCCATGCTGTGTAGTTGTTTCTTTACCATGAATACAGTTTGAGAAAAAGAAACAAATAATCCTGTAACTATCTCAGATGGCTTTAATCAAATTAATAGACACATTTTATATGAAAACTTAAACGTAACAACTCTCTGTTTTGTGTGTCCTGCAGAAAAGGACGTAGCATCGTCTGCTCAGCCTGCAGGTGCCTCGTCCAGTTGGGCTGGCTGGGCTGTGACGGGCATGAGCTCGCTCACTTCTAAGCTGATCCGCAATGCTCCAGGGACGGAGGGGGGTACAGGCACTGAGGGAGGCGGACCTGCCGCTAATGCCACCAGCCCCACTACTCCCCCTAGTGCCAGTGATGGAACAGCCGTGACAGGTGAGGTGGAACCACAGCACCCCGCCTTTTTTAAAAAAAAAATAAAGATTTACATACACTAACATGCATATTTAATCTAAATAGAATCATCTAAAGAATCTCAACACTGGAATAAGTGTATGTGTCTATATTAGTGGGACTGCTGGTGCTGGGAGGTGTCAGCTTTCTTTTACAACACAAAGCCTTCATCTGTCAATACAGATCTAAGACTTTATTGACTGACCAACGCGTTTCAGCTTGTGACCTTCAGATGACCCTGATGAGGCCACAAGCCAAAGCGCCTTGGTCAGTCAATAAAGTTCTTCCTCTTCCCTTTAGGTGTTGCTGGAGTCCCTGCATTGTGCTTTGATAGATCTGTAACTTCAGGCAAGTCAGTGGATCTCACAGAATAGAATTCATTGCACAAGTACAAGGCAACAAAATGATGTTTGCGTCCATCCAGAAGTGCTTTAGCAAAAATATAGATATATTACAGAATATAGATCTATTATAAATGTGTTACAATGTACACGGTACTATGTTATCAATTTACTATAGCTATAAGTATGTACAGGCTATAACTGTAGTGAGTGTACAAGCTATATGCAGGCTATGAACATGTATACTTATGGTTATAAATATGAAAAGCTATAGCAGATCCCCGCTTAGCAGTTTAAAACCTGTGTGTAGCAGCAGAATAACGGCCTCTGTATCCCAGTTACTATTCTTTAATTTATTAAGTGTTCCCACACAAATCAGTGCCTTGAATCAGTGTCTCACATTAAAACGTTTCTTTCAATCTCAGGTTCTCAAGACAAAAATCAACAAGCCTCCCTGACTCACCACGGTGCCTCTAGTCGTGCCAACCAATCACAGACTCTTGAAGTAAGAGACAACAATGATGAGCCTGTAGGAGACCGCTGGGATGAGGAGGAGGACTGGGGAAGTTTGGAGGTAGGGAGAAAATAGTTAGGATATGTATTGTGCATAAATGGAAGATTATGGTCTCACATAATTATAATTTGAAATCACATAAATTGACTGCACGTTTCCTCAAAGGAGCCAGAGAAAGCTCAGACTGAGCCCGATGACTGGAACACCGACTGGTCAGGAATGAGTTCATCCAAAAAGAAGGTCAGACGGAAGATGCTAAGCAATGCAGTTATTTGACAGTCATTCCTTTTGTGCTCATTCTACTTCCTCTAATGCTGTGAGCACTGCTGATATTGTTAGATTACTGTGAGTCATATTAAACTATTAATCCTCCTAGTATAGTCTGCTGACTTGAAAGGTTCCCATTTACCTGTAATATATACTTGTATATGTTATTGAAAACAAATGTTTAAAAAAAAATTCTCCACTGTAAAAACAAAAACATTATTGGTCACATCTGGGGGGTGTATGTAGATGTGGAAAAATCAAAATCTGCAGCTGGACTCATTTCAGTTTTCTTCGCTGTGACGCAGGCGAGCCGCTCATCCACCTCCATGGTGGTGAAAAAACAGAGCTCCGACTGGAGCTCAGGCTGGGACGCCGATGACAGCTGGTCCAACGAGAAAGAAGGTCAGGGTCAGAGCTCTGCAGGCGAGGAAGGCTGGGGGAACGACTGGGGGGAGGAGGAGACCGACACAAGCTCGGCCAATAAAACGCTGCCCCTGCCCGAAGGTGTGCGGTTAGCCAGCGAGTACAACTGGGACAGCACGACAAAGGGCGCCAGTCAAAACGATCTGTTCGCCAGCGTGTCCCAGAGAAACACAGCCAGCATGTCTGCCGCCACGGTGAGAGCGCAGTGAGCCAAAAATACAGAAGTTGGTTTTCAGATTTGAGAGAAAAAAACAACAGAGTGTTAAATGCACTTTTGATTATGGCTTGAAAGTCTTACATGTGTATTAGAGGGAACACCAAACTTTATCCGATTTCATTGAAATGGCATTTTAACAGAGCACACCATAAAGCTGCAGTCACATGATCAGCCCTCAGCATCACGGTGGGCCTTCAAAATAAAATCGCTGTTGTTTAAGAAAAGGGCATTAACAGATCTATCTATCGATTGAGATCGAGATCACTAAATATTATATTATTTATTTATTTTTAAAGAATTAAATTAGATTTTTTTTTCTTCAATAATTGTACATTGGCTTGATTAGGTTTGAATAACAGAGAACTATGTTTGTGTTGTTTTCTCAACGATAGTCTGGAGATGGCTGGGGCGCAGAGCCGACAGGAGACTGGGGAGCTGAGGAGAGCTGGGAGTCGGTAGATGGAAGCCAGGGTAAGTCCAACAACGAGGTTACCTTAATCAGAAATGAGAACCTGGATTGGCCTGATTGTAGAGACTCCAATCAGTTCGTACCTCCTTTCAGTCGGGCATTTTTAGCGTCTCCTGTGAGGCTTCTAAAAATGTAGACCTGCAGTAATAAATCACAGAGCTGCCCCTTTATTTTTAGCTTATTCAGTAAAGGACCAGTGAAAAATCCATCATATGTCTGTTCACAATTCATAAGAATGACACCTCCTAGATCATTAGTCTGATTTTAGTGAAATTTGCTCACAATGATCAGCTGATAGGGTCTTTAGTCAAACTGCTCTCAGAGCCAAGGTCACATTTTTTTGTTTTACAGGCAGTAGCATGTGAATTGTGATCGATCATGTGCCTCCTGAGCTACGATGTCATTGACATTCTGGTTTTATTTTCACTTAGGTCTCAGCAAGGCAGAGCTGTCCAAAAAGAAACGCGAGGAGAGGAGGAAGGAACTGGAGGCGAAACGGGCGGAACGAAAAGCTGCTAAAGGTCCTCTCAAACTGGGCGCGCGCAAGCTGGACTGATGAGGACCTAACAGAGTGGCACAAAGCAGCAGATCTAGGTTCCACATTCCACAAGTTAAGGACCAGAAAGAAGTGGCAGCATTAAAGAAAACCTGACAGTCGCTAAAATGGAGAAGGCAGAGGAGAACCTTTCCTCTGGACGACTTTTAGTTTGGGGATTTTCTGTCTTTGTTCCTCTAAAAAAAAAAAAAAACTGACACAGATAAAAGATGGAGACGGAGAGGAAATCTGGAGAGCAGCACCCCCTGCAGCAGAGGCCTGAGCAGGTTTCAGACGATGTCCCCCTCATTATTTTTTATTCATGACTCCCACAGTTGCTCTTGTAAACTATATGTACATAACTGGTGCATCCTGTCTTAAAAAATGACTTTTTTTAGAAGGAAAAAAACCCACAAATATATATATATATATATATAATAGAATTTTTCTTCACACATGTATTGTTGTGCTGAATGTTTTTCAGTACATGTGAACACACACACACTCGTACACACACACACACTGTTGTTTTGAATGTTTTAATTCAGTTACAGACTAAGAATAAGTCCATGCATGCACTGTGTATTGTGTGGCCTAACAAAAGGCTTCATGGCAAGAAATTAAAAACGTGCTGAATTTACTTTGCACATGCAACACTGTATTTTACAGAAGTGACCCGACAGGTAACACAGGTGACTGCTTAGAGATCTTTAAATGATAAACATGCACTTTGGAGGAGCTGGGACATAGAAGGATGCAAATCCGGTGGTTTTAGGGCAAAATCAGGTGAGTTTGTAGCCTTGTGGTGGAGGCTATGTGAAATCGTCTGTAGTGCTTATGATCACCTTTTGGAATCACTTGTTTACCACCAAGTCATTTTAGGCAATATATGGTTTGGTATAGGTGAAGGAGAACCTTTTTATACTTTTGATTTTATTATTTGTGCCTTTAATTAATTGACGGGATCAATAACTCCATATTTAAACTGACACTTGAGAAGCGGACCTGGAACGCATTAAAGCGTGACCCTGTGTGGCCTGTCTGGGTCGGGTACGGTATTTCTAGGTTTGGTCTTTCGAGCTAGACGTTTTATGGATGAGCCAGTTGACACAATCCGAGCCCATCACCACTGGATCTAAAATCCGGGTTTTGGTTGTTCGGGTCCAGTTATGAAGAGGACTCCGCTGCATTAGTCGAAAGAAATCCGGATGTTTTACTAAGAAAACAAATCATGTAGCATGTGAGCTATTCTGACGTATTAAATAAAGTTTCTTCTTCTATGCTTGTCTTCCTGTGTTTGAAGGGTAGTGAGTATATTCGTATCTGTAATCTGAGTTCTGATAACAGCTGCTGCTTTCTTTGTTAGCTCGTATAAAAGGGTCATTTCATATGAAATGAGTGAAACCTGAGAAAGGTTACCACCTGACTCCCACAGAATCACCTGATTTTTTTTTTTAAGCATACAATAACTTCAGTATGTTTAATGAGCCACGCAAAGTTTTACTTTCCTGCCCTTGATGTATAAAGACTTTAGCACAGAATTTAATAATTTAATGTGTTATTTCCAATGGTTTTCTAACCCCCAATAAATTCACAGCTGTAGGAGATAGCTGTGTGACATGGACTATGTTGTCACTGGTGGGGATGGTGTTGCACATAAATATGATGTATATCAGTTTCAGTAGTTTAGTAACTGTGACATAGAGTAGCAGAAGCCAGCACTGTTACCCTGCATGTTTTATTTGTTTTCTGAAAATTTATGTGATAAAAGATAAAAAGATGGATTTTGATGAAAACTTTGAAGGGTCATATCACTATTTTTAATAGAGGTTAAACTGCATCTAGCTGTGTTCACAAGTGCTGGGGGGAAAGTGCTATAGTTTAAAAATCAGCTGATTCTGATGGGGTCAGGTGGGAGTCTGTTACAGATTTCATGTGGAGTGACATCCCTGTCACAGGTAAATTTTTAGTTAAACTAGACTGCAGAGCAAGACCTAAATAATTGTGAGAGACATCTGTTAGATCAAAATAGGGAGGCCAGATGCCAACAAGTTTAAATGTGGGGCAAAAGCTGCACTTCTGTGAGATAGTGGGGCACGTGGACGATGCTGACAGGTTCCGTTACTGTGTACAGGCCCAGTATATTGTATGTCCACTTCTTTTGCTTAGGAAATGCTGCAGGTTTATGAGAAAGTTTGTGTATTCTTAAAGTCTTTATGTAGAGCTGCTGCTCTCACTGGTTTATCCATAGATGGCAAAGCTTTTTTGAGCCACAATCAACAACACACACACACACACACACGTGTCACTCCCCACCATATTTTCCTCTCTGTGCAAAACTGAAAAATAGCACAAAAAAAGTGTCTCTTTCTCAGAAAATACCTCTGCTTCATTTTCTTCGTGGTCTTTTCCACTATATTCAAAATTTGCAGAGCTTGTAAGTGTCCCTGAAAGGTAAGATGTTAGTCAGTCAAGAACTAGTACAGATGTGGGAATTAAAAGTGCTGTGCAGTGATGTTTATCCTAGACATAGATCATAGACTTTTCCTTTGTGAAAGCTTCATTTGGTTTCAGGGGGGAACAGAATTGGAAGTGCAAGAATGGTGCAGGGTGCCTTTGCAAAGACTTGAATGTAATAGGCTGTATTTATGGGTCCAATGACAAGAATACTATATCACACATTCCAGGCTATCATTGAGTCAAACAATTCATTTATTTAAAACTTGTTCAAACAGTGAAACACGATATATCTGAACTGTAGAAACATCTTGATGATATAAGGTTTTTTGCTCTTTTTTAAGAAATCCTACATAACCTAGCATAGATACTCATTAGCTTAATATTGAGTATTCACTTATAGCACTTCCTATTTTCTCTCCCGATGTTTGACTATACCCATTTACGAGTTTAGAAAGTTATCATATAATCATAAATACCCTCCAACCGTCATCCCTCATGAGTCATTTCATTGATATGAAAACCACATATTTCATCTTCTGAAGAAAAACTGTCAAACTTGTGCTGTATGTACAAATTTTAAACAACCCCAAAAATACAAACTATAGCCAGCCTTACATCATTTTCCCCCTAAAAAACAAAACAAAAAGCAATATGAAGGACAGATAGGGGTGAAGCCGATCCCAATTTCCTGCTAAATCACACATAACTGCATGCAAGTTAGGCAGTGTTATCTATCTGCGACTGATTATGGCAGGCGCCAGTTAGGCTTTGCTGGTGATCTGCTAATCCAGACCCAAAACAAAAGAGGACGAAGGTTCATCACTGCGTTTCCTTGTTTTCGTTTTTGCTTCCTCCCAACCATCGTGCCAGCGCGAAAACACCCACACCCGCAGCCGCAGCCAAGCCTGCATACATGGCGACCTCTCCTGCCTTACGCACCTGCAAGGAAAACATACATCATTGCAGCTAACGTGATTTATTTTTTGTAGAAATTTATAAAGTAGCAAAAAAATTTAAATCCCCACCGCTGCCCAACTTATAAAAAAAAAAAAAACGATTTGAACTTTTAAAAGATTTTGGGCGGATTGGGTTTCAGTGAAAACATCTTCTAATTAAAAGATCATGACATTCATTTGTTCTTAGTGTCTGAAAGAAGCATTCCTGAAACAACACATCAGTGTTTATACTTAATGTACAAAGTTTGGAATAGGAGAAATCAAGTGGATGCAGAACTTGATTCAGTAAGAGCAGCTGACGCTCCTACTGAGCTTCACCTGCACTGGGAGCAGTTTAAAGTTTCACTTTCACTGCCTGTTAAGTTTCATTTTGACTCAGAGCCTTGTTCAGAAAAGGTAATGGGTGGACTTCAATGCACTTTAAGCAAATTCAACTAATCTTTGAAGGCTTTGTGTGTTTAGTTTCCAGGCTCAGATACAATTTCACAATTTACACGTTTACTCACTGATGCTTAGATTTAAATATTAACTAAAGGTTGTAAAACCAGCGTGCACAGACCTGCCCTGCCATGTCCCAGGCCCCAAAAGTTTCCTCTTATCACCGTATGCAGCACGTTGACTCCACTGATATCATTCCGCCCTTTAAAAGCCCTTCCCACTGTTACCTCTCTCTTTAGTTTCTTACATAATCCTTTACCTTGTTAAATATTTGGTGACATTTTGATGTTTCGGTGTTGTATGAAGCTGGAAAGCCTCTTGTACCCTGCTTTGAATCCCTAACAGACAAATAAATTAACTGATATTTAATTACAGCTAATTACAACTGATTGAGCCATTCATCATTTAGAAGATGGCAAACCTCCAGAGCAAACAGGAGGGGTGGAGCAAGCAATGTTTGGTATGAGAGATAATTTCCCAGCTGGTGTCACAGAAGAATGAAAGGATTCAAAGTTATAGCTATGAATGAATCTTTAATCCCCATGTTTGTTTTAACCCTGGAGAACCCATGGGGTCAAATTTGACCCCATGGGTTCCCTAGTAAACCAATGGGGTTGGCTCTGACCCCATGGGTTCTCCAGGGTTAAGAAATGAACTATTTCTTCTGTAAATTTGTTCTGGCTTTTTCTGCCATTTTTTCCTTCTTCACTGAAGATTTCTATTGTTTGAAACTTACACCGCCCAGCCTCCGCCACCGCCTGTGTGTCAGTGCTTTGTCTCACTTCGTGTTTTTATAGTGACACAAAGGATTGACGTGGTTGGGCCTACCTGCCGGGACTCCGCCTTGCCGTAGCGCAGCTCATTGACAAAATGCTCGCAGTTTCCCCTGATGACGCAGTACGGCAGCACCTGGCCCACCATCCTGCCGGCCTCCCTCACAATGACACCAGGCGAGCGCGGCTCGTACGTCTTGTCCAGACTGTTGCTGATTTTCCACTCGTCAGTTCCCACCACGTCCCACAGCCCATCTTTCTTCACCAACGCCTTCTCGGTTAGGACAGACATCACGCTGTTGGAGCCGGCATCCGGGACCTCAGCTGGGGACAAAACCCACTCAGTTCACATGCTGAATATTGCAAGAGTTTGAGTTGGCTGTACCCCAACAAATAATTTACATTGTGTTCTGTCCTGAAAACCCACATCACAGAATCTGCATGTGGCCTCTCAGATAAGCTGCTTTTTGTTTTCAGTGATGGGGTTTGGGGGAAGGAGTCCAGACAGTGTGTGTGTATATGTGTGTGGAGGGACTCACAGGGTGGTGCCAAGTGAACAACGAAGCCATCGCCAATGTACACAGCCCAGTGCTGGTAAGAGCCACGAAAGATCTCGATTAAATCCCCAGGCTCTGGCTTTTCGTCATACTTGGATTAGAAGAGAGGGGAAAAATGTTTGAATTTCCAAAAGAGTGTGTTTGGCAATAATTGCAGCACGTTTGACACGATCACACTGACTCGCTTTAAATAGACATCAGCTTGATGCAATAAACAGCTCTGAGGCTATAAATGCCATCACATTCTTTTACTAACCAGTGTTGGGGCCATGTCAGCCTGTCTTTGGTCTGCGAACTTCCGATTTGTTGGATCTCCTGACGACTTTCAGCTGTAGGGATTAAAGATAAATAAATAAAAGCACACATCAGATTTAAGCACACCACGTGATACATAATGAAAGTAAGAGACCGATAAATCTAATAACACTTTAAATATCTGTATGTTTTTGCACACCAAACCGGGCTAGATCCTTCCTGAGCTGAACAGCGCCCCTCTTAAAAACAGCTGCAGGATTGTTGATGTTCCTAATAAACTGGCACATTAGCATAACCTCTGCATAACCTCTTTCGTAGAAATAAACGCCAAAGAAGCGAATTTTAGAGAAAAGCTCGCACTTTTAGAGACTTATATATCAAAATAAGTCACAAAGAGTGTTTAAAAATCGCACACGAAGAAGATTAGCCAGAACTGGTCCGTGTTTGCATCACCCAAAAGCCGCGAGGTAACACCATCATTCACGCGACCCTCAGCTATGGGAGGTCTTCGATCGGGTTAATGCCTTACCTGCAGCGACCAGACTCTTCTTCTCCTTCTTCTGTTCTTATGGCGGTTGTCAAAACGATCTCGAACCCTTTCGTTTTGAAATGAGAGACGTCACCGACGCAAACGTCAAAAGCTCACTCGCGAGCGATCAGCTGATTCATGCGCGTGCTCAGTGCCCTTCAAAATAAACTCGTGGCAGTATTTTATTTGTCTTTTTTAAGCGTCAGGTGATTTTTAAGATGACTTTTAAGATGACTGATTGTTTAAGCAAGGTGCAAGAATATTACAAGAAAACGCGTGAATATTAAATGATGTGATAAAATTAAGTGTGAAGGAATCATGAGTCTGCTTTTGTTTCAGCTACAAATGCCTACACTTTTTATTTTCTTTCTTTCATAAATGTGTGATTTTATCATGGGTAAATTTCATTTAAAATATTTAATTTATGTATAATTTATTTGCATCTATTTTGTTATTATTTATTTTTGTTAATATTATTTTTATTTTACCTTTTTTGGTCCGGCAGGTGTTTGACTTTAAAGTCTAATTTCAACAAATAACGACATTTTCTTTCTCTTAAATCGCCGGTTTATTATCCGCCACCCCCTCTCTTTCTTCTTTCCGTGATCAGTTATGATGGCCACGCGCAGAAAAACACGTAACTCAACCTTTAAAACCCCCAACACTTTCGGTTTAAATATAACCGAGAACTAAATCTTCACGAGGATTTTTTTTATTGCGTGACGACGTGACGACGTATGCTTGTTTGCTTCAGTAGGAAGTCAAAAATTGCTGGAGTTTATATTTGTACAGTTTAAATGTGGGGTGTCAAACAAGGGGATAGATCCGGCCCTTCTAAAGGTCCTGATGGCAGGATTGTTAAACAGAAGGGAACTGTAGATATGTTTGAATGCTGTTTTTTCTTAATTAATACTGTCCATGTAAAGCCTGTCTGTCTTGTGAGCTGCAGATGGTGACATCCTTGTAATGACAGCAGACTAAAGTGAGAGTGGAAAAAAAATGTTGAAATTATATGTGTTTTTCTTGCCATGTTTCATGTTATTCATCATCTGATGGTCATTAAATGAGAAAAATGAGCAGATTTTTAATGGTTTTAGCTGTTTTTAAATGTTACTCTTTCAAAATGTATCCTTCGTATTTCAAAAAAAAGTTAGTCATGTATTTGTGTCTTGATGCATGCTCAGTCATCCAGGTAGGTAAACCCCAAAAGGTTGATTCTGTTCATCTGAATGTAGCGTTTTCAATGGGAGAAACGTTTCATCACTCATCCGAGTGACTTCTGCAGTCTCAGCTGACTGCAGGTCACAGCCATTGATCAATGGTCAGACCATTAAACAGTGGTTGCTGATCAATGGTCATGACAGTTTGCATATTAATAATAAAGGAACTGACCTCACAGCCCACTGTTCGTCAGTGGTGCTAGTTGTGCTGTTTTCTCCATTTATGGATAATGTCTCTCAACGTGGTTCACTGCAGTCCCAAAGCTTTAAAATGGCTCTGATAGATGTCACTGACTGCTTCTCACACGTTCATAGGTTTCTTTAGATGGTGGGATGATGTGCTGCTTTTTGAAAGGAGCAATTACTTTTTCGCAGAGGGCAAAGTAGACTTTTTATGCCATTAAATCAAATCTTAATTTCCAAACTGCATTTTGAATTAATTTGGGTACTTATTTATTATTTAATATCAAAATGTATTGGATGATCCGCAACATTTATGCCCATATGCAAAAAAAAAAATAAGGAAGGGAGCAAATACATTTTCACTGCACTGCCTGTCACCCTGTGAAAACTTTGGCAGCATCACGAAACTCTTTTTTATTTATTTTAACTACAAAAATCATCCTTATTCAATATAATTTTCTCCCCTGATGAACTTCACCCCACCTGGAGTGGCCTGTATTAAATTTAAATTCAACATGAATTGAAAACCAGGATCATAGAAGTCATCTAAATAAGTGGAATGACAGGGAATGAAATTTAAAAGTAGCAATGATGCTCCTATAGGTTGATATCCGAATATCAGCAAATAGGAAAACATTAACTGCTGGCAGCGGCTGATGTTGATCTAATGTGTTTGTAATGAATATTTCACTGTTTATTTGGCACAACTGGAGAATAAATACCACAATTTTTCTCAGTTTTGTATTATTATTATTATTATTATCATTTTAAATATCTCTGCTTAAAAGCTTGTATTCCATTAGTAAACTTAGATCGTTAAGTCAGTACTGAAACACATAATAAAGGACACAGAATTAAAAGTTAATGTTATTAATTTGTTTGTTTGTTTTTTTACCTAAAATATAATTATTCATTTACAAAAACTACATACTATGATGATGAACTTTTCCTTCATTTTTTCTCTCCCATGTCCCTTGCGGGGCTCCGTAACGTACTATGTAATAATCAGGCGAACTAATTTGATTTTTCTTTGCCTTATCTCTGTCGAGTAGACAGCAGCAGTAGCAGAAATAGACATGACCACTGGGTGTCGCCAAAGACTTCCGCTGTCGGCTTGATGTTTCCTTTTTCTAACAGCGAAGAACTCCCAACTTCCGGCTTCGGAGCGCCCTTTCGTTGTATTTTGTCCTGAAATTTGGTTGCGAAGGCAACAAAAAAGCTGCCATAATCGCTCAAGTCGAAGCCCCACGGCCGAGAGGTGGATTCGCTATGATGTTTTGATGTTTACCGACCGAGCGATGTCTGTGGTGTTTGACGGGAGCCCGCTGAAAGCGATGCAGAGCTCACACACTCACACACCGCAGACTGCCCTGAGGTGAGTGGCAGATATGACACAAGAAGTGCATCCGCAAGATTAAGTCCCACAGCACACGTCTCCTGCTCGGGGTTAACTGTATGAAGAGCAGTGGGGCATACATTTATATTTCTGTGCATGATTAAAGTCAGTGCTTTAATCCTAGAGTGCATGCTTTCACCTTAAAGAAGACAAAACACAGTAAACACCTAAATTTGATTTGATCACTTTGATTAGTTTAAAGTCGTATCAAGCGTATGTTTTTACTTATCAGTGAAATAACAAAATATTTGTCATTACGAATACTTTCTGTGCAAGGTTAAAAAAAATTATTACTTCACTGGATCAAAATTAATCTGCTGCTTTTCTAGTAATAGTTAAGTGTTTTTTCCTTGATGTGACAACAGTTCTTTGGCTGTCTTTTCTTTTAAATGACTAATCAATCAATTAATTAATTAATTGATGAAATAATTATCAGAAGAGTTATGATCAATATAACCTCAACAAGGGCCATATAAGCTTGAATGGTTCACATATAGTTAAAATGGGACCACAGTCTAAAGTATGTTGGATGGCACGTGACTGATACTTGGCCAACTAATGTTGTTAACGCTGTAAACCTGGACACTTCTTGGTTGCATTATACTTATTAAATTCTACTTTTAGGACAAAGAGAATACTAACAAATTAAAGATAGAAATTATTGTTATTTTGATCATCACATAATCAATATTATTTTAAACATTTAAAAAAAATCCAGATTTAGAATCTCGATTTTTAATCTAGAGCTCATAAAATAACAAGTGAATGCCTACAAAAGCCCAAACTGACGACCATCAACTAATAGTTTTGTTTGACTTGAACATAATTTGTTCATCATGTTATAAAACAAAGAACAGCAGGACATACTGGCATTCCTTCAGTGTTGTCATTGGTCAGTTCTCCGCACGTAGTAGAGCTTAAATCAAAAGCCCAAGCTTCTACATTTTAATAATAACACCAAACAGTTACTTGCTAGCTTTGCCACTTGTAGTTCTTATATATGTTGTGGAAGGAAGTTTTGTCACAGGATGTCACTTTTGGTTCTGTAAGGCCTTAATGGGTGTTGTTCACAACTTTTTCATATATTCACACAGAATATGTTAGCAGTGATGTATTCTTAGATCATTATGGCCGTCCTTATCATTTTTAGCTTGTTGGTGAGACACCACTCACTTTCCTCATGTCTACTTTCTCCTTCTCTAGTACCCAGGAACTGTCTCAGGAGATCAAGTCCTTCATCAGTGGCGTTGACACCGTTCAGGGCCGGAAGCTTAGCGTCCGAGAACATGCTCGCTGCGCTGTGCGCCTGCTGCGCTCAGTCCCGGCCTGTCGTGGGGCGGTCTTGGAGCATCTGCGAGGCGTGTACGATGAGCATGTGTCCGCCTTCCTGCACAACCTAGAGACGGAGAGTAATGCCAGCACTGGGGTCAGCTCCAACCTGGAGGACATTATACAGGTGTGGCTACAAAAATACACCATCACAAAATAAATATGCACATATTGAAGCTAAAAAAGATTTTTAAAGGTAAATTTGTTTTATTATTTCTTTTGTCTGTAGGAGATTCACGCCGTGCTGTCAGAGTTCATCCGTCTCAACCCCCGAGCCTGGGCCCCTCTAGTGTCCACCTGGGCTGTGGATTTACTGGGCCAGCTGAGCAGCAAGCATGCTGGGCGCCGTGTCGCCCCCCACTCCTCCAGCCTCAACGAGCTGCTTCAGCTCTGGATGTCTTGTGCTGCCACTCGATCTCTCATGGAAGCCTACTCTCAGTGTCTGGCTGCAATGCTGGCCTGGTGCCCCGATGCCTGTGTCGATGCTCTTTTGGACACTTCAGTTCAGCACTCCCCTCATTTTGACTGGGTGGTGGCTCACATTGGGTCTGCCTTCCCCGGTACCATCATCAGCCGAGTGATGGCATGTGGACTGAAGGACTTCTGCTCTCATGGTGCTAAGGACCAAGGGCTGCTTGTAATGGGAGTGGATAAAGGCAGCAGAGTGCCAAAGATCGGCTCAGTGGTGGGAATCCTTGGACACCTCGCCGCTCACCACTCCGACAGCATCCGGAAAGAGCTGCTGAGGATGTTCCAGGAGAGTCTCAATCCGTCGAGCCCTCTATCTCCAACCTCATCTTCAACATCCTGGGAAAGCTCCCCTCAGCTTCGTCGTGCTGCGGTGCCGTTTCTCCTGCAGCTGGCAGCAATGTCCCCAAACCTTTTTGGTCCTGTGTCTGCAGAGCTCGTCGAGTTGTTGCGCCCCCCTGTACTGCTCCAGCTACAGGCCGTGCTGCAGGGCCTCCCCAGAGAGGAACTGGATAACATGCTGGGCCTGGTTGTGCATCTCATTAGCCAGAGCCCTTCGGGAGGGGCCCGGGTCCTCAGATTTCTGGCAGACACTGCGACCCCAGCTTCAGTCATTATCTCAGGCCCAACTCCCTCACCTCACGAAGGAGTCCGAGAAGGTTGCGACCGCCTCCTGCAGATGCTGCTCCTGCATCTCCACAAGTTAGTATTCAACCGCACTGATGGAGTTGAGGTCAACCCCCATCACTCTGCTTCCTCACAGCCCCAGAGGGTCATCCCGTTCTTGGAGGAGCTGCAGTCTCACGTTGGTCAGCTGTGTGCTGAGACGCTGCGACTGGAGAGGAAGCGTCACCTCTGGCTGCACCAGCTGCTATGTCTGCTCTCAGTTTATGGGGGTCCCAGCACAGCCACTGAGGCCCTCTGCCAGCTGCTCACTCAGGCCCGCAATCCAGAGGAGTTGGCTCTGGCCTGGCAGCTCCACACCACGCTCTCCTCCTGCATGGCAGGCCTCATTCCTGCTGCCATTGCACGTAGCGTGGCGCAGATCCACACGCACACTCTGGGGCCTCGGCAGCTTAGGCAGCTGCTGCTCAACCTGGCTGCAGCCATCCAGAGTCAGGACGAGGAGAGAAGAGGAGCAACAGGTGCTCAGTCCTCCATGGTGGTCCAGGTGGGCTCGGCGGTCTCAGGACACCTCCATGATTTCTGCCCACTTCTTCTCCACGGTGACCCAGCTGTATCTCACGCTGCAGTACGCCTCCTGTCCTGCAGCCCGCTCCCTCGCACCTGCTCCCCAGCACAGCTGCTCCAACTCTCTCGCGCTGCCGTCACTCATTTCTTCCAGGCTCTGCGAAGGAGAGGAGAAGGAGGGAAGGCAGGGAGAGATGGAGGGCAGGCAGGTGAAGCAGTGAACTGCTCCGTCCTTCTACTGTCCCGTTTTGCCGCATACTCTCCTCTTACGCTCAAATCAGTGCTTCAGCAGCTGGTTGAAGGAGCGCTACATAAAGGCAACACTGACCTATTTGGAGGGCAGATCGCAGACATGTCTGGCGCCCCTGTGCCTTCCCCATCTGTGTCGCCTGATGTTGGAGCCTCTTTGCTGGACGTCAACTGTCGGTTTGGTACCACCGTTAATTTTTCAAGTAGTGTGTGGTCTGTGTTTCACGCAGGTGTGATTGGCAAGGGACTAAAGGCTCGCACCATCATACAGCTGCCTGATCCATCCTTAGTCATACAGGTGAGTGTTTAAAGATTGCAGAGCAGTTAAAACTATAAATAGACTAAGGAAGTGGGGTTTTTTTTATGTATTTTTACTGTAAGTTGTGCATAAAAATTATTCGTCCATGTGACTCCTATGAAATGTTCAAACAGAGGAGATAAATCTGTAATAATGTGCATGTTTTCGTCCTCTTTTCTCTGTAGAACATTCAGATTCTGCTGGCAGTTATTGTCAAGTGTTGCAGCTCCTCCGGTCTGAACGGCTCACGATCACCGTCTGACCCCGATGAGCCGCCACCCATCAACGCGGAGGCAGCCAAGGTTGTTGCAGTCACACTAGTGGAAAACGTCTGTCCCGACGTGGCCAATAGCGAGTTATCCTGGCCCCCAGAAGAGCACGCCCGCACCACAGTGGAGAGAGACATCCACATTCGGCGCTGCTTTGAGGCCCACCCTGTGCTCTTCCCTCTGCTTCAGGTCGTTGCGGCTGGACGACCGGCTCTCTGCTACTGCTCAGCGGTGCTCCGAGGCCTCCTGGCCACTCTGTTGGCCCACTGGGAGGCATCTCGCGAGGCATCATCCACAGACTCCCCATGGCACCTCCAGGCTTCCTGCCTCTTGGTGTCCTGCATGGGAGAAGGCCAGCTCCTGCCACCCGTCCTGGCCAACGTCCACGAAGCTTTCCCTCACCTGACTCCCTTCGAGGTGAGGCTGCTGCTGCTGGCTGTGTGGGAGTACGTAAGGGGGAATGGGCCCATGCCCCAGAAGTTTGTCTTCAGCTCGGAGAAGGGCATGTTCTGCAGAGATTTCTCACGGGACGGCGACGTGGCAAGATACGTGGCGCCGATCCACAGCGTGCTACATAAAAACATTGACAGACTGGGGCACCTGTGCTGGCGGTTCCAGCTCTGAGGAGTGATGGGGAATAAATAGACTGTAAAATGGAGGGATTACTGTGTTACGGTCCAAGAGCGGACCCCAGAGTTTCAGTCACTGTAGTTCACTACCATATCAGTAGAGGCTTGTGCGCGTGCATACCTTTTTGTACCGTTTTTAGACTTGATACATTTCTAACTGGTGAGAAACACAAATGGCACATGTGTACATAGTGTGCATACAGAATCTGGGATGTAATGTGTCATTTTGTTTCCAAAAATACATTAACTGCTAAATCATTTACAGACTGTTTTGTATAATTTTCACATTGTTCCTGTTCTATAATGGAAACACAACTTTGCTTTCTTGTTGTGTACACGACCTCTTCTTTCAGCTACTTTTCAAAAAATAAACCTTTGTTCCAGAATTTGACTTAACTTGAGGGTTCCTCGTTGATGTGATCGCCAGAAAGTTGTATTATTAACAGTTTACGGGCTCTTTTTGTGTTTGAGCTTCGTTAATTTTGATTAAATGTTAAAAAAGAAAAAAATAACTTGCAAAGAAAGGTTAAGACACTCTAAATAAGGTAAAACAAAAAGACTATTATCAAATCATCAATCCTGGACTTTACAATAGTCTTAAAGTTGTCTTTGAATAACTTTGATTCTACAACTTACAGATAATCTGTATTTCACAAAAAAGAAAAGGTGGATGAAGTGGAGGTAGTCAGTGGAAGCTAGCCATAATATGTGTGGGTGTGTGAATGGGAGGGAGACAGGTGGAGTGATCAAGGTGGATGATTTTAAACACCTGGGCTAAACCATCCAAAGCAATGGGCAGTGCACAAGAGAAGAAAAGACAGATTTGTGGCAGAAGGATGACAGAAAGAGTGAAAGGGAAAGTTTACAAGATGGTAGTGAGATCGCAAAAAAAGACAGGAGGTGGAGCTGGAGGTGGTAGATGATAAGATTTCCATGAGGGGTGATCAGGATGGACAAAATTAGAAGTGAGTAGATCAGAGGAACAGCTCTATGGAGATTAAAAGGGTGAGATAGTTTGTCGCAGAGGGAATGTATTGAGCAAAGGAAGTTAAAGATAGAGACCAAAGTGAAGGTTCATGGATGTAGGGAAGGATTACATGCTGAGGATGGAGGCTGATAATCTGTGGCGATCCCGAAAGGGAGCAGCCGATAGAAGAAAAAACCGGACCATTGACATGAGGTCCAGAGGGGAAAACACGCCTAAATCATGGACGAGCTTTGATCTTTAAGGCGATTACGTCCATTTGTGTTCCGTGTGTGTGTGTATACATCTGCTGATCGTTATGATTTATAGCACGGCTGTAGTACCGTTGCACGCATCGGATTGGCTGGAAATGAATCCGGTGGGACAAAGACTCCCATGTGTGCACTTCACTGACTGGAGCCTGGCGATGACGTGTCCGTGCCTGAGAGGATACATTCATACGTTCATCCTCTCTTTACAGCCAGAAAAATAACATAAAGATTAAAAAAAATACTCTCTACAGTGTTAACCGCCACATATTGACCTGCTATCTGAAAAACACGCGTAAATAGTAGCGCAGTTGCTGAGTATCGTATTTCTTAACGATCTTTGTTGCGGAGTGATTGGGGGCGGAGTCAAGAGGCCGCATAATCAAGATGGCCACCTTCACTGCAAGGTAGGACAAAGCAGTTCCGTTGTTTCATCGCCAATTTATTCTTTTTTTCGAAATATTATCAGTGCGCAGGAGGACAGAGTTTATCATCGTAGTTGCACATCGTATAAGCGTGAAAGCAAACTCACTGTTTCGGGGTTTAACTGCCGCAAAGTCGGAAAATTAATGCGGGAAAAATTCGATATCCCCCTCAATTGAATTGAATTGAATTGGATTAGCGACTTGACAGGCTGGCTCTTAGTAAGGTTAGCACCTTATCTTGATCCGGATTGCTTAACGATAACACTGCTGTCAGACAACGGGTGCATTAGTGCGTGTGTAAAAACGTAGACGTTTATTTAATGTTAAGTTAAAAATTCTTGGCGGTTTCCTGTTGTATTTTTTCCGTCTTGAGCACTCTCTAGCTAGCCCGCTTAGCTGATTGCGTTAGCTTTTACTGCCTCTTTTCCTTGTCGGCAGTCTGAACACATCCCCTCATCGGGATTTTTACAGTAGGGCTGGGAATGAGTCTTTAATTGCAGGACCAGCGTCTGAGGTGAGGACAATGGGGTGCTTCTTGTTAATATGCGCACTGTGTGCTGGGTGAGGAAATGGGTAATTGTATAGCTGCCTGTCACATTTTCTGGCGCTATTTTTCATCGTTTTAGCACCATAGAGACCAAAGTCCGTCTGTGTATGCTGTCTGTTACCCAACTCCTGTACTGTAGTTTGGTTAGCTCTGCCAGGCGTTGCATCCAAATGTGATTGCACGCTGAAGCTAATGTTCTTGTCTTTGCTTCCCATTACAGGATGGCGCCTCTCTTGGTAGTCGGGCTGGCTTTGTGCCTCAGCGGGACTTGGGCTGTGGACAAAGGCAATTTCAAGACCTGTGAGCAGAGTGCTTTCTGCAAGTGAGTTCCCAAAAGACAAACTGCTCATGAATAAAGCGGCACATAATTGCAGAGGTTTATAACTGGTGTCGGCTCTTGGTTTGAAATGTTAAACAGGCGTCAGCGAGCTTTGAAGCCTGGAGAGTCTCCTTATCGAGCCCTGCTGGAGACCATGGAGCTGACCAACACCAGACTCACCCTGCAGCTCATCAATGACAACAACAAGGTAGATTACAGAAAGGGGACAACAAACATTTGCACAATCTGTAAAATATGATTTCTCTATATTTCTTTTTTTACTTCTGCATTTGTTTTTTATTGCTTTTATCTTTATTTATTGCATTAATAACTGAATTATTAGGCTAACAAATCACTTTTCCCTTGTTTTGTTTTTGTTTTTGAACTATCAGCTGAAATAAAAAATGTTAATCCCATTTTCCAGGGTAACCTCTTTGTTATGTGAAATCATAGTGACCCATTGCTAAACCCAGTGTTTTCCTATGCTGTGTTTGTAGAAAATGAGGCACCTGCCTTTGCTTCTCACTGTTCTCATTCTCACTTTGTGCTTGTGTCGCAGGTGCGTCTGTTGCTCGAGCTCTACCGCCTCCAGGGAAACATAACGAGGGTGAAGATTAACGAGCTTAAGCCTCTGAAACCTCGCTATGAAGTCCCAGACGTGCTCATCAGGGAGCCTACCACAGAGCCGTGAGTGTCCTGTGAGGGTTTCATGGGTGGGTGGAGGTTTTGATGTTGGGAGTCAAGCCGAAAAGACAAGAACAGGAGGGATACTTATTTCAAAGGATCTTTAAATAGGCAGAGCAACAGAAAATATTTCATGATAACATCAGCTTTTTTAAAGGTTAGGTAAAGTGAGGGTGTGAATTCTGAAATTTCTACTTTGACAAAGATCCGTTAATAAAAGAGATGCCTCTTTTATTAAGGCAACACACAAAGCAACACACACTCAGACGTCACTTAGGAATTATAAGATGAAGAATCTCTCAGATTTTCCTTGTTAAATGAAAGAAAACCCATCATATGGTTCATGGCTTCTCTGCACCTCCTGACTGTGAAGGTGTCAGGTGAGTGAGAACTGAAACTTTGAATAGAAATTGTTCCAGTAAAACAAAAACTTGTAACTGTTTCAGATAATTTCTTCTCTGTCTTACAGCTTATATAAGTGTAAAGTTATGATTAATGAGATGATAATAAAAACTATTCAATTTAAGTTCCTGACCTTGCATTTCTTCATCAAAACTAAATCCTCACTTCACATTTCGCTCTCTCTCTTTTTCCTTTCAGCCTATCTGTGTTGTCTCAGGACGAGAATGGTGTGGTGCTGTCCCTGGGGGTGGAGTCTCAGAGAGTCATTATTAGCGCCCGGCCCTTCCGACTGGACATCATGGAAGGAAGCGACGTGCTGATGTCTCTGAACTCACGCGGCCTGCTGGCCTTTGAGCACCTGAGGATGCGCAAGGACACGTGAGAAACCCACGCATGCACACACATTTACAAATGCCAGCCCTCTCTTTGAATCCACGTCGTCACTCCGTGGATGATTTCTGTTTTTGTTCCCATGATATGGTTTGTTTTTTTGAGTATTGTCTCTGACTCGTTGTTCTGTCCTCTTCTCCCCTATCATCCTAGTTTCTCCTATAAAGTAACTAGCACAGTGGCTAGCGTGTGGGATAATATCAAGAGGGTATTCTCTAGGTAAAGACCCTTAAGATTTGTGTGTATTCTGTCCCATGTGCTAATGCTGCCAGTAGTGACATAAAATTTAGGGCCACACATCATATCAACTGCTGTATTTACCCTCAAATAAATGTGACGGAGAGAGAGAGGGTGTGGGTGAGTGTGTGCATGGTGTTGTTTGATTTTTATTTAGATTAAGGGATCATTCCAGCCCTTCCTGTTAGCATAGCTGTGATAGACCGTCTTTACAATGACCATCAGAAGACCCAGAGAGATTATCTGGCAGAGTCTGCTTTAGGCCTTTTAGTTACTGTCTGCGTAAATCAATGTTTTGTCAGATCAACGTTTGATTAACTGTACTCCTTTAGTATTGCTCTAGCAGCTCGTCTGATAAATTCATCTAACACCGCAACTGCATGACTGACTGGATTTCTCAATCTGTTCTTTTGAATGAATGATTCAAATTTTCACTCTTGCTTAATTTATGGTCAGAGCTAAGTGCAGAAATAATGTTAAGGTCCAGATAAGAGCTATGATGTGGCATTACACACACACACCAGGGTTTCCCACAAACTTATTTTAGATCTACCAGAGATTATGTTGCTGTCATACATAGTATAAAAGAGAGGGATAGTATGATGTTTTATAAATCACTGAGATGCTGTTAGGGCTGTTCGATATAACGATATATATTGGATGACGATATTAAAAACGTCTATCGTTTCATTTTACGCTATCGTTTGTTTCGTGGTGTTGCAAAATAAACTGTTTACGGCAATATTTTTTTCATCGTTTTGATGGTCACTGTAGTGGCTATTTTAATTTCTTAAAGTTGTCTCTTTCTCTTATATTTAATATAACCACACTATGGACGACAAGCGCCTGTTTTTATGCGTTGTGGTTAGCAACAACGACGGTAACAGCATCGCGTGTCCGCTTGTTTATGTTCCACATAAACCTTTCACAATAAAGCTCAAGATCCTGTTGAGACTTTTCAAAATAAACTGAATCACGTGAAGGAGCAGATTATTTACGGGTGAGAATGAAAAAAGAGAAGCCAGGTGCTAAAAAATAAACCTTAGACTTAAACGTTAGAACAGGCTTTTCCCCGCAGCACGCCGTGTAATAAATACTCACAAAGAAAACGGCGGCTGTTACAACTTGTATCTAAAAATGTATCGTTTCATGCATCGGTTAAAACACTCGACTCCAGCTACATGACGCGCAGCTGGAAACACTTCCCGCAAGACGAGCTGCCCGAGATTCACAGAATTTACAGAAAATGTTACATTTTTGTGATTTTATATCGTTATCAGACGATAGAATTCTTATATCGGGATATGAGATTTTGGTCATATCGCACAGCCCTAGATGCTGTCACCATCTTGGTGTTTTGAAACTAGATTTGGTTAGAGAGAGGTGGATGATTGTGGATGGAGGGTAACCCTCTTTCCTGACACTTAGCGTGACCAAAATGTAAGCGATTGACTGTAGACTTCAACAGAACTTGAAGTGTTTCTGCAGCCACAGGTTGCAGCGCTTAATGGTGGTCTAGCAAGTTCCAGGTTCACCAGTTGCTACACTGAGCCCATCTAGGCTGCAGAGCGTAATAATGACTAACATCACCAAATAGAGTCCAAGACAATGGAGTTAAGTTTATATGCAGATAAACTATGTATACGTTAATGTAAGATCATGCATAAACTCACAAACACCCCCTAACTTCTCCTGCCACAAAGTCAGTGGGAGACAGTGCATGTAGTCTGTGTCCTGCCTCTTAGTTCTCAGGCATTACCTCAATTCCCAAACCCAACAGCAACATCTCTCTTTGTGGTTATATTTCAGTTTGTAGTTGTGCGTGTTCTTGGTGTAAGAACTGGCATTGGAGCTATTTTAACCAACAATACAGTGCTTGCTGTCTGCATTAACAGGGTTTTAAGACAAGCTGTTGTTTACACTTATCCCTGGCATGTATATCACTGCAATTCATTTCAAAACTTTGTCGCAAATGTGTGAAGGGTCTTTTGGTGGCTTCCTCTTGGTTACTTTCAGTTTATGCCTGATCCACTGGGTACAAGTCCTTTGGGTGTTACGTGCTACAGCCTCTGGAGCTCCTGTACTATAATGTGTAGCTTGAAATAGCCACAAGGCAGGGAGTTGCTCAGTCCCTTTTGTCATTACAGTAATTAATGGTAGATATGGTCAGATGTCAGTGTGGTGACAGCGGGGCAATCACCAACTTGTGTTTGTATGTCCCTTTCCTTGAATCATAGTTTAATTATCCCATATATTACCACCATCACAATATCATCAAGATGGCCTGACTTTGCCAAAGTAACACGCCTTTCTTTTTCCCCATACCCCTCCTCGCGTTGTTCTTTATGCCATGAGCAGTCAGGCAGACCCAGAGGCTGAGAAGAAGGAGGAGGCTGATCCAGCAAACCAAGCAGAGGTACTGCACAATGAAATCCACTCTTTCAGAGAGTGGATTCTCTTGATTTAAAACCACCATTTCACTGCTGCATCTCAGCTAGATCTGAGTAACGTGACTATTTCCCCTGTTTGGCTAACAGACAACAAAGGAAGAGGAAGAGAAAGTAGAAGACGGGATGTGGGAAGAAACATTTAAATCGCACACAGACAGCAAACCTAATGGTAAATCCTACTTGTGATTTCAGTATCGGTATCATAATGTCTGCATGTCAGTTGTGTGTGTTCGGGTTTGCCAGGTGGTGAAAAGGTGTTCTCTTTGACTGATGTTGGATGTGTTTGCTCCTCAGGTCCATCTGCTGTTAGTTTAGATTTCTCACTGCCAGGAGTCGAGCATGTTTATGGTATTCCAGAACATGCAGACACTCTCAGACTCAAAACAACAGAGTGAGTGCCACCAGCATTTTACATGTAGAATAGATTTCATTATGAAAAATGCACAGATGTTTTATGCATGCCTGTGTTTGTGTGTTCCAGTAATGGAGATCCGTATCGACTCTATAACCTGGATGTGTTCCAGTATGAACTGTATAACCCTATGGCCTTGTACGGGTCTGTCCCAGTGATGGTAGCCCACAGTGCCCAGCGAACTACAGGCATCTTCTGGCTTAATGCTGCAGAGACCTGGGTGGATATTAGCTCCAATACAGCTGGAAAGGTATGTGGGGGGGTGTTTTTTGTCATTTCCTCCAAGATGTCTTGATCTGGATTGTTACTTAAAGTGAATTTTGTTTTCGTTGTTGTTGTTTTTTGTTTTAGCCATCAGTAATTATATCAAAAATATAAAAGCGTCTTTTGTCGTGCTGCTCTCTTTCCAGACTGTTTTTGGGAAAATGCTAGATTATGTTCAGGGCTCCAGTGAGACACCACAGACAGATGTGCGTTGGATCTCTGAAAGCGGCATCATTGACGTCTTCATTATGCTGGGACCAACTCCTAAAGACGTCTTCTCTCAGTACGCCTCTCTTACAGGTAGGAAGTGTCAATACTGCTGAGACTCTTGTGTAAAGTTGTATACACAAATACCACTAGCATTCATTTAATAGTCTTAATGTTTTAATGGTTCTTATCGAGGGCCTGTTGGGATTTCCTTGTTCGTTAGCAATTGCTTCTGGCCGGGAGCACAGGAGTGGTACCCTCGAGCTAAAACGTCTCGTTTCAGTTAGGCAGTAATCTACTGGGCTGTATGAAGGCCCAATACACGATAAAAAAATCTTATGGTGAACTCTGACTATTCAAGGATACAATCTATTTTGCTATTTTTATTTATTTTTTTAGCTTAAAATGAGCAGTCCAATTTATTCAGATTTGTTTTGATATCTCTTATTCATAAGAAATATTCCAGTCTCCTTAGTTGTAATAATGTTTATTAGATTCATTTTTTTAGCCTAGGTAAGCAGCTGATTGTAATCTGCAGAGTATTAATTAATACTGTTTTCCAGTTTTATTCAATTTTAATGAAATTTGCAGATTGTTTCGGTAAAGTTTAATAAACTCCTTGCTATCTAAAATATAACAGGACACCGGAGTATATTCTCCAGCATCTCACACTTCTGATAATCAGCTGTCTGCTTTACGTTTATTCAGCTGTGTAAAAACTATAACTTTAATCTCAGCCAAACCGATTTACTCAGGAACAAATAAAATACTAAAAAAAAAAAAAAAAGCCAAACAACAACATTTTTAATTTATCTAAGTGACTCATATATATTTAACCTGAGTTGCGAAAGACGGCGGTGGGTTTGAAAACAATTTGCCGGGAGTCCGGTGTTCTCACGGCGCTAGTGACCTAGCCCCCGGCTAGCTATCGAGCTAGTGGGTAACAGACGTCTCCGAAAACGTCGGAGCGCTTTTGAAAATATGTGGTGTCCTGATAAACTGAGCCGATATTTGAGGTTTACACAGCTACATTCTCGCCTGAAAATATGTTAAACGTTTATTTTGTGACCCAGAAAGAATAATAAGAGTAATATTAAAACTAACTAGCTACCGCCATTGTTGGAAACTAAGCTGGGCCGCGCTATGAATTCTGGGACACAGCTGCTTCTTCTTCTTCGGGGTTTAACGGCAGCTGGCATCCTTGTACATGCAGTGCTGCCATCTTCTGTTTCAGTCCGTTATTACACTCTTAAATCCTGCTACTTCTGCGTCTTTTGCGATCTTACAAAGCTTCAAACGACACGTCGACTATTAAATCAGTCGTCGACGATTTTGATAGTCGACGTAATCGTGACTAGTCGACAAATCGTGGCAGCCCTAATACTGAGACAGTTTTTCAGTCAACCCAATAATTATATTTGGTTCACAAATTCCCTCTATTTGAGATTGCTGGTAATTTTAAACAGAAGTGATTAAAATCAGTGGTGATTCATGAAAGCGTCTGCTCAAATGTATTTTATTTCAAGTCAAATTTTTATTAATCTTTTATATTATTGATCCACTGCCTAATGCCAGTAATAAAACTACCGATTTTGAATAACAGCTCTTGACTGGCCTCTTCTTTGTGTTTATCAGGCACTCAGTCTTTCCCTCCCCTGGCTTCCCTGGGATACCATCAGTGCCGCTGGAATTACAATGACCAGGAGGACGTGAAGTCGGTCGATGCCGGCTTTGACGAGCACGACATCCCCTATGACTTCATCTGGCTTGATATCGAGCACACCGATGGGAAGCGCTACTTCACCTGGGATCCGCACAAGTTTGCGACCCCGAAGGAGATGCTGCAGGGTCTCATGGACAAGAAGCGCAAGGTACAGATGGAAACATGACGATCACAGTGATACGATGCACAGTTTGATGGGTGTCTGGCCAGAACGTCACTTCACTTTCTTTTTTTTTTTTTCTTTTCTAGATGGTTGCTATTGTGGACCCCCACATTAAAGTAGACAGCAACTACAAGATCCATAATGAAATCCGCACTCTGGGTTTCTATGTCAAGAATAAAGATGGTGGTGACTATGAAGGCTGGTGCTGGCCTGGTAAGAGAGTGAGAACTCCACATCAGTATTTCTTTATCAAACATGAAATATTTCTCTAATATTTGTTCTCTTTGTTTTTCCTTGGGTTGGATGACATCTGTTAGGAAGTGCCAGTTATCCAGACTTCACTCGTGCAGACATGAGAGCCTGGTGGGCCAGCATGTTTGCCTACGATCAGTATGAGGTGAGCCTTGAAGACATGAAGTTGCTAATCTGCAACTAAAAGTTTACCTATTGAAGATACAGCGTGACTCCTGTGTAACTGATATATGATGCTTTTGTTACATTTTTGTTTTAGTAAACAAAATTTATTTAATATATTCTCACATGAAACTGAACCACCTGAGCTTTCCACAGTTGGCTTGTAACTGAATATTCATTCAAGCTTGAACTTTTTAGGAGTAAAAATAAATAGATTTTCCATAAATTTGTTTAATCTCATCTCAAAATGAAATCTAATCTGTTCACTCTCCAGGGCACCATGGAGAACCTGTATACATGGAACGACATGAATGAGCCATCAGTCTTCAATGGGCCGGAGGTCACTATGCACAAGGATGCAATGCATGGATCCTGGGAGCATCGTGATATACACAACCTGTATGGTTTATATGTGGTGAGTGTATTTCACTGTGACCTTTCTCATTAATAATTTTTTTTAGAGAACCTATAGATTATTTGGAGTTTGTGTTACTCTGCTGGAGGGCAGATAATCTTTGGCATCCTTTTATTACCTGTTACTGAAAATAAAACTCCTTTCAAAAGGAATAAGAGATCCTAAAGTTGTATTTGGTAACTTACTGTAAATGTTAGTCTGTTTTCCTCTTATTTATCGATCTCTTTATTATCGACAGCAAATGGCCACGGCGGAGGGTTTGATCCAGCGGTCAGGAGGAGTTGAACGACCATTTGTCCTGACCAGGGCCTTCTTCGCTGGGTCTCAGCGCATCGGTGAGCCATTTTCTTTCTTTACTTTCTTGCCTGCTCTAATGTAGACGTGGCATCACACGTCGAACAGCTGACGTTTACAGGATGCAGTCTTCTTTGTTTACATTTGGCGTTGGCTAGACCAAACACCACTTTAAGTTTGTTCAGACTGAGCCGTGAAAGGACCCTCGACTCTTGGACAGTAAAATTATCAATGCTCATAAAATCCAATTTACTTTTCATAACAAAAGGAATTGGGTGTTGCATTATCTTGTGTGTTAAGGTTTGTTTTTTGGCCCTTAGGTGCTGTGTGGACAGGAGATAATGCTGCTGAGTGGGACCACCTGAAAATATCCATCCCCATGTGTTTGAGTATGGGCCTGGTTGGAATCTCTTTCTGTGGAGGTGAGTGCAACCCTCCTAGATTCTCTGGTCAGCTTAAAATGGCCATCGTGTTCAGTTTCATTCATGTCGCACAGTGATGTTGTTCAGATACAGTTTGTGCTGGTCAATCTCATGATGAGGATAACCATCCGAACCACAATAAAGCCATAATCGTACAATCGTCAAATGCATCTCTTGATGCTGCTGCAAATTTTTTGTTTGGTTTTTTTCCCCCCTTTGCCTCATTTAATGTTTTGCCCTCTGTCAGATAACTGTTCGAACCTGATTTAACTTAATTCTTAAGGCTGAAACGCTGCTCTGCTGCCACACTGGAGACTGAAATTACCACCATCATTACAGCTAGAGGTTTATAGTCCAGGCCCAGAGAAGTGATCAGAAGTCATCAAAGCTCTGAGCGTGGGACTTTCCAAACCTGGAGGCACCACTTCTAGTTCTATCAGTCCTCAGATTTTCCTTTCCTTTTTATTTATAGTACTTACAAAGTCTTGATGTTTATGAAACCTCAAATGTGGAACAGAACAATGCTTAAAAAACCCTTTATTTGCTACCTTTTAATATTTAGCTATACTGCAGCTTTCAAATAGGTGTGAGTGTGCAGCATCGAACTTGAACACAGCAGTAAAACAGGACTGAATTTTGAAAGGGGGAAAATGCATTCATTCAGATCTGTTTTACGCAATTGTTTTGACTAATATACAAATCCCTCGGGTGTTTGGTAAGGTTGTCATGGAAATGGGCATGAGGCATTACCACGGTGAGCCCATATTCCCATGTTAAATCAGCTGCAGTCACATAAATATTGATTTGGTACAAAATCCGCTTTAAGAGTTGAGCTCTAAACACGGATTATTTCAAGAAGTTTGTGTCGTGCCGTTTTGTGTTGTCAACCGAGGCTATAATGTCCCTCTCTGTCTCACAGCTGACATCGGTGGCTTCTTCAAGTCTCCCAGCACTGAACTGCTTGTGCGTTGGTACCAGGCGGGTGCTTACCAGCCATTCTATAGAGCCCATGCCCATCTGGACACGCCCCGCCGCGAGCCCTGGCTGTTTGGTCCAGAAAACACTGCACTGATCCGTGAAGCCGTGCGCCAGCGCTACACCTTCCTGCCCTACTGGTACCAGCTGTTCTACCGGGCACATGTGACGGGAGAGCCCGTCATGAGGTGATGGATTTTGGTTAACCTGTATGTATTGACTGTCTATCCACAGATAATTGTACTCTGAAGAGGCCTCATTTGACCAAACTGCTGTTTAAAATTTATCTAATATGCCAACTAATTTTAAGGCAGTTATTTGATTGCTTTTAGAGTTTATAAATAAGAGTGATGCATAATACCACACAAAAAGACAGTGTATTCAAGTAGTTACTGCAATGTGCTGTAGGACAGAAGTGAATATTACTTATTCAAGAGAAATGGAATTTCAAATCGGGAAAGAAAAAAATCCTTTATTTGGGTTATAAAAAATATATTTCAGTGTGGCTGATTTGTGTAGTATATTGTGATGCAGATGCAAATATTGTGTGCATGTCTATTGCAGACCTCTGTGGGTGGAGTATCCTCAGGATCTGGCTACTTTTGCTGTGGAAGACGAGTACTTAATCGGTGAGACACACAACCAAATTTGAGGCCTTCAGTATTCATCAAGCATCCACAGTGATAACTGCAGTTTGTCATTGAAAGACCCCCCTGAGTGATCTGGGATTAAAAGCTACCCAAAGTAATCCTTTCACAGGTTCATCTACAGAAACCTTGCTGAACGAAGGCTCCCTTATGTTCAAAAATGCAATGATCCTTAGTGGAAATTTATTTCTGTCACCTTATTGCGCTTTCCTCTAATGCGACTCACCTGATGCATCAGTTGATTGTGTTGTCGTGATTAGGGCTGTTTGATAGAACGATATGTATCGGATGACGATATAAAAACGTCTATCGTTTCATTTTAGCTATCGTTTGTTTCCTGGTGTCGCAAAATAAACTGTTTACGGCAATATTTTTTTCATCATTTTGATGGACACTGTAGTTGCTATATTAATTTCTTAAAGTTCTCTCTTTCTCTTATATTTAATATAACCACACTACAGACGGACAAGCGGCTGTTTTTATGCGTTTTGGTTAGCAACAATGACGGTAAAACCATCGCGTGTCCGCTTGTTTATGTTCCACATAAACCTTTCACAATAAAGCTCAAGATCCTGTTGAGACTTTTCAAAATAAATTGAATCACGTGAAAGAGCAGATTATTTACGGATGAGAAGTTAAAAAAAGAGACGTCAGGTGCTAAAAAATAAACCTTAGACTCAAACGTTAGAACAGGCTTTTCCCCGCAGCACGCCGTGTAATAAATACTCACAAAGAAAACGGCGGCTGTTACAACTTATGTCTAAAAATGTATAGTTTCATGCATCGGTTAAAACACTCGACTCCAGCTACATGACGCGCAGCTGGAAACACTTCCCGCAAGTCGAGCTGCCCGAGATTCACAGAATTTACAGAAAATGTTACATTTTTGCGATTTTTATATCGTTATCGGACGATAGAATTCTTATATCGGGATATGAGATTTTGGTCATATCGCACAGCCCTAGTCGTGATGTGTGATTTGAGTGTGGTGCTCTGTAAGTGATTTACCAAATGGCACTTTAAACCCACACTTAGGACTACATGCAACACAAGACTGTTCAACACCACATCAAATGACAGGAAGTGTAACAAGGTGACAGAGCTATGGTTGCACTAACACAAACAAATGGTTTGTCAGGTGAGCAGCTAACAGGGACAGTCTGATGCTCAGACCGGTCTTGTCACAGCTGAAGTTACAGTTCAAAGTTGGGGGGGATAAAAGTCACAAGTCGACACGCATGTGAACATGATTTTGGCTAAAATATAACCTCCTATGTAGCTTCCCTCAGTTTCTTTCCAGCTGACAAACTTACTGCTTTGGGTCACTGTTTTCTCTTCTCTATAAATCATGTTTTGGAAGTACAGGTTGTGTAGTGGGGGTACACTATTATTTATGTTATAGAGTTATCTACAACTTGCTTCTGCTGCCATCAGGTGGCCAAAAAAATACCTGTTGTCTCGGTTTAAATTGACTTCTAATGTTCAGACACTTGAATTAGAAAATCTGTGCAGCTGTGCCTGTCTGTGTGGTGGTGCAAATGAGAATAAAACCCTGAATCCAGTTGTTCCAGTCAGGCAGGCATGTTTTGAAATGGTTGCCACTTCCCCTGACGTCATTTTAATTCTGCCTCAGGACGAGACTTGCTGGTGCACCCAGTTGTTGAGGAGGGAGCCAGAGGAGTCACTGCCTACCTGCCCGGCAAAGATGAGGTAAGAGGAAGAAACGGAGGCTTTTATTTTGACACACGTAACACGTATCTTTGATCTTTTCAGACGGGCGTATCTTAATGTGTGTGAACGTGTGTTATCAGGTCTGGTTCGATGTCCACACCTTCCAGAAACACAATGGAGCCCAAAACCTTTACATTCCCGTCACCATGAGCTCTGTAAGTGTCAAACTCTCAGCTTAACTTTTTTTTTTTTTTTTTATATATAAGCTCAATGTATTCTTTATCACATTTCTCATTAGTAGCCTTGGTGTTTTGTTGTTAGATCCCGGTTTTCCAGCGCGGCGGTTCCATAATTCCCAGGAAGCTTAGAGTCCGCAGGTCCTCCACCTGCATGGAGCATGACCCCTACACTCTCTATGTGGCTCTTAATCTCCAGGTAACTGAACTGCACATCCTCTGCTACAGTGCTAAGTAATGTTGAGATGTTAATGACAGGTTTTAACCATTTATTTAATGCATTATTTATTTTGATAGAGAACTGCAGATGGTGAGCTCTACATAGACGATGGCCATACCTTTAACTATGAAAAGAAGGAGTTCATCTACAGGAAGCTTACCTTTGCCAACAAAGTCCTCTCTTCTGTGTGAGTGACGGATATGTTACCAAAATTCTCTGTCTGAATAAAACAAAACATGATGTCACTATATTTACACTTTTAATAGTCTCAGAAATGTAACATTATAAAATATAAACACAGTGAAACTGAAGAAACGTTTCCACATGTTGTGCCATCTATGGACAATTTCTTTAATCTTAAATCTGTTATTGCTAAGTATCTAACTCTGTGTCTTCCTGATCCACAGTAACCTTGCTCCTGATGCCAAGTTTACTACCGATTCCTGGATTGAACGTATTATCGTACTGGGAGCCAGTAAACCCAGCAAAGTTACCCTTAAGACTGCTGGTAAGTGCTTGATATGAAATAATCTTCAGTTCGAGTCTGCATGTTGAAGCTCCTTTCAAATGTTTTAAATGTAAGCATTTACTGGTAAACACTCATGGAATTTAAAAACATTGTGATGTGTGCAATTAAAGTGGGATATAAGATAAAATGGGATGTACTGGGTGAAATTTCATGCTCCAGATTTGTATTTTTATGCTAAAGTAGATCTGCATGAAACGGTTATAAATAGTCACTATTTAGCTTTTGATAGGCCTTGGATGCAGCTCCTCAATTTATCCAGTGCTTGAAGTGAGCCACCTTTCTCATGCCCCTCACAAATAGAAAGTTTGAACATGAGGTGGGTGGGGCTTCTCATTGACATGCAGATTCAGGACCAAGAAAAACTGTACAGACAACACTCTGAAGCCTGAGGATATTTGTTTATGCTGCGACCGTTTTTAGTCTGAGCATCAACAACTGAAACGGGCAATGGATGACCAAAAATAAGGGAAAGGATCATGGATATTCACCATTTTCTACTCTTTGCTGATTTCCCCTTATTTAGTTTCATGCCGTTTAAGAAGTTGTTTTCAAACTCTTATTCAGATGGGATGGCAGCTTTAGGATCTGAAAGATTTAAGATGTGAAAATTGGCAATCTGTTATGGATTTATGTGAAAAATATGCAGCTTCTAAACTTAAAATCCCCTGATGTTTGTTTTCTTACTTTTTTGTTTGTTTACAGATGGCCAAGAGAAGCAGCTGGAGTTCGATTTTGACGCCTCCATGTCTGTTCTGACAGTCCGTAAGCCCGGCATGAACGCAGGGGCCGACTGGACCGTGACATTTCAGTAATCGTGAAAGATGAAAGAGGAGGAAGCAGGAGGGGGGGGGAAAATGACTGATTTGAACCGAAAGTGAGCAGAGGGAGAGAGAGGGAAATAGAAAAAAGGCACTAATACCCATAACTAACTAAAACAGAGTAAGATAGGCAACATGGTGGGGGAAAAAAAGGATACACAAGACACTGATTACACGCACACAGAGATTCATGTATACCTGTTAGTCGATCTGAGCCACTTTACTTCTCTGCCATTTCCCTCGTGTTCACACTCTAATACGTAACAGAGAGAGTTCAGGGTTATTGCTAGATGAACAATTATGTTTTGTCACATTGCTCAATCTGTTTGATTCATGTCATTGTTAGGAATCTTTGGGGTAAGACAAACTTTTTTTTGTTTTGTTTTGTTTTTTCGTCCACTTCATTTTCCATCCAGTTTGCCTCAGAAAAAAAACCCCCAAACCAATCCACTGTTTTCCATTTAAAATGAAGGTTCACATTCAAAGCCTCCATCTGCTGCTGATCCTCATTGAAAACTCTTTTCATTCCTCTTTTAAGAAAAGCACTTAAATTGACTTAGATTCAGGCTGTCTTTGTTTGTTCCCTGTATTGCAGAATTTGTGCACATGGTTAATCAACCGGCACCGATCTGGTTACTTACCTGCTGCTCAGTGAGGGGATTTGCAGCTGTTGTTTAGAACAAAGTTGGCAATGGGAATCACTTCAGGGGACTGAACCACTGACAATTTGTGGCTCATTCTGTTGATGTGCTTTCATTGTTTTAATTTTTTTGTTTTCCTGCATTGTTCAAGAGATTTTCCTTAAATGCACTTAAAGAAGAATGAGAACTGATTGAAATGATTCTGTGGAGGTGGGTTATGCTCCACTTAGTCAAATGATCTGACCTTTTTGTTGTAGTTTTGTTCTGGGAGGGTTGTGTTTTTTTTTTTTTTTTTTGCTTGATTGCTTTTATGATCACAACCATACGCTTAGTTGCATTTTTGTTGGTGATGAACTGGTGGAAATGGAAGTGAAGGATCGGACTTCAGCTCTAAGTTGTCAGATGTACTTTAAAAAGATGAGACCAAGTGAAAATAAAATTGATCAAATGTAAACCTATTGCCTTCTATGAGTCAGTAATTCATAAATGTTTCTTTATATGCGCCTGGTCCTGTTTCATATTCTGAGTGGAGTATCACTTATAAAGCAGCCAACTGGATATGGTGGTATGCATTATATTAAACCTACACCGACTAGATTCTTTAATAGGTGCGCATATTCAACTGTTAATGCAAGTGTCTAATCTGCTAATCACATGGCAGGAACTCCTTACATTTAGGGATGTAGACATGGTAAAGATGGGCTGTAGAGTAGAGCATCAGAATGGCACTAAAAGCTGATAGAGAAGCAACAGTAATCTAATAACTGCTTATTACAATCAACCATGTTAACGCTAATTATCAAGTATCTTACTTGCTATTTGACAGTGGAAAGAGGTCAGGGGGCTCTCATCTCATTGAACCTTGAAGCAGAAGAACATGTGTGGCTGTGTTCAGAAAAATGGTAGTTACTGGAATCAGGGCTGGACTGGGACAAAAAAATCAGCCCGGGCATTTTGACTAGAGACCGGCCCACCAGGTATTATAGGAAAAACCATAAAGCCTTTGAATGAAAACAAACATCGTTGTGACAGTGATGTACACGGTCTTGTTGGTACATATGTATCAATCTAATAAACTTAAACCTACACCATCCTCCCTATTCTGGTATTCTAAACAGTACTTAGCCGAAACCCAAAGACTGCTTGGTTGAGTTAACTTCCTGAACTATCTACAACATATGGTGGAAACCTGAAATTAAGACAGAGAAGACTAGAGGTGAGACATGACCATTACTGAATATTAAAAATAATAAATGACAGATTTAGTGATATTTTCATAAACTATTTATTTACCACATCAATAAACAGCATGGCAGGGCGAAATATTTTTTCTAACATGGCAACCTTTTAAAAGTGAAAGGAGACAGAAAGACGGGTGAGAAAGAATAAAACTTAACTGACTTTAACTGGCATTTTACACAAAGTACTAGTACAGTATCTAGAAAATGTGGGAAAATACTGGCATCATGTACAGTACTTTCTTCTGAAGAAATTATGTTGGGACCCTGAAAAAAACTTACTATGTACAATAATGGATTTCTATAAATTTGACATCAGATGAAAACTTTGGTTCTAAGATTCGAATAATTATTTGTTAAAAGCTAGAAATTTTAAATGAGAATAAGAAAGAAAAGTATTTCTTTGTGCCCCCCTTTTCCTGTTAATGCTCTACCTGGCCCCCTGGCAAGACTTTGCTAGACCCGCCCCTGCACAGTTACCAGCTGTCAGCTACATAGAAAAGGATCCTGGTGTAAGTTGTCTCTCAGAAACAGTTCATAACTTCCCTTCAACCCATTCATGTCACCTAAAAGGTAAACCTGTTTCTCCATCACCTGTTCAGCTCTGATGATTCAGTAAGGACATCTCCTGGTTTCATCTTCATGTTTCCCTCTCACCAGATAACCAAACCGACATCATGACCAGCAGCTTTTACGGCTCCAACAAACATCAGATGATACTAGAAAGTAATATTAAATAAATTCTAACAACAGCTTATCAAGTTTAAAGGCGCTTCTGCTGTTTAACGCGACCTCCGCTAGTTTCCTCTTTCTGGCGCAAAGCGGGAGATAAACAAGCAAGAGAGACGGGACTTGCAGCAGAAACGCCGATCAGCTGATCATTGATCAGTTTCATGATTGAAGTAGCAGCAGGAGAGGGAGGGGGGAGAGTGAGAGAAGAAGAGGCAGCTGTGCAGCAAAGACACAGAATAACTCCAGCTTTTTGTCTTTTTGTTTATTTTCAGCTCAATACAAAACGCATAATATTAACTCTGAATACCAGAGGATTCCGTTTTTTATGGCACGGTTGGGAACTCTACTAACTAACCATATGAATAAAGTTCACCAGTAACATCATAGCACCCACCCAACTGTACAGAAACTCCATCATGCTAGCTAGTACACAGTACGAGTTATTGTAACTGACTGTAAAAAGTTAACACAATGAAAATAAACTACACCTAAACTTGGTTTGACCCAGATAGACTGCAGGTCATAACTTCTTACCTGAAGCTCATTTCACCTGACAGTCGGACTGGCGGCCGCCTTGGGTCTCTCCACCTCCAGTCCTTTCCCCCATCCACCTGCTGGCCTCCACCACTTACTAATTTTACTGAATCTGTGAAAGCTCCACCATAGCCACTACCAAACAATTGAGTTATTTTTACACGTCTGTCCAATCCGCCACCTTTCACTGTTTACGCGGTTATGGAAAAAAAAAAGACAACAACAACAAAACATCGGCCCATTTAAAACGAAAAATTACCATCGGTCCACCAGGCAAATGCCCAGTATGCCCGATGGCCAGTCCAGCTATGACTGGAATGTAAAAAATGGATCGTGAAGTCTCTAAACGCATAGACCAATGGATTTCAATAATCTTTTGTTATTCAAACACAGGTACAGTGAAATTAAATTAGTTAAAGCCAACAAGAATATGAATTCAAACACAAGCAATAAATATGAAAACAAGGAATAAGAAAAAAAATAAAACAAAAATAGTCTAAATAAGAAAAGTCAGGTTTAAAGTTTAAAAAAAGAGCACTTACAAGCCAACCTCGTTGGTTGGCTTGTAAACCTGGATAAGACATATTCTGTATTTTATTTTTGTGAGCATATACTATCATTTGTCTATGTGACCTCCATTTCCAGTTGAAACTAAATTAACAACTTGGGCTACATCACTAATTACTATAGTGATTATATAAACGTTTTGGGTTGTCCGAAAATTTCAAGTTATGTATAAAAAATTTTGAGTTTGGGGTTATCATTTCAAAATGTTTGGTTATATCAATATTTGAAGCTTTGAGTAATAATACAATTTCGGCTTATTATATAAAAATGTGGGGTTATCAATATTTGGGGTGTCAAAATCTCAGGTTGTTATATTGAACGTTTGGGTAAGATTAAAAATTGTCGTTATCGGCTTATTTTATCCAAATTTCACGTTATTGTCTCAAATTTTGGGGTTATTATATCAAAATTGAGAGATTTAGGTTGTTGTATCAGAAATGTAAAATTTTGTGATCATAGTGGATGGCATGACTTGTGGATGGCACTTTTTTTCAGTGGCGGTGAAAAGCTTCCATAAAATGTAAATGTTGCACTTTTAGCGTGGTAGGTTGTTTTAGGCGTCCTGTCGCGCCTGAATGACGTCAGCCAGACGTTTACCGTCATGGCGGCGGCGGAGGGCTGTGAGGAGATGAGCGGCAACGGGGAGCTGGTAGAGTCTTCAGGTAGATGATTAACGGTGGTGAATTTAGAGTTCGTATCCGGTAGTTGTTTTACAGATGTGGTGGAGCTTTGGTTTAATCAGCCAGCGTTTTTAAAAACAAAGCCTCCAGCTGGAGCCATTGTGGGTGCAAGCATGACATGCTAGGCTAAGCTAACGTGAATTCACCTGCACGGAGAACAGTCTGTCTTTTACTTTCACTAAGTTACGATCGGGTGGGGGTATACAGCTGTTGGCTGCTGTTGTGTACCCTTTTTCGACAAGTTAGTTGTAGTCTGTCAAAAACAGCCCAGAGGCGCTTTAAAACTCTGAGCTTTATATGAATGAAGCATCTCTGCAGGCGCAGACAGGAGTCGGTAAAACAAAACAAAATACTGTACGAACTCATTTTAGTTGAGTTTATTTGGCCTTTTACTAGATAAATCACAGCTGTAGGCAGTAGATAATTCTTTCCATTCTTTTCATATTTTATTCTAAAGTTTTACATGTTCATGCATGGTTTCTGTTATTACCATTTTTCATTCAAAACTATTCAGGAAGTAGAAGAAACGGAAAGTGAATGAGTTACGTAACTTCAGTTAAGCAGCTCAGTATTTCTTTAAGTCTTCTTTCTAGTTTTCATCACACCTGCTGAACAACAAAGAAAAGATGAAACAGAAACGATGTCATAATGGGAGTTTTATCAGGTGTGTCTTTGGGTTGTAGTCTTTTTGAGTATAAATAATTTAAAACTACTTGATGGGCATTTGTAAAAGGTAGGCTGTTGGATTTTTTTCTTTTGTAAAAATAATTAAAATAATAATAATTCAAATCTCATCTGTGAAAGGTCAAGAGGCATGGTATACCCTGGTCTGTCCCAGGGTTAACACATAGACAGATGACCATTTATGTCAGTGGCCAACATTTCTTTGGTCTGTCACATCAAAATGCTTCGAGACCATGTGATGACGAGTTGTCAGACTTTATAAAAGTTTTCATAAAGAAGAGATTTATTCTCTGGCACTAAAAGCAGATTGAATTATCACAGAAACAATATAAACAATAAGATTTTTCTGGCACCAGCTGTCAGTCAAATTCTTGTATTAAACATCAATATTGGCTCAGAATGTTTTGCATTTTGGGTTTTTGGTTCGACCAAAAAAAAGGGGGGGAAAGTGTATCTTTTTCAGTATCGTGCATATTTTGGGTCTTAAATATATTGAGATATGCCCCTGATCTTTTCCTCTTCAGCCATGGAAGCTCCTGAGGTTCCGGCGCCACCTCTACCTGAAATGACGGAAGAGAACGGCAGTGCCGCCGTGGTTCCTGAGGCTCCTGTTGGCCCCGACCCTGCTTCCTTCTCCATGCAACCAGCCGCAGTGGATGAAGAAGGGGAGCTACCTGCAGACTTTGAGCGTCTGTGGAAGGCCGCTCATGACAATCCTCAAGACTTCACCTCCTGGACTGACCTGCTGCAGTACTGTGAGCAGGAGGTGTGTTTGTTTCTTTGATTGATCTCTGATACATTTGTTTTCCGGAGATCACAAGAGATTTTTGGTGAAGAAATTTAGAGTTGCTTCGTGTGACACTTGGATTAAATGTGTCTCCTCAGGGTCACGTCACATCTTCACGTAGAGCACTAGAAGCCTTCCTTGTTCGCTATCCACTCTGCTATGGTTACTGGAAGAAATTTGCTGATCTGGAGCGCCGCGTTGGGCTTAACGACAAAGCAGAGGAGGTAACGCAAGGGAGCTTTTACTGTTCTGTCCTACTGTTATTATATAATAATACTTTCAAGGCTATTTAGAAGCGCTTTATTTAGGTAGTTAACATATATGGGTGTCCTGTGTTGTGTTAGGTGTGCATTCAGGGTCTTCAGGCAATCCCTCTCAGTGTAGATCTGTGGATCCACTATATCAATCTGCTGCTTGGAACACTAGACATGAACCTTCCTGAGTCACCCAACCGGATTCGCAGGTACACATACACACAGACCAGATCTTACTTCCTTTTTAATCCTTCCTCTTTTTTTCCTGTTTTTTTTTTTTTGTTTAGTTTCATTTTTTTCTGCCTTTGCCTTCCCCATACAACTAAAATTTCTTTTTTCCAGCAAGAGCTCTGTTTTTTTTCGTAAGGATTCCCAAAAAAGAAGTCTTTAGACGTTCATCTTTTTTTCCTGGTCTTAAAACCAATCTAATCAGATTTGGTTAAGAGAAACTGAAAGCTGATTATCATGCTTTTATTTGTTTCACAACAACCATCAGTGTGTTTGAGGATGCTGTCGCGGCAGCCGGTTTGGACTTCCACTCGGACCGGCTTTGGGATCTGTATGTTGAGTGGGAGAAGGAGCAGGGCAACATGAAGAACGCAACAGCCGTCCTGGACAGAGTCCTCAGAGTCCCCACACAGCTCTACAACACCCACTACGACAAGTACGGCCACCACCCAGTTATTTATGCTGATGTTAATGTGTTTTTCTCTACCAGCTTTACTTTTAGAATACCACATGTTATCTTCTTAATTTACTGAACTTTTAATAGTTGTTAAAATATTTCCCCATGTGCTAGGTTTTGTATCTTTTAAGGGCAACACTAAATAACTCCACTGTTCTGTCCCTTCCTTCGTTTCTTCTTTTCCTCTTTTGTTAATCTAATTTGAGGTCTTACTTTATTTGTCAGGTTTAAAGAGCATCTGAACAACCATGAACCTAAAGAGGTGCTTTCTCCAGAGGAGTACGAGGAGCTGAGGGAGCTGTGCCGTCAGAGCCAGAAAGCGGAACGAGCCGAACAATCGCAGGAGGAGGAGAAGGAGAGGCCGCCGGGTGAGGAAGAGCCCGCCACACCCGAGGGCACAGACACAGTGAGTAACATCCACCTGCCTCACATTGATTAGAGGTGTGTGATGTGGATTAATGCGGAGGTCACATAGACTAATAAAATGCTTTTTCTGTGTTTTAGGAGGAATTGATGCAGAAGATTAGGGAGCAGGTGTTACTACGCAGGGACAAAGTGTATCAGGACAACGAGGGAGAAGTCCGGAAGAGATGGCACTTTGAAGATGCCGTGAGTTTGTCCTTCTGTGATTCGCTGCTGCTGTAGTTTTTGTGTCTCTATCTAAGAGAATCTAGGAGAAGTAGAGGGATTATTTTCTCTCCTTTATTCATAAGTGCTTTCCTATTTCTCTGCTAATGTAGAACTTTGTCCTGAATCAAGGGGTTAATGTAAGAGTTATTAGAGATGATTAACAGATTAGGTCCTGGTAGAAAACTACATATATATTAATGAGCCCTTATTGGGGAAAGTAAAAAACACCTACAGTGGCTTGCAAAAGTATTCGGCCCCCTTGAACTTTTCCACATTTTGTCACATTACAGCCACAAACATGAATCAATTTTATTGGAATTCCACGTGAAAGACCAACACAAAGTGGTGCACACGTGAGAAGTGGAACAAAAATCATACATGATTCCAAACATTTTTTACAAATAAATAACTGAAAAGTGGGGTGTGCGTAATTATTCAGCCGCCTGAGTAGGGCTGCACAATTAATCGTTAGAAAATTGCGATCTCAATTCATACTTATGTGCGATCTCATTTCCAAATGACAAGGATTTAAAAAAAAAAAAAAAGAAAACAGATGAAGATAGTATCACATTTTGATCCGGGACATAATCTGCATGAAACGAAGCGCTCACTCTTCCTGCTCAACAAATGACAAGGGCGGAGCCTTATACCACGTGATACAGAAGTCAGCTGGCAGGGAAAAAACAACGGAGAGCACGTGAGAGATGACGAAGCTGTAAAGGCCAAGAAAGTGACAGGAGAAAATCCGTCCCGGTCAACCACCCAAACATCAATAACGGAAACCTTATACAGTGCTTCCCCATACCCGTCGAACTCTCGCAGGCACAAAGAAATTACGGAGGCTATCACTTATCACCTGACCAAAGACATGGCTCCCATCAACACTGTGCAAAACGAGGGATTTAGGAAAATGATCAACACCCTAGACAAACGCTGCACAGTGCGTTTCTATTGTTGCACTACCTGCTCTATACACGCAGTGTCGAGCAACGGTGGAGATGGAATTTCAAGCAGTACAACATTTTGCGGCAACGACAAAATGTGAGACATTTATTGTTTTTATGTTCAGTCTCAACTGTTATGAAGTTGATGTGCAGTTAATAAGTGCAATAAATATTTATATTGGAAAAGAAAATCATGAGAGAATCGTGATCTCAATTCTAAGCAAAAAAAAATCGTGATTCTCATTTTATGCAAAATCGTGCAGCCCTACCCCTCAATTATACTTTGTAGAACCACCTTTTGATGCAATTATAGCTGCCAGTCTTTTATGTATGTCTCTACCAGCTTTGCACATCTAGAGACTGAAATCCTTGCCCATTCTTCTTTGCAAAACAGCTCCAGCTCAGTCAGATTAGATGGACAGCGTTTGTGAACAGCAGTTATCAGATCTTGCCACAGATTCTCGATTGGATTTAGACACCAGACAGGTCAGGGATAAAGTTATTGAGAAATTTAAAGCAGGCTTAGGCTACAAAAAGATTTCCCAAGCCTTGAACATCCCACGGAGCACTGTTCAAGCGATCATTCAGAAATGGAAGGAGTATGGCACAACTGTACCAAGACAAAGCCGTCCACCTAAACTCACAGGCCGAACAAGGAGAGCGCTGATCAGAAATGCAGCCAAGAGGCCCATGGTGGCTCTGGACGAGCTGCAGAGATCTACAGCTCAGGTGGGGGAATCTGTCCACAGGACAACTATTAGTCGTGCACTGAACAAAGTTGGCCTTTATGGAAGAGTGGCAAGTAGAAAGCCATTGTTAACAGAAAACCATAAGAAGTCCCGTTTGCAGTTTGCCACAAGCCATGTGGGGGACACAGCAAACATGTGGAAGAAGGTGCTCTGGTCAGATGAGACCAAAATGGAACTTTTTGGCCAAAATGCAAAACGCTCTGTGTGGCGGAAAACTAACACTGCACATGACTCTGAACACACCATCCCCACTGTCAAATATGGTGGTGGCAGCATCATGCTCTGGGGGCGCTTCTCTTCAGCAGGGACAGGGAAGCTGGTCAGAGTTGATGGGAAGATGGATGGAGCCAAATACAGGGCAATCTTGGAAGAAAACCTCTTGGAGTCTGCAGAAGACTTGAGACTGGGGCGGAGGTTCACCTTCCAGCAGGACAACGACCCTAAACATAAAGCCAGGGCAACAATGGAAAGGTTTAAAACAAAACATATCCATGTGTTAGAATGGCCCAGTCAAAGTCCAGATCTAAATCCAATCGAGAATCTGTGGCAAGATCTGAAAACTGCTGTTCACAAACGCTGTCCATCTAATCTGACTGAGCTGGAGCTGTTTTGCAAAGAAGAATGGGCAAAGATTTCAGTCTGTAGATGTGCGAAGCTGGTAGAGACAGACCCTACAAGAATGGCAGCTGTAATTGCATCAAAAGGTGGTTCTACAAAGTATTGATTCAGGGGGCTGAATAATTACGCACACCCCACTTTACAGTTATTTATTTGTAAAAACATGTTTGGAATCATGTATGATTTTCATTCCTCTTCTCACGTGTACACCACTTTGTGTTGGTCTTTCACGTGGAATTTCAATAAAATTGATTCATGTTTGTGGCTGTAATGTGACAAAATGTGGAAAAGTTCAACGGGAACGAATATTTTGCAAGCCACTGTAGGTGTTTAAAAAAAAAAAAAGATTTTTGACAAAGACAGTTGGAGGAAAAAAACCTAAAGATTTTATTGGCAGTAATCAGAAAGTTTTAAATTCTTGGCTTCATAGGTTTTAAACTAAGATCCCTTTCTAACAAAGATGCTCCCTCCGCATTCTGTGACTACAGATCAAGCGACCGTACTTCCACGTTAAGCCACTTGATCGCCTCCAGCTCCGCACTTGGCACTCATACCTCGACTGGGAGATCACAGAGCTGAACAAGGACACGAAAGACCCCAGCCAAGGTGACTACACAGGTGATGAAGAGGCTGTTTGGTTTCCATGAATCTAAATGAAGTGTTCCAAACAGGCTCCCACACGGTTGCAATAACATGTTTATCTACAATGCTTAATCATATATCCTCATCTGCTTGTGGCTATGGAGAACCACTGACCTTCTATTAATCGCAATGTCAGTGGGTCGATCCCTGAAACCTCAGTTGCCATAATGGGGGGGAAAAAATGTATTTGTAGGAATGGGTGGATTGATCAAGTTCTCAAAGTAAAAAAGCGCTGTACAGTACAGTGCATTTAGGCAAAGAGAAGCCCTACATTTAACTTAGCAGGTTCACCTATAAATAAATAAGCATTTTTGAGCTGGGGGTCTTTATAAGTATGCAGTTTAATCCTGCAAACCCATTAAAACCAAAGTGTTTCCAACCAAAAATCTCTCTTTCCCTAATCTTGCCTTGAGCTGACCTGCCAGTGAGGAATGAGTTTGGGCTTTTACACAGGCACAAAACTGTGTTATAAGAGAGAGGATTAGAATTATAATGCAAGATGAAATGAGAGCCCCATTGCAGGTCTTGATTATTTTGTATTAATAATTATTGGAGGCAATCACTGTATCTGAATTTACATTTGAAATAATTGCACAGTCCTGATGGCACCAGGAGGAGGGTGTGGTTTACTAGCTGATTCCCATGTAAGAGGGCTTCTCTTTGTCATTAATCGTTTCCTGCTGGTCAAGTATCAAAACAAATATAAAGATGTTTTTGTAACTGTTTGTCCATGCTGTGCGACTGCTTTGTGACACCTCGGTCGTACTAGATCCAAACCAGGCCATCACAGAGGAGTCGGAGGTCATGGCCCCTCCACAGGAACCATCGGAGGACACTATAGCTGCTCAAGATGACCACAGAGTTCGCATCCTCTTTGAACGTTGCCTGATCGCCTGCGCACTCTATGAGGAATTCTGGTCCAGGGTAAGAATGATTTGCAGATACACTTTTTTTCTGCAGGTTGATTTAAAATCTCCTTAAATTCTCCCTAAACTCAGAATTTGAGGCCTTAACACTAAAACTGCCAGGTGGGTCCTTTTGGCCCCATTCAGCAACAATAAACAGCAAAGCCAGAGAAGTCATTTCTTGAAGTTAAATTAATTTTTGTAATCAAAGTTAGTATTTAAAATGATGTCTTAGTTATTTTTATCAGTTTTGCAAATTATTTATTATTTCATTACAGATCGTAAAGGTAAAATATATACTAGAATTTACTAATAAAGAAATATTACAATAAAACAACACATACTTTTTAAAAATGCAGAGGATCAAAATGACCCCTGTTACCCTTGATGTCTCTTCCATCTAATAAGTGTAAGTGCAAATTCAATGAGATCCGGCTCAAGGACAGCATAGTTGCTTCTGATCCACCTTGCAAAAGAAAAAGCTCAAATTAGGAATTAGGTAGATTTGCATCTAGAAAAAAGCCAGTCAGTAAACACCTGCCATCACCAAATATTGTTCTGCAGCAACATTATCAATATTCCAGCCTCAGGATGACCAACTCTACATTAACAGCTTTAACTCCTGCAACCCCAAAAACGGGACATCGGTGCTGTTTGAATAGTCATATAAAAAATAAAAAGCAGTTAAGACATGTATGCATGTGTGCTTAAATTGGCTTTTCAAAGTCTGTAAAACTTCACATTACACTGGAGGATATTTAAACTTCAGTTTGAGTTCATGTGTAGTCTGCATGAATCTCTGTGTGTGTTTCTCAGTACATCCAGTACCTGGAGGCGCAGAGCGTGGACGAGGCCCGGGCGGTTTATAAACGAGCCTGTGAAATCCACCTGGCGTACAAACCCAACATCCACATGCACTGGGCGACCTTTGAGGAGAGGCACGGTATGACAAAACATTAAACACCCACCCATCCCTTTGTTCTTTATTCTTGAATGTTAACAGACACTTAAGGGCTATACTGGACAGTCATGAAAGCTTATCATCTTCTCTATCAGGTGACTTAACTGAAGCTCGGCGAGTGTTGGAGGCCCTGGAGAAGAAACTGCCAGGTTTGGCGGTCGTCCGTATCCGCAGGGCTGCTTTGGAGAGACGAGCCGGCCAGCTGGATCAGTCGGAAGCCTTGCTGAGGGAGGCGGTGGCTGAATCCAAAGAGAAGCCCACGTTACACGCTTTCTATTCAATCAAGCTGGCTCGATTGCTGCTGAAACTGGGCAGGGACCCCAGCAGTGCCCGCAGTGTTTTACAGGAAGCGCTGGAAATTAGTCCGGTGAGATGACAGAACACAATTCATTCATATTGCCAGAGAAATTATGTTAGACCATAAATTTGTGTAAGCGGAAAAGTGAAGACGATGCGTGCATTCTTTTTAATGACCAGCAGGGGTCGACTCTGATTGCAAAAACAATCAGAGTCAACGCCTGAAAAAGAGTCTTCCGTATTGCTCACTTGATCTGGGACCTTAGTTAACTTTTTCCTGATGCTTTCGTAGGTTGAATCAGATGTTTTAAATCTCACTGATTACACACATGATGTTCAGTTTGTAAATTGTTTTCCTAACTACAGCAAAATGGACAAAATAGCAAGATTAGGGCAGAAAACACACAAATGGAGGACACCAAAAACCATTATGTCCATTACGCCATTATTATAAAAATTCTGCTCCAGGTTTTGAAACTTGTTTTGCATACCTGTACCAGTTTAAAGCTTCTACATTAACCTCTTACATTATATTGCAAACATGCTCACTTTACAGTTTGCTTAATAAGTAATGATTTTTCACATTTGGGCAGAATTTTAATGGCAATTAAATGTTTGCTTTTTCCATTTTGACCACTTAAACATCTAATTTGCTTCACATATACGCATGCTTTGCATCCTGTTATGTTTGAGCAAACTTTAAAAAACAGAAAGAAAGAAAATTCAAATTTTAGTGGACTTTTAAAGTAGGTACTAATTGCCCCCATCCTCTTTCTCCCCTTTCAATATCCTTCTCCTCAGGATAATGATAAACTGCACATGAACCTGTTGGAGCTGGAGGTTTCAGGTGACCCCTGGGCCTCAGCCTCAGCGGTGCAGGAGTGTGTGACACGAGCTCTGGCAGCTCCTCTCGAACCTCACACCAAGATCCTCTTCTCACAGAGGGGCCTACAGTTCGCAGAGGACTACAGCAACTCTATCCAGAGGTCAGAGTTCAGAAAGAGAACTATTTTAAATTAAACTGCTCCCTTAAACCCTTTCAGGTTCTTCAGTTTTTATATGTGTGTCCTCTGCAGTGTGCTGTCTGTTTACGAGGAGCACCAGAAGCTGCTGAAGGAGCTCGGTGGAACAAAGAGAGAAGCAGAGAACGGGTGAGAGAGGGAGGAACGACTAACTAAATGTGAAATGGACTTAAACCTGGTATTATTTAACATGTAGTGGGTGGGGTTTCACTTCTAGATGATTTATTTTTCTTAAAGAATAGTCCTTCATGTTATTGTCATCTGCCTCATTAGTAAACATGTATAACAGCTGAGGTCTAGATGCATATTTTTGCTGAGTAAACGAGATGTGAACTGATTAGAATGAAAGTCACGCTTTCAGGATTTTCGTTCTGTAGGGATGAAGATCCAGAGAAGCTGAGCAAAACTGATGACGGCTCTGCTGTGTCTGCACAAGTCCCACCTACCATGCCGCACGTCCCCATCACCACGCCGCCTCCTCCTGTGATGGGCGCCGATATGAGCGCACAGACTGGCTACGGAGGATACAGCAGCTGGTACCAGGTAACACTCAGATTTATATAAACTCTGTATTATGTGGTTTAACATGTCTACCTGTGTTTTATTAATAGTGGAGTAGGATCAGAATACTTTATTAATCTGAGAGTAAATTATGTAATTGTTAGATTAGGGTGGGTTTGAGGCTGCATATAGAAGATGAACACAGCCTCCTATTAGTTTACAAATGTTCAGCTCTAATTTAATAGCACTAATACAGATACCTGATAATTGTGTTGTTTTTTTGTTTTTTAATGCAATTATTTGCCAAATAATGTTACCTGTTCTGTAGTACGGACCATCCAAAGAAGTTTTTGTCTTCAGTTTTGATGAGAATTTCTCGTATTTTATTAGTGTGTTATTTAGCTCTAATAGATGTCTGGATTTGAATCTGTTGGTCAGCTGGGGTCTTTCTGTGTGGAGTTAACATTTTCTCCCAGAGCCTGTGTTGGTTCTGTCCGGGTGCTCCAGGTTCCTCCGTAGTCCAAAAACAGGCTTGCTGGGTTGATTGGTTCATTCTAAATTGATCATATGTGACCTATTAAGGGTGTACCCCTGTCTCCTGCCCAGTTGAACCCATCGTAATATGCTCCTGCGAGCTAGCCAAACAGGCCTATAGACTAGTGAGGGTCCCATTATACCTGCCGTCCAGGGCCAAACATAAATAGATGTGGCTGTATGACCGTTACCAGTGCTGCACATATAATAGGGCTGTCAGAAACCCCTTACAACCACCAGTCCTTTGAAAAAAACATATGTTGTCCCGGATAATCAGACCAACTTGACAAAATTCATTTTTAGCATTTGCTCCAGGAAGCATTGTGTGACTGGGGCTTAAAATAAATTGATGGAGTTTAGCAGCTAAAGATTTAAGCTTGGAGTTCAGAAACTAATGGGCTATGTTAATGATGGCTGTAGCCATCATTTATCTACAGTCTACTGAGAATGACTAGATGCTCCTTCAAGTGGACGCTCAAGAGGTGTCTTGATTTTTCAGCCCCCGAGGTTCCAGCTTGGTTTAATGTAGCAAAGCACAGTTTAAGATGTTTTTAATCCCGTTTCCTGTTTGTCGTGGTTTTTCTCCAGCAACCACAATACGGCAGCTACGGCTACCAGAACACCTGGAACTACAACCAGGGCTACTATCCACCCAGCTAGAGAGAGCAACAGCAAAAGACCGCATCAGGCCACTGAACAATAAAACTGAACTGAACAGTCCTCCAGACTGTGGAGAAGTTTCATCCTGCTAAAGTTCATCCAGTCATTATTCTTCCCTCTCCGTCCTTCCTCTCAGTCACCTCACTGTCTCACTGGATTTATGAAAACGAGGAGTTGAGGTCATTTAAAAGATCATCTTTTCATTTTTTTTTTTTTCCCTGAACAGCGGGTGGAAAGATGAAAGGAAACACGGCGCTCATCTTCAGTGGCGTGTCTTTGAATTTTAATCAGAACTATTTTTGTATTCGTTGCAAGTTGACCGCTTTGCTCGTGTTTTAAAATCATCCAACTTCACAGGTGATGTATGATTGACATTTTGTACCATTCCACAGACTAGGCTATGTTTTTTTTCTAATGTATATAAAGGTGTTTTATAGTGTGTCACAACACTGCTTCTTTGTGTCATGTGTTTCTGCTTGTGTGTTCATAATTAGAGTGGGTGGGGCAAAAAAAAATCAAATATCACACTGTAAAACTGGTGGCCTGTTTCGGGTCGCTGTGCCTTGCTCATTATCTGGAGTTTACATGTCAGAAAGAGCATTTACAAGTAAGAGAATGCCCTTTGTTTAAAATAAAGTGTTGGCTGGATGGGCACATGCAAACAGGGAAAGCGCTCGTCTTCTTCATGGGTTTTTATTTTTAGCCAAACTAGCATAATTTCTGTGAGAAGAGGGACTGCTGTTAGTTAGCGACTGTGATCTGGGCTGAAACTCAGACACAAGATTTAAAACTTACTGAAAAAAGATGCTGAGGATTTTTTTTTTTAATAGCCAAAAAGAAAAACTTGAAGTTAAGGAAGGCCATCTGTAACGTGGACATTGTTAGACTTGTACATATCAAATTGAGTTAAACTGACAGCGTCTGGTTGTGATTTTTGTCTTGTATAATGCCAGCACCAGTGGCTGTTTAGTGAGGACTACAAAGTCCAAAAACTTGTGTTATTTGGTGGATTAAGTATTGATTTCAAATGTGGACAAAATGCCAAACATGTAATGTGGGAGTGAGTCGCAGCAGGAAAAGGATCTGTGGCAAACTACAAAACCCAGAGGAAAATCACTTGAGTCAACTTTAGACTTTACACAGAGATAAAATCACTAAGTCAACAAGATTGTGTAAATATGGTTTCCTGCTTAAGACCTACTTTATCAAATTTTTTGCAAATCTGTAAGAAAGTATTAAAAAAGCTCCAGATCCCCAGACAATCTGAAGCACTTTGGGTTTACATTTGAATTTTGGACTATTAACCTTGAATATTGATTAACAGATGATCCTCTAAACCGGGGGTTTCAAACTCATTTTGCACTGCGGGCTAAATACAACACACGGTAATCTTGAGTGTGCCGGACCAAAGAAACTCCTTTCTAAGGAAGTTTAACTACACATCAACTACAAATTGTGAAAAAAAATTGTAGACAGTGGAGGAAAAAAAACCAAACTTTTCTGTCATCCACTTGTTTATTACTTAATTACTTTGAAGCATGGGGGAGGGCTTTATCAGTAGTTATAAAACTTATGAAAATACAGTTAAAAGTCCAAAGTTTATGTCGGACCGTTGTGGAGGGCTGCATCAATAATCTGGACTTGATTCTGCTAAATGTTATTTTTATCTCTTTATAAACTTCTACTGATAACAGGAGATGTTACACTTTCACTGGAAAATTGCCCAACCCTTCTCTAAACTTTATCCCCATCCCAAGGTCGGAATTTGTCTTTCTCTATCTGTTCAACGAGACGCCTACAAAACTAATGACACCGTCCACAGCTTCAGCTGAACCTTTTGTTTGGTGATAACTGGAACATATAAAGTAGGATGGAGATGATGAGCAGAATTAAATGAACAAAGCTCACAAGTAACAAACTTTCCAAGTCAGCTTTATTTTAAGTAGATTTTTGGTGACCAGGTAGACATAGCTGTCGATATATTTAAACTTATATATAAAAAAAAGAAAAGGCAAACTGTCACAAAATCAGGAAGATTGTGGGGATTAAACTTAAGGTCCTTTCCGAATCAGGTGTTTTTATGGATCGAGTTAAAACTCAACAAGTTTGTTCTCTATTTTTGTCTTTAATGTGTTGAAACTATGAGTGGTGTTCCTTGAAGCAGTATCTGTCAGAAACCAGCTATCTTCACTATCAGGCTCACTGCACACACCAACCCACAGCCGGTGAAACCAGCGCAGAACAGGATGGATTCAATCAAGCCTTTTTCTTTTTGATAGTCGAACCAATTTCCTCCATATCATCATTTCGAGAGGAATTACACATCTGTGCTTGTATTAAGTTATCTGGCTTGTTGGGTGAAATGAAAAAGACTGCAGCTCTGTTTGTGGATCAGTCCATGTTCTGGTATCTCTGGTGTCGATGTAGTGGAAGTGGTGAGGTAGGCTCACAGAGCAGATCCTCCTGTTCTTACTTTTTGGCAACAACCAGCACAGCTGAAGGCACCAAACCTGAACACACAGAACCAAAGCAAGTCTGATTTCAATTTGTGATTTTTTTTTTTAATCTTCACTAAATATTAAAATTATAACGTGATGATACCAAATCCAGTTTAAGCTAAGTGGCAGCCTAATGCTGTCCCCAGCTCACCCAGCTCTTTGAGGGGCTTCTCCATATCCAGTTCAGTGTAGACGTGACGGGGGTAAGGTGACAGCAGCGTGAAGTCCTGACCCTCGGGCGTGTTGCCGTTCATCTGCACATAGACGCGCACTGCCGCCAGCGGCTCCTGGGCCTTGAAGACTGTTGTGATGGTCGAGCCGTCCAGCAGACGGACCTGTGAAGAAGCAGCAAAAATTAAAGTACATATTTTAAAGTTCAACGCAACACCAGTTTAGTGGATTCATTTTCATCTAAAGGCCTAAGCCCTGAAGCACACTCTGCTTATCATCCATTTTATTCTAAACACCCTGTTAGGCCTGAAGACTCTGTGCACATATTATATATGCATTTATCGAAACCTGTGACGTTCTGTTTCAAAGGGCACAGACTTCAAACTTTATTAACATACATGTAAAGTAAAATTTTAAAACCAAGTATGAATTAGGTACCTGTATCCTGGATTCATCATACTCCTTTTTAGTGGGTGGAGGGCCCTGACTGGTGGGTGAAGACGGACTGGGCTGGCCAGGCTGGGATGACGCAGCGGTGCTCGAGGGTGCAATACCGCCAAACTTCACAGAAAAAAAAAGTCCAAGTTGTTCTTGTTTCCACCAGAAGTGGAAGAATACAGAAATAGAAAATAAACTTGAAAAGTACCTTTTGTGCTCTTTCTTCTCTGTCTCTTGCTATCTTCTCTTTAACCCTTTGCCTGTTAGTAATAAAGATAAGCAACACAATGACTCAGCAACCAGAGTTAACAAAGGAACAAAGTTACTTAATCAAACACAAGTTAATCTTTATGAATGCGAACATTTTCCAATAGGTAAAGCAGAGATAAAAAATTTTCCTGGGTTATTTGTTACCTTTTTATAAAAACAAAACAAAACAATTGAATGTAACAAAAAGGGTTCATGGGAACAACTAGTTACAGTGAAACACTTAGCTTTTTTTTATAAATAAATCCACAGTATTTAGGCTTGCAATACATTGGAAAACATCACAAAAATCAACAGCATGACTGCTATCTGCTCCTTTGTGTGCCAGTGCTCAGCTGAAGTGACCACAGTAAGTTACTTGTGCATGTTTCTCACCAGACTGTCAGAAAATGATTTCTCCGAGGGTGAAACAAGGGCTTGAAATCTGTTAGTGGTATCAGCTCACAGCCCAGCACTGTGCAGCTTTATGACTTTTAACCAGAGAACACCCAAATTCTCTCCACAGATTAAAGAAGCTTCAAATTGAGAACATGTGTCAGACGTGAAAGAGTGTGGCAAACATTATGATCCCTGTAACATCACTGGGACCCTCATGTCATCCTTGCGTTGTCTGTTTCCAACAGTCTGGTCAGAAACATGCACAAGAATAGCCGTTTAAACTTGATTCTGTAGGGCTCTGGCTGTGCTCCTCCTCACACAAACAGACACCAGATACCAGCCCTGTTGCTGTGCTGATGCTCTTCTACGGCCCATCCATCTGTCATGAGATTATGCTGGGAGACAATTATCGGGCAGAGTAACATTATACTATTTAAAAAGTAACAGAATGCCTTTTAGCCAAGCTAGTCCTGTATATGAGATGGTGGGATTTGCTAGTCTTGGGCCTGTAAGACTGAAAGTTTGATTTTATGAGAATAAACATGTCAGATAGGGCTGGGCCGTATCATACCGTTCACGGTAATACTGGTATAATGTTGGGCAACGATAAGAAAATGAAATATCGCGATAGAATATGGGTCAAACGCACATGCGCAGTGCCTTTGTTTTTATGCGCACATGGCGGAAAAAGCATGGCGGCTACGGAGAATGAGAAGGTCGAAAGCGGATCATTGAATGAAACAGATGAACCAGAATTGGTTTGTAAAAATGCTGCAGCTTCAGTGGTGTGGAACTGGTTTAGCTTTCCTCTGTCAGATACACAACAAAGCACTATTTTTGGTAGAGCATGCTAGCGGGCCGTCGTTATTACCGTGTTTTTTGGAAAATACGGCACACTTAAAATCAATCCTTTGATTTTTCTGAAAATCGACAGTGCCCCTTATGATCCCGTGTGCCTTATGTATGAATTCTGGTTGTGTTTACTGACCTCGAAACGATTTTATGTACACGGCGTTCGAAAATCTGTCAAATGTTTTAGTACGACTTTGCTAAGCTAGAAACCTGCACCGCTTGATGGACTGTCGGAGCATTACGGCCATCGTAGGCAGGAGCCTCGCGGAGTGATATGTACTGTGCTTCAACATAATATTACCGTATTGTGTGTGTATAACCTCTTTTTAAGTTTTGTGGATATTATACATGGTTATGCTGAGGATATGTCGGACAATTTCCACTGGACAATTTTTGGTTAAACTGTCAGCAAGGATTTTGCATTTGCACTGTTAAATTTTTATATAACTTTAATGCACATAAAAAACAGCTGCTTGTTTAAGTGAAAATACATTGATTTTTTTTTTTGCACTAATAAAGTTGTGGAGTTGTAAAGTATTTTGTCTAGTGTCAATTATATCATCAGTTATATCGTTATTGCAAATTTTCAAATGTATATCATATAAATATTTTTGGTCATATCGCCCTGCTCTAATGTCAGACATTTGGGAGCGAAGCCAAAGAAGTGTCTTTTTGACTGAATAGTTATTAGACTCTATGTACTCTGGTATGCAATCCTTCTCCAAACCTAATTATCACGTTCTCTAACTGTATGTGTGTTGTTGAAAAACATACCTTGCCATTTTGTCCTCCATCTTCTCCCTCTGACGCTGCTCAGCGATTTTTTTCATTTCATCGTCCTGCAGTTTTTGGCGGATCTGCTGCAGCTCCTGGCCCTGCCTCCTCCGCTGCTTCTCCCTCTCCACCTCTTCTGCCCGCTCTCGCTCTCTTCTCTCCGCCTGCTTCACCCGCATCAGCTCCTCGAGCCTGAAAAACAGACACAGCTTAAATTACACACATGCTTCTATATTCAATATGCACACTGCTAATCAGTAAAATGCACTTTGAGTATCCTCTGACCTCTTGACTTGCTCATTTTTCTCCTCTTCTGTCATTGGCCGTTTGACGCCGTCCTCTGTCTCAATGTAGCCGATGTCTCCACCTGCTATTCCTGAAGCCGAAGCAAACAGGCAAGACAACGTGAAAACTTTGACAGCTTACTTCCGACTACTAACAAACGCAAAACAAGACAAGAGGCCCATCTAAAATCAAATACCACAAACCTTAAAACAACACAGCAGTGCCAATGAACCACAACGAAACACCACCAACGAAACATCAAGGAAGTGACTCAACCACTTGACACAACATTTTTGAGATAAAGAGCTAGATAAGATAGATTTACTGGGGGTGCTTATCCTGTAGCTGAATTTAGCTGTATGCACGCGCGCACACACACACACACACACACACACATATATATATACATATACATATATATACATATATATATATATATATACACACATATACTAGGGGTGCAACGATACTCGTATCGATATTGAACCGTTCGATACAGTGCTTTCGGTTCGGTACGCATATGTATCGAACAATACAAAATTTGTAATTTCTTTTATCAACTTTCCTTCTGACGATGCTGTCTGTGTTGAGCGCTCAGTGAATCTGCGTTCGACTACTCCGCCTAGGCTGCACTGTCGAGCGCAGATCCACTGAGCGCTCAACACAGACAGCATCATCAGAAGGAAGAGCGCAGGGCAAGCTAGCGAGACAGAAGTTAAGCTCTCCTTGCAACATGGCAAATTGAACCTCCCCCACCCTCATTCAGATCTGGTGTTTGGAATTATTTTGGTTTTCATGTGACGTATGACCCTGAAGGTAAGCGCGTCATGGACTAAAGTAAAACAGTATGTTGGATGTGCCACGCAATGCTCAATTACATGGGTGGGAACTAGTGTGTTAGCGCAGTTAGCTCGTTAACGTGTTGGCCGTCTAGCCCCACGCACTGGGCGATCAGGGGTAGCTCGTTAACGGAGATTTGCCTTGTTGTGGCGTTAACGTCATTTCAACGAGATTAACGCTGACAGCACTAGTGGGAACACAACGAATATGACTGCACATTTACACAGACATCATCCTAGTGCAAAGACAAGTGGAAGCAGACAAAAACAACAAACATGCATGGTACAAACTTTACCCGAGTCATTTAGACAGCCGTTAGCACATGATTCTCCTTATGGGGACCTAATATGTTTAATATTGTGGCAAGCTCAGACAAGGAGGAGACTGAGGTATCGTTTGGTCTTGCTTCCCGTGAGCTAGCCAGGGAGCACAGCCGTTTATTGACATCTGCAGAAGAACACTGCCGCTAGCTAACTGCTCAGCGCGGCAACAGCACAGCAACAACAACAACACACAGGGCGCCCTCTGACCCCGGAAGGACACACCGTTGCAGCGAGAGGGCGTCACCCGTCACTATGGCAACATAAACAAAACATAACTGTACAAACAGAACCCCGAACAGCCCTGACCCGCTACATAGCCCCCACCTAAGGGGTCAGTCGTCCCCGACGACCCCATTACCCCACACAAAGTCCTGCAAATGTCCAGGTGCCTTCTTTTGGCGCACCGACCGGTCACGACCGGCGGGGGAAAAGTCACTCGGGTCAGAACATGGGGTGCCACCATCATCCCACTTCTGACACCAATGTGGCGAGCTCAGACAAGGAGGAGACTGAGGTATCGTTTGGTCTCGCTTCCCGTGAGCTAGCCAGGGAGCACAGCCGTTTATTGACATCTGCAGAAGAACACTGCTGCTAGCTAACTGCTCAGCGCGGCAACAGCACAGCAACAACAACAACACACAGGGCGCCCTCTGACCCCGGAAGGACACACCGTCGCAGCGAGAGGGCGTCACCCGTCACTATGGCAACATAAACAAAACATAACTGTACAAACAGAACCCCGAACAGCCCTGACCCGCTACAATATGCTGCTGAGAATATAGCCCAGAAGAAGCGTATAGTATAGCTTTTATTTTGGAAAGAGCCATTTCTCTGTAATAAACTCTCTTTTCCAAAGATGAGTGATTCCTCAATCACATACAGGGCTTGCAAAATCGCTAGCCCGACGTCCCGGGGCTAGCGATTTTTCCAGTCGGGCTACCAAAATCTATCTCTGCCCTGCCCGTCGGGCTATTGTAGGAAAGAAAAATATATTGTGGCGAGCTCAGACAAGGAGACGGAGGTATCGTTTGGTCTTGCTTCCCGTGAGCTAGCCAGGGAGCACAGCCGTTTATTGACATCTGTAGAAGAACACTGCCGCTAGCTAACTGCTCAGCGCGGCAACCGCACAGCAACAACAACACACAGGGCGCCCTCTGACCCCGGAAGGACACACTGTCGCAGCGAGAGGGCGTCACCCGTCACTATGGCAACATAAACAAAACATAACTGTACAAACAGAACCCCGAACAGCCCTGACCCGCTACATAGCCCCCACCCAAGGGGTCAGTCGTCCCCGACGACCCCATTACCCCACACAAAGTCCTGCAAATGTCCAGGTGCCTTAATTGGCGTGGTAGGCATGACTGCTCGCGGTTGGGGGCTCGGCGTGTGGGTCGACAGAGGTAGCCCATGAAGCATTGCCCTAGCATCTGTCGCGACGGGCAGCCGCCGCGGTGCGCTCGCGCCATCGGGACCCGTCGGGGGACTTACATGGCCACTCCCATTCTCTCTCTTCCATCGCCTGTTTCCCAAGCGGGGAATGTTCTCCTCGACAGCTTGCTCCAGCCTCTGAATGTCTCTCTCCATTACGGCGAGGGTGAGCTATCCCACTTCTGACACCAATGTGGCGAGCTCAGACAAGGAGGAGACGGAGGTATCGTTTGGTCTTGCTTCCCGTGAGCTAGCCAGGGAGCACAGCCGTTTATTGACATCTGCAGAAGAACACTGCCGCTAGCTAACTGCTCAGCGCGGCAACCGCACAGCAACAACAACACACAGGGCGCCCTCTGACCCCGGAAGGACACACTGTCGCAGCGAGAGGGCGTCACCCGTCACCATGGCAACATACACAAAACATAACTGTACAAACAGAACCCCGAACAGCCCTGACCCCTACAATATGTCAATGCTTTTGCATTCTTTCGGAAATGTAGCTGGGTAATTATGTCATTGGCATCGGTGAGCCACTGTCAATATGTGACATATTGAAATCGCGTTTGAATTTGCGCTTGTTTTTTGCTTTCACTTTGCAATCGCGCGAACTGTGTATAGAGAGCGACAGCACTGATTGGTGAGTGATGATAATTTGCACACCAAATCCTCTGACATCGTCTTATCAATCGTTAGCTTACTATGCAAACATGACCTGTGAAATCTCCCGCAGCAAGCTTAAACATGTGAGGGGTTGATCGCGCAGAGAATCGCTGACCGTTATGTGTGTGTGTGTGTGTGTGTGTGTGTGTGTGTGTGTGTGTGTGTAAAAGTAGCAGGATATATATTTTAGTTCTGCTGAGCCAAATAAGACAGGTCAGGGTGAAGAAGTGACAGCCAAAGAAAAGCTTACCACAAAACGGAAAAGTTATGACAAATCAGACTATAAGGCAAAAAGAAAGTGCAGCTTTATGGTTTCATGGACAAAAGAATTTCTGTGGCTGCAATATGATGAGCTATATAACCGGGGCTGCACATAAGTGGTCCGCAGGTGCGCATTCGCTGTCAAAATAAAAAAAATAAAAAAAACGCGCACAAGATATGAAGTTGCAACGCGTGTTTGCATACATAAGATTTTCTGGAGGAGGACAGACATTTGTTTAGAACTCTTAAAGATGTCGAAGAAGCTCCTTTAAGCAATTACTTTGGTGTTCCTCCACCTCCAAACAAATGTCAGAAGGAGTCCGAACCACAAAAGAAGCGCGTATTCTCGGAAAAGTGATTGCAAATGATGAACGCACAGAGATGTGGTGCGGAATGTGCCGTGAAAATCCCACTCTAGTGGACAAAAACACTGCCTTTTATATGGACGCAAACGCGCGTTGCAACTTCTTATCTAGTGCGCGTCTTTTATTTTGACAGCGAATGCGCACATGCGGACCACTTACAGTGCTGCAAAAAAGTATTTAGTCAGCCACCGATTGTGCAAGTTCCCCCACCTAAAATGATGACAGAGGTCAGTAATTTGCACCAGAGGTACACTTCAACTGTGAGAGACAGAATGTGAAAAAAAAAATCCATGAATCCACATGGTAGGATTTGTAAAGAATTTATTCGTAAATCAGGGTGGAAAATAAGTATTTGGTCAATAACAAAAATACAACTCAATACTTTGTAACATAACCTTTGTTGGCAATAACAGAGGTCAAACGTTTACTATAGGTCTTTACCAGGTTTGCACACACAGTAGCTGGTATTTTGGCCCATTCCTCCATGCAGATCTTCTCGAGAGCAGTGATGTTTTGGGGCTGTCGCCGAGCAACACAGACTTTCAACTCCCGCCACAGATTTTCTATGGGGTTGAGGTCTGGAGACTGGCTAGGCCACTCCAGGACTTTCAAATGCTTCTTACGGAGCCACTCCTTTGTTGCCCGGGCGGTGTGTTTTGGATCATTGTCATGTTGGAAGACCCAGCCTCGTTTCATCTTCAAAGTTCTCACTGATGGAAGGAGGTTTTGGCTCAAAATCTCACGATACATGGCCCCATTCATTCTGTCCTTAACACGGATCAGTCGTCCTGTCCCCTTGGCAGAAAAACAGCCCCATAGCATGATGTTTCCACCCCCATGCTTCACAGTAGGTATGGTGTTCTTGGGATGCAACTATATATTCTTCCTCCTCCAAACACGACGAGTTGAGTTTATACCAAAAAGTTCTACTTTGGTTTCATCTGACCACATGACATTCTCCCAATCCTCTGCTGTATCATCCATGTGCTCTCTGGCAAACTTCAGACGGGCCTGGACGTGCACTGGCTTCAGCAGCGGAACACGTCTGGCACTGCGGGATTTGATTCCCTGCCGTTGTAGTGTGTTACTGATGGTGACCTTTGTTACTTTGGTCCCAGCTCTCTGCAGGTCATTCACCAGGTCCCCCCGTGTGGTTCTGGGATCTTTGCTCACCGTTCTCATGATCATTTTGACCCCACGGGATGAGATCTTGCGTGGAGCCCCAGATCGAGGGAGATTATCAGTGGTCTTGTATGTCTTCCATTTTCTGATGATTGCTCCCACAGTTGATTTTTTCACACCAAGCTGCTTGCCTATTGTAGATTCACTCTTCCCAGTCTGGTGCAGGTCTACAATACTTTTCCTGGTGTCCTTCGAAAGCTCTTTGGTCTTGGCCATGGCGGAGTTTGGAGTCTGACTGTTTGAGGCTGTGGACAGGTGTCTTTTATACAGATGATGAGTTCAAACAGGTGCCATTCATACAGGTAACGAGTGGGGGACAGAAAAGCTTCTTACAGAAGATGTTACAGGTCTGTGAGAGCCAGAGATTTTCCTTGTTTGAGGTGACCAAATACTTATTTTCCACCCTAATTTACGAATAAATTCTTTACAAATCCTACCATGTGAATTCATGGATTTTTTTTTCACATTCTGTCTCTCACAGTTGAAGTGTACCTCTGGTGCAAATTACTGACCTCTGTCATCATTTTAAGTGGGGGAACTTGCACAATCGGTGGCTGACTAAATACTGTTTTGCCCCACTGTATGTGCACCCGTGTAAATAACATAATGTTCTGCCGGGTGTGTTGTTGGTTTTCTCTCGATTTCTGAGTCGACAAGCGCCTTTGTTACTGGGACCAGTCATTTTAAGAAAGGCCCCCATTAGAACCCATGAGAAATGCAAGAAACACATTATTGCTCAGTCTGCAATATCTTTCCCAGAACAAACACCAATTGCAAATAACATACTAAAAATAAACCTGAAAAATCCGTTTAGAACAGCGTACTATGTTGCAAAGAGTGAACTACCACTGGCACAATGTAGCAGTCTTTGCAAACTTCAAAAAGCAAATGGCCTAGATCTTGGTTCCACTTGCCTCCTACCTGTGACTTCAGTGGAAATTTCAAATTCAGGATCTGACACAGACTGATTCTTGTCCTACACAGTTCTTACAAGTTCATAGAAATTTCTGTTCAATTAGAACCAAGTATTTGAGTTGATGATTGTAATTTTTATACAATGTTGTAATTTGTGTTTCAACAATTTTTTGATTAATGTTTTGTTTCCTAAAGTATAATATTGTAAAGGAAACAAAACATCAATCAAAAAATTGCTCTCTTTTTTATTCGGGCTACTTAAATTTATTTTGGGCTACCAAAAACTGAAGAGTCCCTGCCCGAAGGGCTACCAGGGATTTTGAAATTTTGAGAGCCCTGAGATATATTTATTTTTTTAATTACTTTTGTTTCAGCAACATTAAATTTAAAAACTGTACTTTTGAGTTAAAATATATATTTATAATTTTAATAAATGACAAATTAAAAAGGCATGAACATTTTTTTTGTATCGAAAAAATATCGAACCGTGACACCAAAGTATCGAACCGAACCAAACCGTGAACTTTGTGTATCGTTGCACCCCTAACATACACATATATATATATACATATACATATATATATATATCTATACACACACGATTGACTGGTATAGCTATCAAAGGCAAAATAGTGTAATTTTACCATTTCCTTTTGGATATACAGCACAGGTGCACACATTCAGTATGACCACACTTACTGCAAATGTGGCGGTCTGATTGGTCAGATCTATTTATTTGGATCCAAATCAAGTCAAAAAAATTTTTTTAACACATGAAACATTCACACGGATTTTACACGTCCAGTGTGTAAAGTCCTTAAGAGTAGATACATTTAGGTTGTCTAGTGGTATATTCAATCACACTGAAAATCTGTGGGTGACTTTTCTTTCCTGCCCCTTTAATGACATACCTTCAAAACTTTCCTGCCCCTCCTGACCTTCAGAGCTGTCTGCTGTGCTGGGCTGGCTCTGTGCTTCTCCTCCCAGGATGTTGCCCGCTGGCGGCACATAGGGCTCATCGATGTCTGGGTCATTTTCGTGTTCCATTAGCCTGAGGAGAGTGCGTAAGCAAAATGTATTACTTTCCAACAGCCACAAAGAGCTTTACAGAGGTCTAGATAACATTTTTAAACACCCTATTTCAAGTCAAAATGGACACACACAAACAAAGTAAAAAAAACCCCACAAAATCTGAAAAGATTAGTTTTAAACTGCCTTTTAAAGAATACCACAAAGTCAAGGGTGCAAAGAGTGTGTGACAAGCTATTCCAAAGTTTTGGAATGTTAGTTTTCAGGCGGGTATGAGGAACCACAAACAGGTCTAAGAACTTGGTTTGAAGAATAGGACTGGAGTAGTAGCAGGGAGACTATCTAGGAGGGGGCTGCACCCCATAAAGCCATAAAAGTGAGAACCAAGATTTTTAACTGAAAGCTAATCCTGACAGGAAGTCAGTGTGAAAGCTTTAAAAATATGGTGATATGAGAAAGTTTATAATGAGTTAAAAGCCTCACAGTAGCATCTTGCACAGATTAGATGCGATTAATAAATGTTTTAGTCCGACAAGAAAACAGTCCAATCCAAGTGAGAGGAGATGAAGGCACACACAAGCATTTCTAATTCACTTTTTGAGACAACACTACAAAGTTAATCAATATTTCTTAAACTGAAAAAACAACAGTCACTTATCCGATCACCACAATCATGTTTACATTGGGAAATGAAAACCACTGGATAGTTTTATGAGGGAAACTGGCGTGTGGAGCTGGACTGTGGCACCAAGTTAAGTGATGACAGAGGGAAAATGTTAATGTGGGAGGTTTCAAAGTACCGTAGTGTGTTGTTATTCTGAGTGCTAAACTCACCAATCCATGGCTTGCTCAATTCCCTGGTTCCCTGTGTTGGCCACTGCCTTCTCTCTAAAGACAGATTATGATAATATGATAGATAATGTAGACACAGTTTCATTTCCTTGAAATCAGCTTCAAACCTGAAATCCAAATAAACCAATAAAAAAATGTGTGCATCAGGCATCACTCACGCTCTGTTTCGATCAAACCCCATCTCCAGCAGACTCTCGAGTGTTGTTAGCTCTGCCATTTTGACCTGAAACAATACAGGAACGTTAACGAGGAGTTCATCGTCTAACGTACTGGTACAATGCTTTCATCTGATGATGAAAAGAACCCAAATGACTTCTAACCAAACTAAAGTTAGTGCAAGAGCTCATGACTTTATTTTAGCTGACTAAAGCAGCTACACTGACCACTATTGTCCGAATATAACACTGCGTGAATATAAATAAACGATTCCTTTACTAGCAGCTTACCAAAACACAAATTTATTCCCGCTACACATATGCAGTTATTTGATATAATAAATACCATCGTGATGAGAGCTAAAATTAGCTTTAATGTGGCTAACGTTCAAATTGCGAAAGCTAACTGGGAAGCCTCGCTGGCTAGCACGCTTAGAAACAATTAGGAACTCCGATAAGCTCTTCATCACTTGTGCCGTTAATGTTAGTTTGTATACTTGAGCTAAATGCAAACTGACGTGCCAGTTTATTTATGTACGGAGGAAATATGAGCTAATATACCCAGTGAAGGTAGGGATAGTTAGCTACTCACACATCGGACAACACCGCTTCACCAGTAAGGAAGCCCACACGAGTCAAAAAGAACAACGCGAAATTCACGCTTATTAGAAAGAACGATTTTTGAAGTCTTAAGATTTGTTTAAAAAACAAACAACATACAGATCCTCCACTTACTGGGGACACTTTGACGACGCTATCTTCACGTTTATACACCTTGAGCGTCTACTGAGTTATACTTCAAATGAATGAATAAGCCTCCCTAACATGCAAATAATGAACAGTAACACGTAAGCTACTGCAGGGTTCACCTGACCCCATCTATTCATCACCTCTGCGACAGCATATCAATACCGGGGTACTAAAACGATGTCAAATGATACACAATGCAAAATATCTACAGGAACTAAATCAAATATCTTTTTTAAGGAAAAAAAAAAACATTCTTACACCAGTTGCTTTAAATCACTGGTGAAATAGTATAGATTGGTGAAAGTAGTGCCCTAGGTCAGAGTGTAGAAATACTCTGTTCGAAGCAGGATTTTAATTCTACTATTATTACTGATGTGGCCTGAGTAGGATAAAGTATATAAATCAAGGTGTTTACCTCTGAAATAAAGATTAAGTGAATATTAAATCATTACTTCACTACGTCTATTTATGGTTTTAAAGAATATAATTTGGTGTGAAATAGGGTGTTAAACCAAATTCCCGTCAAAGTCAGTGAGATCAGGAAACACATTGAGTGTGTTACTGGTTTAGATGTGCTATTTAAGAACTATTTATAAATGCATCTAACTGGCTTGGAGGAAGACGAAGAGGCTCTCCCTTTGTAACTCATTTACAATTATTGTTCTCACACTTTGACCAAAGATACATGCAGGAATGAACTGTTTGCAGGAATCACTCACTTTGAGCTTGAGCCAAATGCACTTTACAAATTTGTTTCAGGCAAACACTCTTTGTCTTCAAAAGTCATCTTCAAAACAACACCGTAAAGTAACACTGTTAATAGAAACGCCTTCAAATCTGGGTCATTTTTAAACGGTTTGTGTTTTGGGGGATACATAAGGTCTTATTACTGTCTATAATTTACAAATCGTTTGAAAAAAAAAATCATATATCATCTTGCAGTCACTTCAAAAGTCCAGTCCAGATTTGGATTTTTATAGATATCCAAGACCAGAATAAACAGTACAACTTGATGGAGTTGGCCCAGATTTTGACTATTCATCAATCATTTCTTTAAAGTAATCTCATAATGTTCTTTCCATTTAGATATTTAATCAGGTGATTTTATTAAACCGCGCCCCAGTAAGAGTGAGTGAGAGAGAGAGAGAGAGAGAGTGAAATGTGTCAGCAGAGGAATTATGTCCACTGATGATTAGGGGTGGGGGAGGCCTGATGAGAAGGTCGGATGATCTTATTGGCTGCTTTGCTGCATGTATGATTTCATCTCATCTGCGTGTCTCCGTGGGTGTTCAAACACAATGCAATTTGCTGACTTTTATGTGCAGGTTGGGTTTGTTACATATTTACAGTAAGTGTAATGATTAATTTTTCTCTCCCCCACGTAGTCTTAAGCAGCCCTCATTCACGAGCCTACCATTACTCAGAGACTCCGCTCGCTGCTGGGTGTCTTTTTTGTAAAAACGCTCTTATTTACTATTTATTCGTTTGTCTTTTTTCCCCCTCACACTTATATTTTGTTCTTTTTTTATCTGGGTTTTACTTGTCTTGTTTTTTCCTTTTACAATTAATAACTGAAGAAGCTTTGCCTGCAGCTTTTACTGGGTAAGTATTAACTTTTCTTTTACGTTCTAGAAAGCAAACTAACTCAAGAGATTAACAAGGCCAGTTTATTTCACCATGCATCTAATCTACTTGCACACTGCAGGACAAACCCTGTAATATGTATTTGTATATATGTTAAAATGAGAACAGTTGATCACAGAGGATCTTTTAAGGAAATTAGATGATTCATTTATAATGAATTCAAGTGCCTTCAAAAGCAAACACGTTCTGTGCGAACATGTGTGTAATTTACAAAGATGTTTGGTGTCATTTCGGTAACAAAGACGATATTGTACCTATTCAGATAAAAATGATTATAGTATGAATACATTTCAGTTTCTGCAGGTTCTAACTCTGAGATGATAAGCGTGAGGATTTTCCCAGCATTAAAAATGTTGGTTTAATATGTGGTATTTGATTTCCTGACGTCACCTTTCTCTGTCCAGACCGAGTTCATTCTAGTTTCCGTGCTCGGCCTCATGGTGCACATTATCTGAAGACGCTAATGACCCTTCATAATGGAATTATCTGTTAACAATATATAGCAGGGCGGCCAAAGTCGAAGGAGACAATGGGGTGAAGTTCTCTCCAGGCTGCCCTTATATTGTTTTATGGTTCTCTGAGGTTTTTTTCTTCTTTTTACAGAAGGAGAGGATTAAAGGTCAAATTTCACCGAGGATATTCAGTGAGATTCTGGGAAGAAGATGAGCTACACACAAGAAAATGATGCTCGTTCCTGTTTACCACTTGTGTTAAAGATCCTTTCAACACCTAATATAAAAAGAAATAGCGCAATAGATCTATTTATTTTTTACTAGGGTTACTGGAACCATTGTTAACTTCTAGGAGCACGTGTTCTTGGAGGGAATGAGCCTGATTTTTATTGGCGTCAGAAGGGACACATGTAATCTTAGAGGCAGTAAAAGCCAAGATTAGAAGATAAAATAGTGGATGATACTAAGTCTTTATTGGGTGTGGGTGGTATTGTGACATGAAAGCTGAAGTATCATGTGTAATAAAAATGATTCAAGTTCATGTAGTCAGAAACAGATGACCAAAAGAGGGCAGCATTAATTCATATGATTTAAAAGTGGACCATGATGCTGCCGCCCCCTTCCAGTTTGCAGTACTCTGAAATGCTTGTCTGGCTGATCAAGAGTACGAACAATACAGACTGTAGTGGTGGCCCCACAAAAATAGGAAAGCCCAGAGGAGTTGTTTAAGGTAAGTTTTGGTTATATTCAGTTTTGCCAACTGAATATACGACAGGAAAAACACTTAAATAGAAGATGCCAGCAGAATGAGTGTACATCCAATGCCGTGGTCTGGCTTGGTGCTCTCAGCTGTGTTTTTCTCTGGGTCTCACCAGCTGTAACAGCATCTCCATATGGAAAAACTGTGGCTTCCAGTGGAGCTGCTGTTATCTGTGGAGGGACACCTCTTGTCATGCAAACACTGCTGGGACTCTCTGTAGCTCATGAACAGCAACACTTTCAGTTTCTTGTTTCTGTGTTTAGTTTAATTTTCATGGTGATTTATGTGAAGGCTGCAATAAATTAAACAATTCTTGTGAATTCAGTTGAAGTTTCTGTTTCTTTATAGCCCCTTTTCACGAATAAAACACAAAGATTAAGATTTGTATGGCATGGGTTTATGTAGCTTTCTGAAATGAAAACCAAAAGTAAAAGTGAATACAAGAGCATCATTTGTAGTAAATGGTCAGAAGGATATGGGACTTTCCCTGACATCGGTCAGCGATGGTGATAGACTCAAAGGTCCCTTACAAAAAAAATGACCTTTTGGGGGTTCTTCCTGTAAACCCTGTAAGTGTTTACAGGAAGATATCGTAACAAGATCTTTTTCAGCTCAACAAACTGAAAACAGAGTAAAAAAATACTCACCACTCAGCCTGAGAACACAATCATCATGAGTGCTAACAAAGAAGCTGTCTTTGTTTTTGTAATGAAAAGTCAAACCAAAACTAAATCACTGTTTGCAATTTGATGTAGTCATTTCAAATTAAAAGTAACGCTAGTTCCACTACAAACACTGCACATAAACACAATATAGTGAATATTAATTAATAGTGAATGTTATTAGAAGCTTCACGGGTTCATACATATGAACAAATGAATGAATACATGCTTTCATCAAAGTTTTCATATGGGTTGTTGTTCATAACAGTAACACATTTAGCATAATACACTTTCCTAGTGGCATCCGGACACTAAGATGTTTAGCGTAGTAAAACAATATTAGAGAATAGAGAGATCGTCTGGTGACACTGCAGTTATAAGCATTTGGATTTCACCCAGTATTGCTAAGCCTCAGGGTCGCCTCCTGTTTAAAGACAGTTCTTTAAACTCTCTCTGGCTAATTGCATGCTCCTAGTATGGATTATTGGGTATTTGACATTTTCTTTGTGTAAAACCTGTCTGTTGTGGCTGTTGCTGTGAAGGGGGACTGTATACTTTAAAAAGTTGTGATAGAGCCATATCCTAGACTGTTGCACTAGCGCTCTTGCCTGTATACAGGAGGATGTGGGACTCCCCGTTTGTTTTGCCTGTGGAGATGACTTTGTTGCACCCTTAAGAAGTGAAAGTGTTTCTTGAGAAGACATGACTCTATTCTTAAAAAATTGGTGGGGGTCTTTTGTGTTTTTTGGAAATATGGGACTTTTTCATGTCTGAGATTTGTGCTATTTGATTTTGGATTCATATTTCAATACACAATGCACTAAAACCTGTTCTATGTTCTCATCTGTCCCATTGTTTGTGCCACTTTTCCTTTATTTTCTGCCTTATTATGCCCCGATTAATTCAGCGTATATGGCTTTCAAGGAAGTTCTGCCTGTTCCCCTGTCACTTTTAACTAAGCACCTCATTATATTTAACACATTTTTGCATTTATCCACCATCTTTTGAATATGTGCATCCCATGTCATCCTTTCATCACACTACAACCCACAAAACTCAAATTGTTTTACCCTTTCTAACTCTTACCCATATAGTGTGAGCTTAATTTCATCACTATGCTTTTCCTAATGCTTTTCCTTGTAAAAAACATTGTCTTAGTCTTATCAAACGAATATTTAAACCCCCCAATTATGCGATCACTTTTCCACTTCTGCTCCCCGTAGCGTCTGTATAATAAATTTTAAATTTCTTCCTCTTCTCCACATTCCCCCATTATCTGCAAAAAGTGATAACCCGATTCCACCCTCTACATCCTTAAATAAATAATTTAGCAACATTAAAAACACAGTCTGCTCACAATGCTCCTTTGTGGCGTTCAATTTTCTGCTAAACCCTCCCCTCCCTTACTTTTATTTGTCTGTCTGTTAAGAAATCCTTAATCCATCGGAACATTCTACTATTTATACACATTTCCCTAATATTAATTAGTAGACATTCCCTCCACATTCATATGATATGCTTTTTCTATATATTGAAATAACTGCCACTACACTCTCATTGTTTATTTGTTTACGTTTTTGTTTGGATTTTTTCCTCATTAATAATAACTGAAACATTTAACCAAGACAAATATACAAAAAAAAACCCTGGAAATCAGGCAGGTGGTAAGCGCGTTTTCACACGACTGTATGTGTATGAACTTTTCATGCAGAGGCTTTTATTGTGAAATAAAACATTCACAATGTTATTGGAAGTTTCACAGGTTCATATATATATGAACAAATGAATGAATACATGCTTTCATCAAAGTTTTCATAAGGGTTATGAAGAACAGAGGCTTTTATTGTGAAATACAGACTGTAGCGGTAGTCCCCGCAAAAAAAAATACTGTTTCCGGAATAAGTCCTCTTCGGCGGTTCACCAACTGTCAGCAGGTGGCTAGTCGGCTGGCAAGCCAATAAACAGTTTTGCTGTCTGACATTTAAGCAGCAATTGACTGCATCTATCTGACTGCAGCTTAGTGTTTATGGTGGCGTGTCGTGTCACGTCACGTTAGATAACGTCCAGTGAAAAAGGAGTCCTCCTTGAATGACTGACTTCGCAGTTGCGTGGCTAGCTAGCAAAGAGGAGGGTGGGGACAAAAACTTCAGCCTCGCCCAGTCCGTAGCTTTATACCAGCAGGCAGCTACTCTCTCGGCGGTGTGAGCACCCACACCTCTAAATTCGATACTTATTAAAGGGGAGACTGAAACCCTCGTGTCAAGTAGGCGAAAAGAAGCAACCATGTTCAGGAAAAACTTGAAGAAGGATCCCGAGCTGTTTCAGAACGTGTCGGAGGGACTGCGGCGGCTTTACCGTACCAAACTGTTCCCGCTAGAGGACACGTATCGATTCCACGACTTCCACTCCCCAGCCCTCGAAGATGCCGACTTTGATAACAAGCCCATGGTTCTCCTGGTCGGCCAGTACTCCACCGGGAAGACCACATTTATCCGGCACCTCATGGAGCAGGACTTCCCCGGTATGCGGATTGGCCCGGAGCCGACAACAGACTCTTTCATCGCGGTGATGCACGGGGAACAGGACGGGGTGATACCGGGTAATGCCCTGGTTGTCGATCCCAAGAAGCCCTTCCGCAAGCTCAACGCCTTTGGCAACGCATTTCTCAACAGGTAAAGCCAGTGAGCAGGACTCCACTCTATCAAAGAGGATATGAAAAATTATATGACTCCCACCACTACCTCCACCTCCCAGGGTTATTCATTACTCTGTGAATGAAATGAATGGGGCTGACTCGAATTCTCACTTTAGTGCTGTTGTGTGTTGAGAAACTGTCATAATAACACAGCAGCCCTGATTTTAAATGCACTCCTACATGTTCTTACATGTACGACACGTTTCAAGGTACATTCTCACATTATGCTGTTGCACAATCTTTTAAAATGAGCCGAGACTGTGAGGGTTTTACCTCTTTCATCATCTTAAAAGAATGCTGGTGTTTTGTGTCAATAGATGACAGATGTAGCTTGTATATAAAGCAGAGGGTTGGAAGGTGCTTTCCAACACCTTTTCCCACTAGCCTTTCCCTTTCGCTTTGTATCATATGCTACCAATCAAATGATCTTCTTCGCCACCTGGCAGAATCACTCTTGGCTGACCATTTTCTCCCAGTGTGGCCTCTTGAACTTAGAAATAGTTGAAGGTTATAATTGCTAGGGGGCATGCCGACCTTGTCCTGTCCTCAGCTCATGAAGCCATAACTTTCATGTCCTATGGCATGGTAAACCAACTCCCTCATCCGCTACCTGTGACCTTATATAGTTCTATTACAAAGGATTAAAGGCGTGGTTATCGATTTTGACTATTGTAACATACCTTTTGGCACTACTAGACTGGCTTATGTGGAGTTGGTCAATTCTAGTCCATGATCCAGATAACGAAGAGATTATGGGGAAACCTCCACAGCCACTCCCAAAGCATTATTAATTACTTTTATATTTGTTACTCAGCTCATGTCCTAATCCAACAAAAATGTCCCCCAGCAAACACTCAGATGACTCAGAAGTATTCCCCTTGTGGGTCTTTTACCAGTTAATGCAATTTAATTATGACAAGAATGCAGAAATAATCAAAAACAGCAGAATAAAATTAAATAAATGGCATAGAAAACTGATTCTAGGGTATTCTTTCAAACCCAGAGAGTGCCAAGGGCAGCTCAATCTTTGAGTGTTTCATTGAGTAAATGCTCCTCCCAGCTCAGAGTGCAAGTGAAACTGCACAAGCAATGTGCAGTGAGCCAGAGCCAGTGTGACGTTTCTTAAAACATCTGAGTCCAGTCTCCTAGGTGCTGGGGGGCTTTTGGGGGGGGCAGAATTTGACATCATATGTCAAACATCTGATTGCTGATTATGTCATTTCCTGTAGAGGATGTAGGTATGCCCCCCTTCTCTGCCTGAGTCGCACCCTGAGTGGGATTAACAAATAATGCACAACTGAAAAACTCTGGGACAGTCATAATACTTGTTCTGTTATTAGTTTCAGGGTATTATGTGGGTGTAGGTAGGGTAGCGCAAACACTCAACTTGACACTTCCCTAGCTGGACTAATTTCCCATTATCTCATGACAGCCCTTCCTTTATTATTGTAGAGTGTTTGGTTTATCTCGCATGAGTGTCAAACCTTTGCCAAGTGTCATCACTCAAACTTGAAAATGTGAAGTAAGAATAGGGGACTCTAAGACTTCATTGGTCACTATGGCTTTATTACTGACTTGAAGGGAAGACAGATAAGATTTGAACAAAAGCTATTGTCCGTTGTAGCATCATTTGCCAAACTGCTGGAAACAGTCCTGCGGTATTGTGGGACTTGTGGTAGTCTTTCACTTCAGTGTGCATCTCTGTCTCAGAAGCATACGCAGACATGAGCGGGCATATGCTGGTTTAGAGCTCACATGATCACACACAACAGGATATGTGGGTAAGACAATAGCAGGTGTATGAACTGTTTAAACAGCTCACGTGGCATTTAGCAAAGAAGTGGCCTGCAAGTTGATGAATTGATTAAAATTTTCCACGAAGAACTGGATGTAGATAAACATTTAGAACCAGGCTGACTTCTGAACCATACTTCTGAGGCCAGTTTTCCATTTTCCTCTCAGGAAGTCAAAGAATTTAGCCTGGTCTTCAGCTAGGTAGGTAATATCAAGGGTCACATTGGTAATTGACTGAATGAGACTGTCAGGGCAGCTTCTCTTAATAGCTCTTAACTATAGTCATTCAAACTTCAGATTAGCCTTTAAATACCAGGCTCTCGGTATAAGCAGTTATTTATGAAGTGAGTAAACAGAAATCAGTCATGTGATCCTCAAATGCAGAGCTTTCTCTTGGGTTTTCTAAGCCCAAAATAGTAGGTAGCTTCCCAATTTTGGTGGTTTAAAAAAAAATATATTGAATTTATTGAATTGTGGTTGACCTTTCATTGTTTGTGCAGTGATACTGTTCTGAGTGTTTCCACAAAAGTAACCCAGTTTCTTTTACACCTAGATGAGCATGCAAATGTTTTAGCTCTTCTTCCCCTTTTATGTTTAATTCAACTGCAGTCAGAGCCCCTCAGTGTATGTCAGTGCTTTCTGTAAATGTTTAGTCAGTAAAATCGGAGTCAGCAGAGCTCAAGTTCCGCACTGGCCCACCCCGGCCCACATTATCCTGCTCCGTCCTGTACTCCTCCAGGGTGCTGACTCTGCACTTTGTTGTGATAGCGGCTGACACATGTACACTCTTATACAGAGGGTAGCATGAAGACCTGTGTAGGTATGTGTGTAGTAAAATGATTGATTCACCCACACGAGGCAAGACTTCACAGGAAGAAGGAAAAGTCACACAGTTGTAACCTGCTGTTTGCATCTCCAGCAGTAATGACAGATACCCCGTTTCCTCTTCTCTCAGGGAAGTTGAGGTTACGACGTGAGGGAAGGTCATAGGTCAGGAGGTCATTAGCTGGAGCCAGATTTGCTATCACAGCATAGGCTTGATGTCTTTTACACTGTGGTGCGTTTCCCACTTTCTGAAGATATAGTGAAAAACTGAAGGATCTTTGATATGCTCATGCACCGTCCCCCCTCGTCCCCTTGGGCCCTCCGTTTCAAAGAATTCCAGCTCAAGTTCATTGGAACATTTTTTTTTTTTTTCCTGCTAGCTCTATGTGGAAAAATGTTTGGATAGATGGCTGAAATGGAAAAGCTCAGCCAAAATTCCTATTGGGAATCACATGCCATCAGCTTTAAGAGCGAGAGAGTGAAAAACCTGCACGTTTGTTATCTTTTTGTAGTTTATTATTGTAACATTAATACACAGGGCCTCTATGCAGGAAGCTCTATTCTTATATTTCTTTAAGTTGCTCTTTGTGGATTTTTCCTTTCCCCGCTTTGTTAGGGTTTTCTCGTGTGTGTGTGTGTGCGTGCGTTCTCAGCGCGGTCACAGCAGGAATGTAAAAGCACGATTTTTTTTTTTTTCTTTTTTTTCTCCCCCAGTCTTATGACCTGCTGCTTCTGAGCTCATGTTGTGAGTATCAGTTCAGTTTGACTGAAAGGGCAACAGAGTGTGAGAAGTAGTACTCCTGACTGTGTGGTGTCTTAACAATCCCCTTCTTTGTCCTGAGTGGGACAATGGGGGTGTATGCAAAAGCACCCATCTACTTTCATTCTTATATCTGTCTGTGTTTGTATTTCTTGGCTTCATTTCTGTTTAAGGGCTCACACTCGGCTTTAAAATTTAAACCCCAGTGTCCCAGCTTGATGAGAGTATTGTAAAGTGAATTATGCCGCACTGGGAATGACTAAGGCATATAATTTATGGCTTATCATGTATTGTTCATATGTTTTCCTTATTAAATATTCTTACCTCAGTGCTGACCTAAAAGCATGGCTGTCACGCCGTTTGGAAAATCTGACTGTATAATTATGTAGCCTCACTGTTGTTGAGGGCAAACATCCAAACTAGAGCTGAAATAATTAATCAGCTTGTTGAACGACAAAAAGAAATTACTGCTTTGATAAGCCATTATTGATAATAAGCAAGTCTTTAAGTAAAAAAATGTCACATGTCCATTCATTTCATCTTAAAAATATTGAATCAAGCGTGTTAAAAGCAGCAGTTGGTAGCAGTCTTTTACAATAACCACACACTTTATAAACCAAATGATTAGTTGAACATTAAAGGGCAGATGTAGAATAACTGTTAACTTCAGAAATGTACATTTTTAGTTTACCTTAAGGCATCAAGGATTTGTAAAATGAGATTGTAGCTGTCCTCTAAACCCCAGCTTTGTCCTGTTAACCGACTCCTATTTTATATTAGTTTCAGGTTTCTTCCAACAAGAAAGAACATTATTTTATGCTTGAGATATTGTTGCTACAAAGTTCAAGATTAATGTCTGTTTAATAGGAGTTCTATGTAAGCATTCTCACCTAACCAGTTTTGTATCCCTCTCTCCTTTTACACCCCTCTGCCTGTTATTCTTGATCCAATCTCTCCCTCTCTCTTTCATAATGCTCTTTCACTTTCTTTTTCTCCCCTCCATCTGTGCTCTGTGTCTCTCACCCCCTCCTCCCCCTCTCTACCTCCTTGGCAGGTTCATGTGTGCCCAGATGCCTAACCCCGTCCTGGAGAGCATCAGCATCATTGATACTCCTGGAATCCTGTCAGGGGAGAAGCAGAGGATAAGCAGAGGTCTGCCTCACATACATCCAGTTTTCCCACCTTTCACATATGCCTTGTTTCATGTTCTTAAAACTCTACCACACCACACCCACTGCTCAGAACCCAGAAACAAGCGCAATCAGAAAGCATTGCATGTATGCAAAATAAAACCACAGGAAGTGACAACTTCACTTCTGAAAAAGAAATGTTGAAACAACAAACATACCCTCCTTTCCCCAAGCCTGTCTCTGTTTAGCAAATGCACTGCCAATTTACTGCAGCAGTTTGGCTCACTGTGTTGTCAAACCTGTATTTAGCTCCTTTAACACCTCTAGGTCAACGCCTAACCAAACAGGTTGCATAAATCTGATGGAGACCTCAACAGCATGACAGTGCCAAGAGGCCACATAGCACTTTTCATTCTCTGTAGCTCTTCAGCGCCTTCAAAGAAATTGTCTGAAAGGGAGAGGAGCTAAAACAGAGCTGAGGCCCAAGACCAAGGCCCGGTATAAGATAAATAAGGACTATTTTAAGCAAAGCTCCAGGAATAAAAAGATATAGTAGGGAATAATTATACTAGATGGCATTTAAATCCCTCTTGTTTTCTAATCAGACCTAAAAAGGTATGAAAAATTGCCTCCTGCATTACCATTCTTCCTATTTTTATTTGCTTTATTACTACTTTTTAAACTTGATTTATCTTTTCTGTTTCCTATGTACTATTTATCACTACAGATCTGAATCATTTCCCTGTACTCTGTGGAAATAGATCAATTTATATTTTTATCTGCATGCTTCAGCAATGCTTCGACCTGCAGGGTCATTTCAGAATTGCCACATACGCACTTTTCTTGTAACTTTTGATGATCTTACAAACAAAACATAGCTTCTTCTTTTTTTTCTCCCCACCTGCTCTGTGTGTTTGAGAGGAAGCACATATATAAGCACAGGTTTTCTGTACAACCCAGAGACAGGAAGTGGAGTAAAATGGCAAACATAGCAGAGTTTCCCAAGACTGCCCTCCCCTTATCCACTACCGCCTGTGTTTGGCAGCTTCTTTACAGGCTGCTCTTTATCGCAGTTGTTTCCTGTGAGGCACTATATGAAGAAATGGGGGGGAAAAAAAGAAGACTATTAAGCTAAATAAAGAAAAACTGATTATGTAATTAGCCTGTAGAAAGAGAAAGGCCAGAGAAACTGACAAGGCCAGACAAGCGACTGTAGACGTAGAAACGGATGTGCACATCTGAGTATGAATAAAGAGATTTGGCACACGGAAAAGTGACCCTGACTAAAGACACGAGGACGCTAAATCTGATGTTTCATACCTTAAACAGCTGTATACATACAGCACATACTCCTACATTCTTGCTGTCAAAGAGACTGTCCTCCGCATACACACTGTCTTACAGACATTATCCTCTCCTCTGTTTCTGTATAAACATGAATACAATACGGTACTGCAGACATACTGTACTAACTGTGTCATATATAAACACAACTGATTGGATTGTGCTGCTCAACTTTGACGGTCATGTGTGCCTCACCCAGAATAATGGCAGATCTGTTTTGTACCAGGCCTACAGAAAGCTATGATATTATTTCAGGTTTCCACAGATTGCTACGTCTCTAGTTTTTAGCGTAGATCCGCATTGCACAATTTCAAATGTGCAGGCTGTTGACATAACTTCACAATTACAAAAGTTTTCAGGAAAAAAATCAGGAAACGTGAAATTGATTTAAGTGTATTGTGCTTTTTTTATTGCATAACACTTGAACTGTGTTTATTTTTGATTAGGTCAGCATGTGTGGTTCAGTGCTTGTTCCTTAGTAAACTATGAAGTGGCAAAAGCTATAGTAAAACTGGAACTAGGTGGTGTGTTTTCCGACAAGCAGTGCTGATGAATTGACAATGATATTTTAATGCTATTTAGCAAAATTAGAGGGGACTTGTTGCCCATTTTTTTTTCTGTCATGTATGCGCTCCTACATTGGTGGGAGCTCCTGTTAAACATAGCAAAGGACTGAAACAGTCAGCAAGAAGTGCAAGTAAGATTATACAAGACTGTGCAATGAAAAGTAATCCCTGTATGCCAAAATCTCAGGCAGTGTTTTTTTTCTGCTCTTGGCTCTTTATATTGCCACAGAGAGGGGATGTTCCTACTGTGGTCACCTCAGACACCAGTCTCCTTCTGTGAGCATAAAATCCCCACCCACCTGCTGTACAAACCTTTGCAAGGCAGCCAGTCAGAAGAGGGATGTCTTAAAGAGAGAGAGTAAAAACAGTTTGTTTCAGGCAATGGATGAACTGGGGGCTTGCACCAAAGACCTGCATAAATAAACTAAACTGTGACTCGTGCAAAACTCTACTAGAGTCTAAGAATAAACATCTGGAGCTGGAAGTGAGCATAATAGGTCCACGTAAGCAGATTGTAAATACATTTTTTTAAAAAGGCTGAGTCTGCCACTATTAAGAGATAAAAAATAACACTTAAGGATTATTCTGAAGAAGAGGATGTCACTTTCTGGAAATATATGTCCTTGCTGTGAAGTAAATGTGCAGCAAACAGATGTTTAAAGCTGGTTGTTTCTGTTGGCCTTTTGTTTAACAGACCTTGGCATATCGCACAACTTTATGCTAAGTCCTATCTGTTGTTTTATAGCTGCTGTGCTGTGATATGGAATTCTGTTTCTCGAATTCCAAACTAGTCCTTCGACTTTTCCCAGAATTCTGAATGAAAATATGCTCAGGGTTTTTTCCAATCATCTGCTCTCTGTCTAAGAGGCACATGATTTTGAAGCCATGAAGTCATGAGTGCATGGTTCTATCCCTTCATGTCTGTGTGAATAGTACAGAGACACAGCAGTTGTTAATGCTATGTGTTCTAAGTCAGCCTTGAGCAGCTGCCTCTCCGATTCCCTGACATGTGCGTTTAAAAACAGACTTAAGATGGAATGAACAAATATCCTCATCTGGCTCCCACTGGGATCCTTAACTGCAAGCAGTCCCCCTTTATGCCCCTTTACTTTCACATGTTACAAGCATGAACTAATTTTCCAGTATCCATCTGCTATATTCATCCAGACCTTGTCATTTTACTTTCACTTTTACTCTCTGTGTTCCCTCTTTATTCTCTTTTTATCTCCATGTCTCCCTCTTCGTGTCTCCATCACAGAGTTGCTCTTTTGACCGTATCTCTCCGTTGCTCTTTTGTATACATGTATTTGGACAGGGACAAAAGCCAGCCATGTTGGAATGCATGAGCTGCAGATCTGCCGTCAATTGTGCAGCTGCTGCGATGAGCTTTTAGAGCGACTGTCTCATTGGCTCAGAAAAGAATGCACACACTAATGAAAACCACTGCTCTCTTCGCTCCTACCTCCTCAAGTCCTTGAGGCAAATGAAAACTTAGGGGGGAAAAAGCCAATTTATGCAATCTGACTCTGCCCCGAGTTTCTCAAATAACCAAAGGAAGTGAATGGTACAGTAAGTTTCTGTGCTCAGGCGGCTATAGAAGTGTGTGTAGTGCACATTCTGGTCAAGCTATTCACTTTTTTTTTTTTTAAAGATGTTACAGTGTATAGCGTTTTCAGTTTAACACCTTATATCAAGTATGTGTCTTCCTGCTTTCTGTTGATCTTTCGTTGCTTGGTTTCTCTAAGGCACGTTGCAGAATCTGCTGTGTCCAGAGGTCATTTTATTCCTGAGGCTAAAACCTCCAAAGAAAAAAGCTTTTAGCCAGTTCCACAGGAGTCACCCACCCTTCAATGTTGCAACACAATTTTCAAAATGGTTTTTTTTGTTACATTGATGGTTCAATTGTTTGTTTTTAAAGGGTCAGAAGTACTAGGTTATGTCAGACAAAGTAACAGGCTCTGCATTGTCAACCTCCCACGGCCCTGCTGCAGGCCAGAAAAAAAACACGTCATGCTTCAGATTATTCAGAGGGACTGTGGTTTAAACTTACCTTTATACCACTCTCTCTCTGTCTCAGTAAAGCAGTAAAGCCAGTTAATCAGTAATCAGAGGAAAAAGACCTGCCTCTTGAAATCCCTTATCTAAACATTACCTGGAATATAAATATGTGTAGAGTCCAAAACTAAACTTCTTTAAAGATGCAAGTTATTGGAGTTTCTTTCAGGTCAGATGGCTGCCACACCGTTGCACTTGATGTGCTCAAGTAGAATATGAACAAACATTGGAAGATAATAGTGCACACTGATACCCAGGACAATGTAGCCTGCTATGTGTGTCACTGTGAGCTTATCTAGTCATGACAGTTCTTTATCACTCCCCATATGTTAACAGCATGACACTATAATAATTCGTAATATGGCTGAATTTAACATGTACTGTCTTGTTTTTGTTTTAATGGCAATGCATCATCTGTTTGGGGAAACTTGATTTCAAGCAGCATACACACCTACCTAAGTTTTAATGTTGTTCAGACCTTATTGTAGACAAAAGGTTTAGAGCTGGGAAAACAGTCCAGTTAAGAAACCCAGTAATGCGACATTTAATATATTTAAAGATGTTTCAAAAAGCTTTTCTTTACTCTCTCCAGGGTACGACTTTGCCGCTGTGCTCGAGTGGTTCGCTGAACGCGTGGATCGCATCATCCTCCTGTTTGATGCCCACAAGCTGGATATCTCTGATGAGTTCTCCGAGGTGATCCGCGCACTCAAGAACCACGAGGACAAAATGCGCGTGGTGCTCAACAAGGCAGACCAGATCAGCACCCAGCAGCTGATGAGGGTCTATGGAGCGCTGATGTGGTCTTTGGGTAAAATCATCAACACACCTGAGGTGGGAAGGAGGGAAAAAAAAAGCCCTTTTGTTGTTTTTGTGCTCTTTTTGTTGTTGTTTTTTTACAATTCTGTTTTTGACTGAAGATTTGTAACGCTGTGAGAATTATTTCACTCTAGCCTGGTAGTAATCAAGTGTTAGACACATGTGGAGCAAACAAAGGATGTTACTGTTTCAGAGTGAAAGCCAAGCTCCGGGCGAAGGTTGGATAGCTTTTCCAACGTTATCAAGTTCTCACTTTACCAAGGAACTTAAGAAAAAAAACTCCTTAATGAAAGTGAAACGCGGATAAAATACCATCCGTGTCAAATCCCATGTCCTAGCTGATATCACGTGACATAAGCACTTGTGATTTTTCCACCTGAATACTGAGTTAATGTTTGATCCAGAGCCATATTCATAAAGTGATCCCAGGGAAACCTTTGGAGCATGCAGATAATTACTCATTGACTTTGATCTGTAGTTCATATCCTGTTTGAAGGATTAACACTACAAATCAGTCACATTTTTAAAAATGTACTCTTGATTAACTCAGTCTTACACTCTTTTTCTTGTTTTTATTGTGTTGGACTATATAAATGTTTTACTTCTGTTTATAAATCCATGAGAACAATGTCACATATGTGGCCTGTGAGAGAATTTCTTGCCGTGGGTTTGAGCTGTAAAGTGTAACCTGATGGAGATGAATGGATATTAACTTGGAAAACCTTTATTCTAGGTGGTGCGTGTGTACATTGGGTCATTCTGGGCACAGCCCTTGTTGGTCCCGGACAACAGGAAGTTGTTTGAGGCGGAGGAACAGGACCTTTTTGTGGACATTCAGTCGCTGCCACGCAACGCAGCTCTACGCAAACTTAATGACCTCATCAAGCGAGCACGTCTCGCCAAGGTCAGTATTAAGAAAATTCAACCCTTTGGCCCGATGCAATGATCATTGCACAAAGCACCACATTCTTTTATACCAGTGCTTGAGTAGCACCTATGCTTCCTTTAAAGGATAGGCATGGATACTTGGAGAAACGCCACAGGTTCACCTTTGAAGTAGTGATAGAATTGGTATGGATTGGTAGGAAATGCATTTTAAAAAATTCAGTGCTATACACCACCACTAGTTCTGTGGTGTGTGATAATCCAGTAGTCACTCACTGATGGATCATAGGAGTGTCTATAGACAAGCTTAGAGTTCAGCCTGCTGCTCTTTTCACATAGAGTGAGCTCAGTGCACATGGCAGTTTACCGGCGTTAGAAGGTGTGCGTCTGCATGAAACCAAGCTCACCACATGTCAACCAGCAGCAGCGGTGACATTACATCTGGGGCACAGGTGACAAATAACACTGTAATAGTATAAACTAAGCTTTGTAGCGTTCACATCATAAACACAACCCGTTGAAAGTACCAGTATACTTTTTTTTTTTTTGCATATTTTTATAAATGGTATATTTAAAAAAAAAAAAACATGAATTATAAATAATTAAAAAAAAAAAAAAAACACAGAAAAACAGCACTGACCACTTTCGGAAGAAAGCCTGCGATGTCAGAAAACACATTTTATATGCATTTATTTACCCTGGAAATATGCGTCACTGTGTTCTGTCTCGATGTAGTATGTGTTACTGTGTTTTTACACGTTCCAGCCATAGACCCGTCCTATCTTCTTACATTTTGGTGGCATTTTTCATTTAATTGTACATTTTTAAAGAAACCAAAAAGTAAAAAAAAAAATGTTGAATTCTTTTTAAAATGGATATTTCTGTCACAGATTACCATTCTTAGACTCGGCTGCTGAGTTTAATTTATGTGGTCATATTTTCACTCTCTATTCTTTTTAAGCCCCTGTCTTATGTCACTAATAGGGTGACACCAAAAAACAAACAATCCCCACCCTGCAACTTAGTGTTTCATGTTTAAAGTCACCACAAGCAGATGTCAGCCCAGTGATATGTTTGAACATATGTCAGTTTTAAAACGACTAATACAAATTATAGCACAGGGTTTATCTATTTCTGCTTTTAGTCAATCTGTATATATCTGAAATTTAAAAATACACTGCAGACATCTATTTTAAATCTAGTTCCCTTCATTTGGCCTTCTGCCTGATTGAAAAGTCCAAAATTCAGATGTTGTAGCTCCGAAATGTTTAATGCAGAAGTCCAGAGGGTGCTAAGAATTTCTGCTTTTTCTCTTATGCATTCAGGTGCAAGCTTACATTATCAGCTCTCTGAAAAAGGAGATGCCGAGTGTGTTTGGAAAGGACTCCAAAAAGAAGGAGTTGATTGCCAACCTGGGGGAAATCTACCACAAGATAGAGAAGGAGCACCAGATCTCACCCGGAGACTTCCCCAAACTTGATAAAATGCAGGTAAGATTTAAAAAGGGAAAAAAGAAAGAACTGAAGCACTTCCCTGACAAAACTGAAGTGCTGTCTTGAGTTACAGATCTGATGAAAACACAACTCTATTTTTGGAGTGTTGTATAAAGTGTTAGAAACAGGCTGTTCAGAGTAGAATGACCTTCCAACCTTTTACTCTTCACATCTTTGCCCTTCTTTCCTGCTCTTGCCCTCCAGGATGGGCCAGGACGGCGATGAGATTTATTTTTCCTGGTTTGTCAGGAAATCCTGCTTCTTGTATGTTGCTCCCATTGGTAGCCATTGAAGACTGATCTATTTCTATCACCAATTCCTGTTTTCTCTCAACCACCTTCATTCCCTCAGGAGCTGCTAAACGGTCAGGACTTCACCAAGTTTGCTTCACTCAAACCCAAACTGCTGGAGGCGGTGGAGGACATGCTCGCCAATGACATTGCACGTCTCATGGCAATGGTCCGCCAGGAAGAGGCCTCCATGCCCAGCCAGACCGTCAAGGGTGGAGCTTTTGAGGGAACCATGAGTGGTCCCTTTGGCCACGGTTACGGTGAGGGTGCCAGCGAAGGCATTGACGAGCTGGAGTGGGTGGTGGGTCGCGACAAGCCCACGTACGATGAGATCTTCTACACCCTCTCTCCCATCAACGGCAAAGTGTCTGGCGCTGCCGCCAAGAAGGAGTTGGTGAAGTCCAAGCTGCCCAACACAGTCCTAGGAAAGATCTGGAAGCTGGCAGATGTGGATAAAGATGGCTTCCTCGACGACGAGGAGTTTGCCCTGGCCAACCACCTGATCAAGGTAAAGCTGGAGGGCCACGAGCTGCCTCCCACGCTGCCAGACCACCTGGTGCCCCCGTCTAAACGTGGGACAGTGGAGGCCTAGATGCACCCTGCAGATCATTGATGTCAACACAGGGCTCTCCAGGCAGTGTCTAACTTCAAGAAAGAACGGCAGCACCTGGGGTATTTTTCACCAGAGAGAGACTGGAGGGTATCTGGGGGTTGGGTGGGAGGGAGGGCGGGTCCATCTTTGTGAATCTGGGGATAATGTTTAGTGTGTGTGAAATAAACGGTGGGAGAGGGGTTTGATTTGCAGACCGATAGAAGGACAATTACCAAACTGATGGGTAGCTGGAGGTCACACGATGAGGTGGAACATGGATTTATGCATCCTGTGTAAAAGATGTCTTACAAATATACACTTCATATTGTTATATGTTGATCCAAAGAAATCTAGTTTTTTTTTCCAAATGGGAAAGAGAAAGGAAATTAATCAAAACAGCGGTTAGATGTGCTTTATCTCTATTTTTGTATTTCCTCACTGTTAACTTTGACTCTTTCCAGAAGCTTCCTTTTTTATTATTTTGCCGGATAAATAAAAAGGAATGCTTGTACCATTCAAAAGGTTAAGTGGATTTGTATTTAATATTGCTATATCACATTTAACAGTGGTTTGTCAGAAGAAAGCTACTTATTAAAATGGGGGAAACGCATTTAAATAAATATGCTAAATAAATCTTAACTGATTCATAGTTTGGTGCTTTAAATTTGTAGTGGTTTTCTGTTACCAAAGGTTATGTCAAGGACTGTGTCACCCAGAGGTCATCCAAAGGTCATCCAGAGACTATTTAATGTATTAATTTAAATTGGTTTAGTGTGCTCTTCTGCCCTCTGTAGGCTAGACAGAGTCAAAGCAGGGGGCTGGGAGGACATATAAGGTAATTTAGCCATGAAAGTGGCTTCTGCCTGCACGTTTTCAAGGACAAATTGAAAATGGTGGCGAAGGCAGACATGCTTGTGTTCTCTGGAGCTCTTACACGACACGTGGAGACAATTTACAAAAACTCAGTCCGGGCTCAGAGACGAGCACAAATTGTAAACAGAAAGACAGGAAACACTCTCCAGTGAGCCTGGAAATAATATACACTTTTATTCGCCTTATAAATCTGTGCGACTATATAACCTGAGCAGGCCTAATGTAGATGTCAGATGTCAAAACAAGCAACTGAAGTATAAATAATACTCGTCAGGCCTGTATGTATCGGCTGTTTTCTCAGTGTTTGTAAAGGGAAATGCAGAAAGATGACTTATGCAATTCCAAGAGTTGCACAAACACATCCTCATACACTGCACGTCTCATCATGTTTGTTTGCATATTTTCCAAATGGCAGATTCATCGGTCTCATCTGATCATTTTATGTAACTGAATATCAGTTGAGAGAATCAGTTTACCTCCTAAAACACGCCATTACACTCATGGTCATGCGTTTCCATCTTATCTTAAAATTACTCTGAAACGCTGCACAGTGACTCAGTAAGTTATCAGCCAGCATAAGATACATGATATTTCTCCTCTGGTCCAGAGGCGCTCTCTTGTGTCTTCCTGAGTTATTACAAGTGCTGTTTCGACCAGTTGTAAGCAATTCTACTTTCCCACGCCCTTCCAGCACATGCGTGATGGTGACAGTAAACATTATGTAGTTATTAGGAGCTGCACAGATTTCTAACACTTAATTAAGACAGGTCTGCTCTGTCTTAATTATCCTTATCTGCATTCTTGCCCCAAATTAACATAACCATCCTTTCTCCATGTCATTTACTTATTGATACTTGACGTGAATGGTTTAATGTATTGAATGGTAAAAATGTATTGCTTTTTGTGTTGTTACACCTTTAACATAAGTCACGCAGTTAGGCCCATAAAAGTGCTTTAACCATTAAGGCCTCTGTCAGTGCGCCCCAGGGTGGCTGTGGCTACAATGTAGCTGCCATCACCAGTGTGTGAATGGGTGGATGACTGGTTGTGTAAAGCGCTTTGAGGTCCTTAGGGACTGGTAAAGCACTATACAAATACAGGCCATTTACCATTTTTATCACATCACCCAGGTTCAGATTGAGCAGTTTGTTTTTGTTTTTGTTTTTTTTGTCCTTTCAAATTAACCAGATTAAAGACCTGCATTTGATTCCAAGTGTTGATCTTGGATTTAGTAGCTGTTCACTGGAACTAAACAAGCGAACAGCTACTAAAAATGTAAATAAGGTACACCATCATTAACCCTTGGAGGTCCCTAATGGACATTTATGTCCATTAGGGACCAAGGTGGATGGATTTTTTAGGGATCTCCAAGGGTTAAGCTGAAACATCCAAATAAACCAATCAGGGAGAGAACACTAACTTTAATCTGGTACATGTGTAAAAAGTGTGACAGCACCGGGCTGCTCAGCACCACTAATACACCACAAAAGACAGTTTAAGTGCATGATTGGATTCAAAAACACTCATTATGAGGTAGGAATATCATTGTCAAGGGAGTTTACAACAAGGTAAATGAACAGATAAGAGATAAACTTGGTCCAGAACAGTAGGAAGAGAAAAGGCTTGTGATCTAAGGCATACCATGCCATCTGTCAAACATGGTGGAGGCAGTGTTATGACATGGGCGCCTAGTGGAACCAGGTCATAGTGTTTATTAATGATGTGACTGCTGATAGAAGTAAAAGGATCAACTGTAAACTATGCAGGGCTCTATGCTCTGCTCAGATTCAGCCAAACGCTGCAAAACTGATCAGATGTTCGTCAGTGGCCCAGTGAGTCGCCTGTTCTCAGGTCAACAGAGCGTGCTTTTCAGCTATTCAAAACAAAACTGAAAGCAGTAAAGGCCTGACGCAACATCTTAACCATGAAGACCGCATCTGGTGATGTCCATGGGGTTTTTTTGTCCAAATACTTACGGACATAAGCTGCGCGTTTTAAGGATGCGCAACTTTATCACCTGATTGTACTGTTGGTTGCATCACTGTGTCTGCAAACAAAATGAATTTAACCAAAAGCGGATGCTTGTTTGTTGTGTCCCATTAAAGAGGTAAAAACTCTTTTAAGATGGATTTCTTTTTGTTCTCTGGCACAAAAATATTGTTTAATATAACAACTGTTGTAAAAACCACTGATCCTGAATTTCAGCCACTGCATCACTATCACAGGATAAAGATCAAAATACAAGCCTTGTCATTAAACTAATGCAAAAAGAGGAAAAAAGGATAACTAATAAAATCGGAAAGAAATCATTAGTTAAGAAACGTGACTGGATTATTCTGCCAATCAGAGATACCAAGAGATTCCTAAAATTTAACATAAAGCATAATTTGTGGCCACCTTTAAAATGGAAAAGAAATGCAATTTAGAAAGAATTTTTTTCCATTTACTATGAAAATATTGGAATTTACTGAAGCTCCTTTGCTTCTGATGTTCTTTTAATTGTAAATAAAACAGAGCCAAAAACATTAACTTCCCCCTGAAAAGTCGGGATCCTCCCCGGTTCAAGCAGATCATTTCCAGCTGGCAGCAGCTCTAGAGTTCCCCCTGTTCAGGTATGATAATTTACTGACAGAAAGCTGCTGGAATGCCCAGGCTGGTGTGAAGAGAGAGGCTGTTTGGCTCTGCATCCCTGTGCCTCTGTACACTGTGTTTGGATAGCCGCTCCTCCACACTGTATATCTCTCCTTTACATTGTTTCCGTCTTCCTGCCTTCCTCTGTCAGGACGTCACCCTTTTCGCCTCTTCCTTCCTTGCCTTCCACTGTTTTCTGCTACTGCTTCTTTGTTTTTCATCTGTATTCCAGCCATGCCCCTGACTCTCTTTCACTCCACGTCAACCCTCTGACATGCTGACCCCAGCAGGGAGCTGACTGGGTCAGGCTTATGTAACACAGTCATGTGGAGGCCCACTTGGAATGAAGCACCTGTAGCCTATGTGTGAGTACAAACTGTAAGATGTGCAGCTATTAAATACTCATCTTATATAAGTCAAGTCAGCATTAGTATAGTTTGAACATCCTTAATGACCTGTGGAATAAACCTCATATATTGGACACTTTTTAAGATGTGTGCCTACTTTTTCTGCACACTGAATGCAATCTTTAAACAAGGATATCCGAAAAACTTCCAAAGGTAAAAGCCTGAAATCTTCACTTGCCTTTCTTGCCATCAAAATGAACCAGATCTGTAATTTCAACTGTAATTGAAATTACAGTCTTACTCAGCACCTCAAAAATCTTGCGTGTCTTATGCATGAGTTCAGAAAGGAAGATCTGCAATCACTCATTTGCCTGCCTTCCTGGGTTTTAGGCTGCTTTGCTGTTCTCTTCATCACTACTGCTTTTCAATACAGTCAATCTCAATACTGTCATCATTACTCTAGTCCAATTATCTTCTTGCCTGCCTTCTTAGAGCCAATCAGTATCCACTTTGCGTTGTTTAAATCTACGCTCTCTGTCGTTCTCCCTTTCAGACTCATTCGTGTAACCCACCTCCTCCCCATCTCCACCTAGCAGACAATTCAGTGAGAGCTTCATCCAAGCCTCAGTCTTAATCTTCACCAGCACCTAGACTCCTGTTCTATATCCGATCACCACTGGGATTCTGTTCTGCCATGATGGGTCATCGGAGTCTAACTGCCAAATACATCAATTTCTCTATCAATAAATCATGTTCTTCCAGATGATTTCTCCTTATTTAAAAGAAATTGTATTCTTAGAATCTGTGTAGGAAATATCACACAAGGCCAATAATTTATTGGGACAAAATTTTATTTTTTGGTGATTTAAGAACACATCAGAGCAGCTTCAAATGTACCTCTAGGAGTGCTTCAATATTTCCTGTAATGAAGATGTTTTCTGGACAGTTTCACATTCTTGAGGGAAGATGGGGATGGGCAGAAGGAAGATTTCATATAAGTGTTTATAAGTTACAATGTTTAACCTGATTTTGTCTGGTGGAGGGGGTGGAAAGTGCTGCCACAAACACAAACACTGGTTTATCTGCATTGAAACTCAACAGAAAGACATTTTTTTTATGTTTAAAGAGACAAAATACACACCAAACATTCAAATTAAAAAGAAAAATCTTACATTTTTTTCTTAATTTAAAAAAAAAAAAGCTTTATATACTGAATATCTTTTAATAGAAACCCTTAAATATAATTAGTCCTGTTACCCCAAACCAAATCTGAGTCTTTACCACAGACTTGTGTTATCTCTTTAAGTCCAGGGAGGTTTCATGAGGTAGACAGATGTGCTCTTTGGGGGGGAGGAACAGTCTTGCTTTGGCTCAGTTTGTCCTTTTTTCCCCAGGTTTGGTTGTGTGGTGTCTCCACTGGTCACAAATCAGTTCGTTTTATCACTTTTCAGGCTCAGCAGGGCCGCTTGGCTGCTTGCAGAGGAGCTCCGAACATTTCCTGAGAGGCATAGGTGATATACAGGAAGCCGTCACCATCTCTGTAGCGGGTATACACCTCCCCCATGTTGGAAGACATGCAAGACATGCTCTTCTCCGCCACCAGGAGAAACAGAGCCTGGGTGGAGTCCAGGGCGATTTTATTCCTGGAGGGGAGACAGTTGGAGAGGCAGACTGAGATTTTTAGGACAAAGGAAGACAGAATGTGAGGGAGGCAGAGGAATGGCGAAGAATGACAAATCTGACAACTTGCAGGAGAAGAAAAGGGCTTTAAAAATCAGAACAAAAGAACCTGCTGTGAGTCACAGATGACGTACCTGAGCAGGCAGAGGAACTGACCCAAGGTGAGCTCATAGGGAACCAGGAACTTTGTTTTGTCCAACAGGGGAAGGGTCCTTTCACGGATGTAACGTTCGACAATCACCTAAAAGCAAAAACACGTCTGCTTTAACAGGAAGTTCAACAACACGCATCTATTATGTCTTTAAAACATCTTAGTCTGAATCAACTTACAGGCAGCTTGTTGGGGAATTTAGACCGAATGCTGCACACTTCATTTTTTCTTGTTGCTAGAGAAAAAAATAATAATAATTTGAAGACCATATTTTACACACATGCTTTAAAAACAGCATCCACTCAGTGAAAGGTCAACCAAATTGTCCTACTGAGGCATTTCCTCTGCTTGAAGGGCACCGTTTCCACAGATTTCTCAAAAGGAGCCATGTGTGCTTGGTTTTGTTGAGTGTTTCGCAGAGGCCGGTGGTGATGGAGGCTGTCTCGCCCGGGCTAACGACAGAGTCCCCTCGGGTGGAAGTAAGCAAACCCCGACGAGCTGAGGTGACCACTCGCGTTTTATAGGGTGCGTGGGCTGGGAGGAGTCGAAATGTGACACCAGCAAACAAGGACACGCTCCTCGTCCCGGGGAGAAGTGTGTATGGATGCAGAGGTGAGTGTGTGTGTGTGTGTGTGTGTGTGTGTGTGTGTGTGTGTCCTCTTCAGAACAGATTCACACATACTGGCTATCTCTCTGAGTGTTCTCACGTCGGCTTGTGATTTCGGTGCTGCTGTCACGTACACAGAGGAGGACACTATGTGAAGAACACAGCGTAACGAAGGAGGCCCGCCTCCAAGAGAAGCAGAGGTTCCTAAACAAAGCTGCACAACCCAAACTGTCACACTCAAAAACTAGATGAGCCATACTTCTATCCTTTCACTTAGTGTCTGACGTAGGACACCATGGTCATCTTTAGAACATTTAACCCACGTTAAGCTAAACTTTTACCCTTGACTAACAATGGCCAGCACCAATGATGACAGTGACTTGATCCTGTGTGCTTCTAATTACAGGAAGCACTGTGTAACTCATGTCTGCAACATCTGCAAGCTCCAAATGTTATCTTATTACCTTTTTAAGTGCTGTGTGTGTTTCACACATATGGACACAGAGACATTCATTTAGATCCTCAGGCAGAAATCTGTACTTGTTTCCACATCACATCTAAAGTCAAAGGGCGATTGTGCTTTGGCTGTCCAGCTTCATCAGTTGTTGACTGACAGGCTGATGAAGTCTGATTTGCCTCATCAGCGTCTTCTTTTAAATCACTGCCAAAGACTTGTTTATATCATGTATATGATATCTGTTGGTATCCGTTTTTGTGTAGATTTTTGGCATACTCTGCTGATTCTTTTAACATTTAGATAGTTTTTTGTCTTCATTTTAAGTTATTACAGCAGGTCACACTGTATCTTCTTCGTATTGTCATTTTTGAATGCTGTGTGGCCCATTTTAACTGATTTGTAAATTGTTTTTATAATTTTCTCTTAGTTTGTTCTTTTATTCTTTGTTTGCCAGAAGCACTTTGCAATTCTGCTTTACACATAAACTTTAATATTATTATTATTAGTGTTATTATTATCATTATATTAACTGGGGCTGTATTATTTTGATTTATTCAGTCTCTTTACACTTCTCTTTCTATTTTCTTTTGGAAGCTCTAAAATCTGCATGTAAAGCTGCTTCCCTCCTGAATTTACTGGAGTTGTCAGTTTGTTATGGAGCTAAAACTAGTATTTTGCAACAAGAGTTCAGCAAGTATCATCACAGTGACAGCTATTTATGTTGGTTCCACAAAGACTGTAATTTAACTATATTTCGTTATACAAAAATGTGAGTTCAGATTTTGTGGAAACCATTGTGAATAAACTGTCAGCTGAGTTATGAACAATGCATTTCTCTTTAAGGAGCTCATGCAGCAATGGACAGCTGCTCTACTCTGGATAAAGATTGCCCTCTGCTGGATGGAAGGTAGCCCAAAGATCCCCTGCACTGCAGAGGAGACGCTCACCTATGCCTATCATGACACTTTCCCCAGTGGCTTCATTCTTAGTGGAGTGATAAAAACTCTTGTCAGTTTGTCCCCCCAAACTGACGACTTTATGCTTTTTAAAATTTTTATGAAGTACATTTAAAAGAATATAAATCCAACTAACAGAGTCAGAATTTTAAAAAATAAATAAATAAATGTAACGCTGAGAAACAGTCAAAATTCTCATTTCGAGAGATGATTTCTGACTTTACTCTCATTTATTATATCACTAGGCTATTCTCAATATTTTTTAGAATAAAGTGAGAAAAGAAAATCATAATTCTGAGATTAAAGTTGAAATGTTGAGTTTAAATCTGGATTCTGAGAAGTCAGACTTCAGAGGAAAGTCAGATTTTAGAGAAAAAGTCAGAAATTAAAGAAAAAAAATCTGATTGATGAGAATAAAGTCATAATTCTGACTGTTTCCTGTGAATTCTGATTTAATCTCAGATTTCTTTCAGATTAAAAAAAAAATTGATTCATGACACAATATTATTTTTTCTGAGGCTTTAACCTTCTTCTGTAGTAAGACAACTGAAACTTGTGGGTGGATCCCGTGTTGCTCCGTTCTGGCATCCTCTCCTCCCATGCCTGCCAACTCCAAGCTGCCCACATGTCACATACAGTAAACACAGCAGACTGGCCAGGGTAGCTCACTCTGAGAGCAAATAGTGCTCAGAGGTCACTGAATGTCACTCAGCACAAGGTAATTTAGGATTATGCTATTTGTCATCACAAAATAAATGAAGATTTTAAAAGATCCAAACTGTTTAGTTGCAAGAAAACCACAAAAGTGACAAACAAGTCAGTTCAGTTGTATCTGTTTAACACAAATTTGCAACAACAGTCACCTCAAGGAACTTCATATTGTAAAATAAAGACCCTAGAGTACAAAAAACAGGCAAGCAAACAAACATTAGGGAAAGACCCTTTTTGCAGAGTGCATACTTTTACTAGTAGATATCATGAAAGTGTCAACGATGCTGAAACTATAGCACTTTTGTGTTAGCTGTGCATTTTTTCCCCAAGAAAAGAAGAGGATAAAAACTTTGTTGTGAATTTTTTCCCATATAAGGTCAAACTTTGCCCCCAGAGAGGGGGCCTGATTCACCTTGACTGGTAACCATTGGTAACCCTCATTCACCACACGTAGGAACTTTATTTTTGTGAAGCTGCTTCAGCACAATTCCTGTGCTCAGTCTCTTCCTTATGTTAGCAGAAGGTCGTAAACTATAATGATTTATTACTATACATATAAGAAAGTATAAGCAGCTTTTAAAACTTGAAGCTATTTGACTATTAGCGTATCACATGTGACAACTAGGATATGTTCCACTCTCATCCCCGCCTTCCACCCACCCCAAATCCTGAATTAGACGGATAAGAAACCCGGGAGAAAGAAACTGGATGGATGGCAAACACAGCTGCTTTCATTTATTTACCCTGCAATTATTCTAAAGCATAATGTTTAGTGGAAATAGGTAGGTAAATGTCAGCAACACTCCAAATGACAGGAGGCGTAATCAGACAGAGCAAATGCAGGCTTCTGTGTGGGTGAGCAGCATCTCTCATGTGCGCTGTTTAGCTATAGAGTTACATGCGATAGAAGGGATAAATGCAACGTCACTGCTTAAAGACTAGGCTTGGAATACAAAGATCGTCCTTTGATATGTGCATTCAATAAGACTATAGAGTATAGATTTCACTAATGCAGGCATCGGATTATAGTATTCAACTCTATGCAATGTATCAGTGAAGAAAAATAGCCACATTAACATTATACACATTATATCTCAAAGAAAAGCACTCCTCAAAGTAATCAGATTACTGCTGCAATATCTTCTTATTAAATTAGTCACACATTCCTCAATATCTAATATTGTTTGAAGTCACATGACAAGACAGCATTTTACACAAAAGGTGTTTATCTAGTGAGCTTCTAAAGTAGAACAAAGACTCTTAGTTTTAAATGTAATGGAGTTAAAATTCTACTTTTCTTACAGAAACGTCAACGCAGGCAAATAAAGCTGTTCATACTGGGTCACGTGGCTTCTTATCGCAGCTCTACTCCCCATCTTGCAGAGATGATAAAATCTTGCATAGCTGCAGCTTTTAAGATGAAATACGTGCAAGTTTCAAGTTATAGCCGATGGAAAAAAAACACTTGCAGCGCATTAAAAATTCAACTTTTCTACATTAAAAAAAAAAAAAAAATCAGTTTAGGGGTCAAAACATGGGCTAAAAAGTGGAGCAGAGAAACGACCCTGCTGATTATGTGCACAGTGTGCTGCTCGGAGCGTGGGTGCTGGGGGTGTTTTCTACTGCTATAGTTGGATGAACACTTGAGGAAACAGTGCATCTGTCCTCTGCGATCCTGCGCGCTGAAGTTGGACACTCTGGGAATTTTCTTGCGTCCGTTCGAAAAAACTTGGTCGTCCAATCCGTGTGCAGCTCCTGCACACTGGCTCCTCCTTCCCCTCTCCCTCTGCCTGCTCCCACATGTAACGCTATCGCTGCCTCTCTGTTGCATTGTCTCATTGGGGACGCAGCGCACGGAGTCCAGCGCTGCGGACAACTCCGGCGGACCTGCGAGCTTTAAAGTGACAGGGGAAGGAAAAATGGATAATGTCGAGCGGAAATGAAAACCTGGGATAGTATGAGTCATGGCTCGTTGAGGTGTCTTCAGTCTGCCGGTGGATTCATTAATTCCAGCCCTGTGTCAGTCAGTCAGCGGGGCTGCCTGAAGCCGCGAGGCTGCACTGCACGTTAGAATGAGCCGCTATCCTTGATGTTGCGTTAAACCAAGCAGCTGCTATGTTGAAATCCCTCATTCGGACCTGTGTGGCTCTACCTGGTGCTGGACCCTAGTCCGTTCCTTCCCTTATCCCGGTGCGCGGTAACTGAGCGGTGGTCAGCGGTGCGCCCTGAGGAGGATGGCCGCCCGCCGCGGATGCGTGAACTCGCTCTGGTCGGGCACCGAGCGCGTCCGCATCGGAGAGCGCCTCAAAGCGACGCTGGCCGGAGTGATGGAGCTGGAGGTGCTCAGGTGCAAACACCTGGAGATGGTGGACGCCGCTCTGGAGGATCGACCGCCCGTTGCCGCCAACGCTGAGGATCCACGGGCGGCGGAGGAGGAGGAGGAGGGGAGAGAGACCTCGGAAAGCGGCGCAATGGATGCCGAGCATGGCTCTGCGACATCCCGCCGGCAACAGGTCAGTCAGTACGTCTGTCAGCTCACAGGTCGGATCCACAGACAGATGATTAAATATGAATGAGGGGCTGATGGTGATCTGCCAAAAAGCCAGTCCCTCTGCGACTCACTAGACAGATTTTATCGCTGCCTCGAGCGCACGGCTGTGCCGAGAGCTGAATACTCAATTGAATGTGATGGTGCCAGAGATCAAGCCAGGCATGCAGTGTGTGTGCGTGTGTGTGTGTGACATGGAGCAAATGTCACTGAGGTCAGGAAACCGGGACCAGCTCTGGCTCTGTGCCCTGCCTCATGGTTAGAAAGAAACATGTGGCGCTCAAATCAGGTGCAGGTATTAATACACAAGCCAGCGCTGCATTTTTTGGCTCAGGACCATAAGCTCTCCAAAGGTCACTTTGGCTCTCCGTTTGCATTTACAATTACTCTGATCACATTCTAAATACCAGCCCCTCCACTTTTTGTCTAAAAAGTGCGCTGCCTATTTTTTTTTTTAAAGTGTGTATGTTCAGTGGAGTGTGACCAACCTGAAGAGGGTTAGGCTGTCTCTAAACACCCATTTAACCCCATTTCCCCAAACCTGCCCTGAAATGGATATGCAGGTCTTTTGTGTGGAGAATGTGGGTTGACATGTAGGCTGATACAGGAGGACAGGATGAGAACAGGTCTCATCCTGAGGCATGGGCCCCGGGGCCGTAGCTGGTCTGCTCCGTTATTGGTGATCTACATTTAAAGCTGAGGAGTCATCAAGATGTAAAATCGGCCAAAAATGAGATGATTAAGATGACTGTGGGTGCATCCATCAGTGTGTGTGTGTGTGTGTTTTTAACAAAACATAATAAATGTAAAATGGCAATGGGCAAGAGGGCACAGGAAGAGGATGACCAGTGCTATAAACAGAAATATAATGTTGAAAATATTAGACATGATCACTGTTTCAACTTGTTAAATTTGTCTTTTGATATTAAAGAAATATTTTCTGGTTTTTGATTGTTGGTTAAAGGAGACATGCAACATGAAAATCAGTCATTATATGCTAGAAAACATTGATGGATGGACATTGATTGGAATGACTGCCTTCAAGTTTAAACACCTTTTTTATGGTATTCACAGCCATTTAAAAAATAAATAAATAAAACAAACATTTTTCCAGCAACTTTAATACCAAAAATAAGCAAAAGTAATCTGAAACTTCACTGCATTGCACATGAAGTGGTGTGTTACTTTGTACAATGTGGATTATACCTGGAACATTTCCAGACTTGACAAACAGGTGATGGGTTCAGGCTGGAATTTGAGCAAATGCCAAATTTACGTTACATTTTAATGAAAATGATAAATAGTTTCAGAGCCAGGCAGCACCACAACCCACAAGTCTGAAGCATCACAGTAACCTCCACTGCACAGACGCCCAGTTTCACAAAAACAGATTCTTTACAGAAGGGATTTTGTTGTAGATACTGTTTATGTGCAGACCTGTTTTCCTCTGAACTAAAGGTCGCTGCTTTACAAACAAACTGCCCAGCAGTGCTTGCTACTTTTCACCAAATATGTTATCTCCGGATTGTTTCCATGGTCTGCTGTGATATGAAACAATGCCGTCGACAGCTACAGGAATAACACTCGTTCTGAGAAAGTAACAAATGCTTCATCATGGTGGCTTTGCACAACCTGTTATTACACTGTGAATATGTGTTCCTGATACCAGTGAGCGGTATTAGTCAGCAGCCTGCAGCATATTAATACATGTTCTGTTTAAGCCAGGCTACAGCTGAGGTCACATCTGCAGAATATTGTATTTATTTATTTTTTGACAGAGTGAAATGAAATTGTATCCCCACAAATAGTCTGCAGAGGAGAAGCGGAAAACACTTGAAATAAAAAGTGAAGGGAGAGAGCTTTTTTGCAGTCCCATCTGAGAGAGGGCATCCGCATGGAAGCGCTTCTCATAACGTGCCGCCTTCCTCACCACCCACCCACCAACATCTCATCTGTAGTTCCTCCCGTGGTGCTGAGAAATCCTGTGGAGAGGCCGAGCAGCATTGCTCATTCTCACCTCTGAAGGGAGCTGCCGATGTAGCAGAGCAAGCAGGCTGGCACGCTGCCCTTTGCCCTGGCTGGCCTTCACCAACACACACACACACACACATTTGTGTTTTCATATCCTTATGGGGACATCTAATTGACACAATGCTTTCCCAGCCATAACCATAACCACAAGCATAACCTAAATGTAACCCTGACACTAAAACCACATTTTGAGCCTCAAAAATGCCTACAAACTCGTGGGGACATGCATTTTGTCCCCATAAGGGTTCTTGGTCCCCACAAGTGTAGTAACGTTCCAATTTTTGGTCAAAACAAAGATATGTAAACATGGTACGCACACACAAAACAACATTTGCATAAAAGGGAAACAAATTTCTGTCTTGTTGCAGCATGTAGCTGCAGATGGAGAGGGAACGAGGAGGGGAAAGTTGACGGTTACCTACTGCTTTGTTTACTAGAATCAACATACAGTTTTATACGTAAACCCATTATATTCATTTTCCCTGTATACACTACTCATTACTTTGGAAATCATTGGTTGTTCAGCCTTTTTTGTAAGCCAAGGATTTGGTGACTCATAGCATAATGTGCTCTACCGCAACACTAGATTTTTTTTCTTTCTTTCTTTCTTTTTTAATAAACTCTTGAAATATGATTCACATTTTTTCTCTCTAGCAGCAGAAAGAGGAGGATAGAAGCCATAACTGCGCACATCAGGGTTATGGCTGACTGTTACGGCCGTGGTGTCATCCGTGCTGAAAAATGCAGTTTAAAATGAGGGAGTATTTTAAAGAATGTCGGCTTTTGAACAAATGTTTTTAAAAAACAGAGCAGTGGTTCTGTAGAATGGACAGAAAACACATTTAATTTGCATTAATACTATGAATAATTCAGATCTGCGCAATCTGTTGTATGGAGAGAACAAGCTTTGAGTCACTGAAACGACATCTAATCTGGAAACTAGAAGAAACATAACTTTTTGCTTTCGAAATGAGCATCAAGGCCACGGTGGCGGATTCCGGCTCGTTGCCGTTCGGAGTTTAAAAATAAAAATCTCCTCGCTGAACATAACACATCGAGAACAGGAGTGGGAGAAGGAGGGAGTATGCTGCAGAGCTTTAATTAATTCACACGCACAGCAGAACTGCAACGATTAATTAATAGACAGGAAATTAATCAGCAGCTACTGTAATAAGGAAATCTTTTAGGACTGATTAAAGCTTGTCAAATGTGGAAATCAGCTGTCGTTTCTTGCAGAAAGCTGAATATCTTTGAGCTTCATGATTAAGCGCAAACAGCCGGTGATACTCATATAACGCTTTTCTACTCACATTAAACACACAGAGTGCTTTCTTACTACAAGCTAGAGACGAGCAGGTTGATCCAAATATCAGTAGTATCGATACCAATGATACCGGTATCATATCGATACTAGCGCGACAGAATCGATACTTTGTTTCTATCCTCTAAATTACTTTAAGTTAATAATTTAGCCTGCCTTTATAAGTTTAAACTATAGGTATGGGTACTGATATCAGTCATACTGGACCTGTCTTTACTTGGCAGTATTGAACAGCACTGCTACAAGCCTCAGTCACATATTCACGTTTCTTTAAATCAGGGGTCTCGAACTCCAGTCCTCGAGGGCCGGTGTCCTGAAACTTTTCCATGTGTCCCTGTTGCAACACACCTGAATACAATTAGTAGGTCAATAGCAAGACCCTGTAGAACGTGACTGCATGCTGAGGTGACAATGCAGCCATTTGATTCATGTTACAGCAGCTCATGAGTAAATGAACATGGTGCAATAAAAGTACTGTTAGAAGTAAAACACTTACATTTACTTGAGTAGGGTTAGGGGTTGCCACTTCAGCATGCAGTCCAGTTCTATACTCTTGCTTCAGGTGTGTTGCAACAGGGACACATGGAAAAGTTTCAGGACACCGGCCCTCCAGGACTGGAGTTCGAGACCCCTGCTTTAAATGATAAGCACTTTTAACCTAACGTTTACACACTCACACTCCGATGGACACATCAGGGGTTAGTCAGCGTTCAGTATCTTGCCCAGTAATGCTCATGTTGGATTGAACCACCGACCTCCTTATTAGTAGACGACCTGCTCAATCATGAGTCGATAAATCAATAACTGATGGGAATAATATTCAGATAAGGTCCTAATGAGAAGTGTTTACATTGCCGTGTGCGCGCTCATTGAAGGGAGGCTGTCTTGAAATTAGGTTTGGGAAGCATCATCTTACATGGTGAGTCATTAGCCCCCCTCACTTGTGGAGTGACCGCTTTCATCTCCCCCCTTTTTGTGCCTCGGGGTATCTCCAAGTAGAACAACAAAAGTGTGTAACATTGATAATTTTTTCAGGATGATCCTGAAAGCTGAGTGAAGATGAAGATTCACAGTGTGGGCTGTCTTTACATTTCAATACCATATTAATAATGTATGAAACAATAAATAGACCACCGTGCGAGTTCTTCACACCGATCGCTCGCGCCGTCCCACACTGTTTGACCAAATTATTCTGTCTCGACAAGCCAACCGCTGCAATTCGTTCTCGCTGATGACATAATGCACCTATTAAGAAGAAGTGTATGGCTTGTGCAGTCGCTGCAGCATTATTATCCCATCGACCCATACATTTTCTATGTGCACCCCTCCCTCACATGCAGGACTATCATATTACAGAGCTCTGAGCGAACCATCACCCGTCTCTCCAATGATTTGATCATGTGCTAGTCACTGTGTAACAATATATCCCGTAGTGTGCAAGGCCTTGTGTTGCTGGCACGGATTTGTTGCAGATATTTACCCTTTCAGGAGACTTTTTAAAAAACGCGTTTCGCATCGTTGCACAGGCAGAATAAGTTAATGCTCTTTTAAAAATGTCGAATTTTTCAGATCATACATGTGAGAGGAAGTCGCGTCACTATTGGACTGCATGTTTTTATGTGTGTGTGTTCAGGCTGAGGATTGAGTTAAATATTTCGCCAGGCCTGTTGTGCTGTTGTGGGTCTGTGTGGGAGGAGAAGCGAACGCGAGTTAGAGAGCGAGCAGCTGTAGCTATGGTGAGTAGAGGGTGGCTGGCTCGAAGGATATTATAGCAGAAGGAGGAGGGTTATTTGTTAAGGGGCCTGTGGGGGAGGTGGGGGTCCTTCAAGATGCCCCTCTCTCTCGCCCAGCAACCGCCCCCCCCATCACCTCACTCTCCCTTCACCGCCTTCACTCGCTCAGTGACTCACTCTGCTATTTCTCTGTCTCTTTTTTTGTCCCTCGCACTTAGTTTTGGTCACCCACTCAGCCACGACTCGCTGTAGATTCACAGGGAAACAAAAAAAAAAATAGTGAGGAGGGGGACAGGATCTCACTGACCTGAGAGGGAGAGATAAGCCGAAGACTGGTCAAAGTTTGAAACTCTCACACAGTTTCCTTCCTTCTCTCTTTCCTCCACAGTCCATCCCCCTTTTTACCTTCTGCCGCTCTGGCAGCTCTTTGTTACGTCATCTGTCTTCTCCCATTATCCTCTGAATCCCCCTCCTCTCCTGTCACCCCAGTGAGTCACTACCTGTATTGTTTCCTCAGTAACCACAGGATTGATCAGCAGCACCACTCACAGTGTTTCTGTTGTTTGGGCCTGATCACACTAATGCAGGGGCTTTTGGCTGCTGTCCTAAAGGGATGGGTTGGGGATTTGGAGGAGGGTGAAGGGGGGGTTTACTCTTCTGCCCTCTTACTAATCTGGAAAATGGAGGCACTTTGCTAACTTGATGGGCTGATTGTTATTCTTGTTCTTGTTGTGCACAAGGCCTCATTTCTGACTGTTCCAGTAAGTGTGGTGTGACGTTGCTGGAGCATGTGGCTGGTAAATGATATTGTGAATGCACAGCCCTTTCACGCGGGTCTGGACCAAAACATGCAGAGGGTTAAGCTGTGTTTTTAAAGCAGTATCCTTATTGTCACTGGTGGAAAGTATACTTGAATGCTTAATAACATCTAGAATACTTTCTTCTTCTAACTTACTAGGTTTCCAAGGAATATATTGTAGTTTTTTTTTGTAACAACACTGTTTTTATCCAACCTTTTTTAGGGTTTTCTTTTTTTTCATATTCAGAAAGTTTTGACCTCTGCATGCTTTTTATTCTCCCCCACGCATCTATCAACTAGGTAAACTTGAGTATTAATCTAATTAAATTATTCTTTATGAAGCTTTATGGTAAATGAGCTGGCTCCTATATAGCGCTTTTCTACTCTACCCCTTTCCACAACATCCCAAAGGTGCTCAATTGGATTGAGATCTGGTAAGTGTGGAGGACGTTTGAGTGAATTTATGGGTGATGGTGCACTGTCTCATAAAGGCATGAACATGGTCAGGTAGGCTGCGGTGTTAAAATGATGCACAAAAAGTGCCAAGAAGATATCCTCCACACCATCACACCACCACTAGAAGCCTGAACGATACAAGGCAGGGTGAATCCGTGCTCTCACTCATTGTGTGAAATTTGGACCCTACTATCCAAACAGAGCAGAGGCAGAAATCTTTTGACCAGACAGTGTTTTTCCAATCGATTGCTGTTCAATTTCGTGAATTGGTCCAACTTAGAGCCACAGTTTCCTGTTCTCGGCTGACAGCAGTAGCGCCCAGTGTGGTCTTCTGCTGCAGCTGCAGAACACACTGGATGTGTTTTGTGTTCGGAGATGCTCTTCCGCATACTTTGGTCGTAAGGAGTGGATATTTGAGTTACCGTTACCTTCTTGTCAGCTTGAAGCAGTCTGACCATTCTCCTCTGATCTTTTACATCATCGCAGCATTTTCTCCCAGGGAACTACTGTTCGCTGCATATTTTCTCTTTTTCAAACTCTTCTCTCTAAACCCTGGAGACGAATGTGCTGAATAATCCCAGTAAGTCAGCAGTTTCTGAAATAATGAGACCAGCCTGTATGGAATCAAAAACCGTGCCACGTTCAGAGTTCCCTAAATCACCTTTCTTCCATTATTCTGATGCTCAGTTTGAGGTTCAACAGGTTGTATTAACCACGTCTGCATGTCTAAATGCACTGAGCTGCTGCCATGCAGTTGGCTGATTAGATATTTGTGTTAACAAGTAGCTGAATGGATGCACCTAATGCAGTTTCCATGACTAAATACTAGCCAAATATATACCCATGAGAGCTGATCTTTAATCTCTAGTTTTCCTTCCACTGTTTCTTATTGATGGTTGGTGGTTCAATACCTGAGTCCTCCAGTTGGATGCTGGAATATGCTTGGGAAGAACTTTAACTTGCCTCCCAAAGCATCCATTTCTGTATGAATGTGTGTGTGAAGTGTAGCTTGTAGTGTTTTGGGAAGCCAATAACAGTAAAGCAATTTATTTAGATAGCAGTCCATCCATTTACTTCATGTTTGCTGCACTCATATCTTAAGTGACAGTAAATCAATATACCCGACTTCTGGTAAAATCGTGTTGTTATTCGATCACTCTTGTCAGATTTGCACACTCCTGCTGTATGCTATGGATTTTCAGTATCTAACCTGCAACTGAAGAACAAATGCATAAAAAGTAACGTTATTTTATGCTTGCTAAGTTTTAGGCCTGCAAACAGCAGTTTAGTAAAAAAAATCTCAAGAGCCAGTATGTTTAATATGAGTCATGTTTTTTTCCAGTTGTCCACTGACAAACATTTTGATGACGATCATGTGTCATTTTGATTTTTTATTGTGGTTTTAACCCTTACTTCCATTTTATCTGTGTGAATGAATCATCCATAGTCACCTACTGTTCTTCTTTTCTTTTTAGGATCCTTCTCCCTCCGACACCGCCTGTCAGAGCAGCCCAGAGGAATGCGGGGGGAATTCAGGGGACGGGACAGCTCACCTCTCATCGGGCAGAGGGAGTAGCTCACGTTGGTCCACTCTTTCCTGGGATGCCCCCTCTGACTTGCTTTCTCCCCCAACCCCGGATCTTAATGGTATGATCCCCCTGGACAGCGACTCCAGACCTAGTTCAGGTAATTACACACCTGAACACCTCTTTCGGGCGGTTTAAATGTCAGACGGCTGAGACAACGGCGCTGAGCTGTCCAATGATCCAACAGTTTCTCACCTCCTGATAGAACTACAGCTCACCTTGAGAGAATTTCCATGAAACATTAACCACGTCTCTTTTTTACTTTTGTTTGCTTGCACTCTGTGTGACTCGGCACTGACTCACTCAGTTTGTCTCTTGCTGTCAACATTTTTTAGCCTCTCCTCAAACTCTTATCCGTTCTCTGCTTCCTCTGAAAGCTTTTCTTGGCCAGGTATAGACTCTCACCCACTTTTCAATCCACTATTATTTATGCTCTGGAAAATCTATCAAACCTAAAGACATGATAATATATAGAGAGATTTTTTTTAAATCAAAATGAATTTTATTTGTCTATTCTTTAGTCAGTAGAAATGTAATTTCAGGAGAAGTCTAAGTGTTCATGGCTCACACTGCATGTCTAACAGTGGTTTCTGCACTGTGACGCTTTTCTTTTGGAATTTTTACGAGGTTTGAGTTTCTATAGGTGATGGTAGCTTGTTTTTACTGACTCACCTATTTATCCGAATGCAGAAGGGATTGTGAATCTTGTGGAAGCACTGATGTCTCTGCTCTGACTCATAAACCGTGGCCTGAGCTTCATCTAAGTCACAGTAAGAGACAAAGAGTATTTGACTGCTAATAAGATACCGCTCACAGTGCAGGCTGACAAAAGCAATCGAACCTTTGAATCAGCTGTTCCAGTTAAGGTGATGAGATTGGAAATGTGGACTGTAGGGGTGATTCTCTTTTTAAAGAAGGCCATAAATATCAAAGTCTGCTCATCTTAAGAAAGATTGATCGCTGGGAAGCATACTGCAATCATATACCTCCATGGGGCTTTAGCAGAAATGTTTTAGAGACGCAGGGAGCTTTAAAAGATTGCAAAAGGTGTTCTGAAGATCTGGGTGTTCATTAATCTATAACACGACTACCTAAAAATGGATACAATTCAAGGCCGCTGCTACTTTTCAAAGGAGTGGGCGTCCTGTAAAACGTCACAGTAAGAGCACAACGTACAAGCCTGAACGAGGTGAAAAAGAATCCAAGAGTAACAGAAGAGCAAAAGAGAGGCAGTATGCAGAAATCACTACAGGTTAATGAGTGTTCATGGAAGTAGTGGGAATCATGAGGGAAACCACCGCTATGCAAAAGCCGCTATTGTTTGCCACGGCGTTTTTTGAGGCTATGCTCTGTGGACAGATGGGGCAAAATCTGGTTGTTTGGAGGAAAAATGTTACCACACACCATGATTATAACTTCATCCTAAATGTAAAGCAGGATGGAGGAGTGTCACAGCTTTGAGACACACATTCAGCGAAGGAACATTGAATTAAAGTGATTTCTTGAGCAGTTACAGCCCAGGAAAATATCTAATAGAGTTCATTAAGAGGTGGATTTAGTTAATAAATCTACAGGTTTGTTTACTTTTCCTGTCAGATACCTCTGTGTGTTTAATAAAAGGAAGATAACTACAGTTCGTGTGTCATCGGTTTAGTCGAGTTATTTTCTCTATATGGAGTCTATCCGAGAGGTGCGATACACCCTGGACAGGTCACCAGTTCACTATGGGGTTAACTCAGAGAGACAGATATACGTGCTCACATTCACACCTCAGGCCAGTTTAGAATTGATAATTAACCTGAATGTACATCCTTGCATGGTGGAAGGAAGCTGAACCTAGAAGGAGGAGAGGAGAACATTCAAAATCCACAAAGAAATGCCTCTTTTACAAATGTCCGTGTCTCTTTTTCAAGGTTTCTATTCAGTGAGCGGCAGCTCCCTGTCAGACTCTTGCTACTCTGTGTCCAGCGACGCAGCCCATGGAGGACCGGTGGCCCCTGCCAGGCCCCTGAAGCTGTGGGAGCAGGTTCCTGTGTGTGCTGACAACACTGACCTCCTGTGGCCAGAAGGTGCAGTGCAGCTGCAGCAACCTGTACTCCAGGACAGCCAGGAGGACGCCGAACCAACAGAAGAGACGCCCGTTTCTGGTGAGTTGGTGCAAACAATAGATCCCTATCTTGTAAATCAGTCCATGTAGATATGAGGTTTCAACTGTAAGTGAAAATACCTCAAAATGTCCACTGAAGTCTAAAGTTTTTTTCTCTCTCTCTGTCTCTTACAGTCCCAAATGACCTTGAAGCAACTGGTCTGACCTTTCTGTCTGAACTTTGTTCAGGACTTGGCGATTCCCTGATTTCTTTCATCCTCCCGCTCCTCAACCCTTCATCCTCCTCCTCCACCTCCTGCTCCCAAAATTCAAAACTCCAGCTTGACCTCCGCTACTGCACAGACCTGATGTCCCGTCGGACCAAAGAGGTTTACTCATACCCAAGCCCACTGCATGCTGTTGCCCTCCAAAGCCCCCTCTTCACCACCCAGAATCAAGAACAGTCAGCCTCTGTGAGCCCTGAGGGACCCCAGCATGATGAACCCACAGAGTCAAATGCTGACACAGCTCTGCCTCTCCAGCCTCAGCAACCTCCCACTCCACCCTCCTTCACCCAGTTGGAGCAGTACATCTCTCGTCTGGCTCGCCAGTACCACAGTCGGGCAAAATCCACCTCTGATCTCACCTCACCTGCCACCCCTGGGCCAGTCACACACAGAGGCCTTTGCACCCCTGGCAAAACTCACGGATCCACCCAGTCTCTTTCTGCCTTCGAGAGCCGCAGCACACCCTCCACCCAGCCAGGCGTCAACATCACACCCTCTAAGTCACTGCTAGGGAACTCAGCCAGAGTCAGCCTTAGCACCACCGGAAAAAAGGGCACCAGGAATTCAATCAACCTGGGAAATCTTCCTTCAGCCACCGGAGAAGACTTAAACATAAATCTGCATCTAAACCTCAACTTGAACCTGACTCCCGGTTTAAATTCTGGTCATGGGCTGGTGGACAATCCCAGAAACGGAGCTCTGAGGAGAGACTTTGCGGCCAATTCCACCGCTTCTGCCTCATCACATTCTTCTGCTACACCCACCCCAGCAATGAGACCTCGTCCTCGCATTTCAACTTGTCCAAGCAGCCTGAGCCACCGCAGCTCCCTTGAGGTCCCACTGGGGTCTGGAGCCAGCTCTGGGTTTGGCTCATCAGCTTTCTGTCGCTCATTAGACTGGAGCAGTGGTGCTCCACCTGAGGCTGGACAGCCAGTGTTTGGCACAAATGCAGGATCAGCTCCCGGATCTCAGCGCAGCAGCTTGATCCAGGAGTCCAACTCCAGTCCAAAGTTAAGTGAAGACTCGCCCATGGTGGAGGAGATCTCCCGCCTCTCTGGCCTGTCTCGAGCTGTTGTAGTTGGACTCATGGAACAAGGCGTGGAGCTAGATATTGACTGCTTCCCAACAGATACTGCAGGTGAGATGAGAAGCCACACTAAAACTCACCTGACAGCTCAAACAGATCAGTCACATGACTATACTAGACTGACAGACTTGAATCCCCAGAGACCAATACAGCTGTCTCTCAGTGTCACTCATTCTCCACAGTCTCAGTCCAGCCTCACCCCTCCTCTCTCACACTCCAGCAGCCCCATACACCCCTACCAATCCATGCACATTCCCTCCTCCCACTACTCCTCACACTCCCACTACCAACAGACACCTGACCTTCCTTCCTCCACAGCCTCCTCACCTGCCTCCCGTCCTACCCCAAGAGGTCGCTCACCTCCACGCCCTCTCCAACCATCCCCCCTGGGTGCGACTCCCCTCTCTGTTTTCCGACGAGATGCACCATTCCAGTGCTCCCTGCCCCGCACCAATACCAGGACCTCTCCTTTTGAGCATGGCGGGATCCAACCAAGAGGAGGATCACTTCGGCAGAGCAGTGGAGGAGGCGAGGGCAACAGCAGGCAGAAGAGGGCGGAGGGTGATGGGCTCTACAGAGGAAAACATGCCTCCCATAAGCTGATCAGGGCAGCAACAGTTAGCAGTTATGCAAAGAGAGAGGACTACAGCTCAGTTTGGCGTGAGGAGGAGGAGAAGTTGCGAGCAGCCGCTCACACATCCAAAAAGTCCTCCAGCAAACTCTGGAAGGGCTTTGACGGACGCCTCTGGAGCAAAGAGTCTGAAAGTGAAAGAGAGGAGATAGACAGGGCAGAGTATGGCTATGGCTGGAGAAGGAACAGCGTGGGAAGCTGGAGAAGAGAGCACAGAAGGGTTAAAGCTTCTAGCAGCGGTGACAAAAGGCCTAAAGTAGACAACTCTCCTGTCTTCTCAAAGAAGAGAGGTAAAGATGATGGGGAGAGACGCAGCTCAAGCCTCAAGCTTTCCAGGCGGGCTCTGTTCAGGAGTGAATCCCAGGGCTTGCTGGTACCTCGGAACCACAGCGAAGAGCCCACAAAGCGGCCACACTGGGTCTCCTCCTTGGACGTGGGGCATGGTGGCATGGGAATCAGAAAAGACGAAGGGGTCAGACTACTGAGAGCGAAGGAGGAGGACAAACGGCTGTCTTCCACCGCCAGCCTCTTTAACCTCTCTCGTTCTCAGAGCCTAGAAGGCAGCTGCCATTCACTCTCTCCTCTCTCCTCCCCTTCATTTTCTCCTTCTCCACCTCCACGGCTGCCCCTTCAGCGCTCCCGATCACTGAGGGATTTGGGAAGGAAAGTGTTTGGCTCAATGAGGTCGCTTAGTCTCAAACAGAAATCATCCAGGAAGTGACTGCTGTACAAAAAAGTGAACTTCATCGTTTGCGTTGTACATTCAAAAATACCAGTGACGATTAGTAATATTTGATGTTTAAAATAAAGTGCCAATATTTGGATTTTTATGACTGATCTGATACACTGGCTATGAGATATCCACTGGTCCTTTCACTCATCTCCAGTGTGTTGAAGTTCCTCTCAGGCACATCAGGTCTGTGAAGTTTTAGTCTTGGGTCACTTCATTCATTCTAGTAATGTTTCTTTTGTAAAACTAGGCATATACGTTTTTAGAACCTTCTCAAAAAGTATAAAATAAATGCGAACCTTCCCCAAACACGATATTTAGTATATATGGAGCACTTTAAAGCTCAGAAGTTTTTGTATTAGAAAACCATGTAATGTAAATTGTGCACACCGCAGCAGCAAGAAAGAGGTGTAAGATGCAACATGGCCCACAGAGAATTGTAATACTGCTTGTCCATTGATGTGGTACCGGTCTGCAGCTAGTTCTGCTTTGGTACCTTTTGAGTAGCAGTCTACAGGTTTATGCATTTGAAGTAACTTCCACAGGAAAGAGACCATGACTGACCTAACTTATGTGAATTTCTCTGATAGCCACTAAATAATTTCAACTTTGACTCCAACAACTTTATGCTACTGTGCACTGCTAGCTATTGGCACCAGGAATACTCCTATGTGTGGCAGTCCTTCTAAATTAGGCACCACATCAGTGGAAATGAGGCATCATTGAAGGGAACATGAGTGACCTGTTATTTAGGGGTGAATGATTCTTTTTAGGATCTGTAAAGGGCTGCAACCCTTATAAACCCTAATTTTTATCAGTGCGAATGCCATCCTGAAGAGGAACACTTCTGGGATCCTATTGTGACAGGAAAGTAGCCATTTGAAAATACTGTAGTAATAACAACTGTAAGAAGCTTCAGTGCATAATCATGCGTATGAATGTGTACGTGCACAATCCCCTTCTGCATGCTGCTCTGTGACTTGTTCAGTGATTATAGCTATTGTGAGAGTGTGATATTCCTCTTTGATCATGGGCAGTATTGCCACTGAAGTACAATCACATTGGCCAGATTATGACCAAAATTAAGCAAATACTCTTTAACTTGATATTTTGCTCAGGATTTTGAAATGAACATTGAATTAAAGTATTGATGAGTTATCCAAGATACATATGTGTCCTCTTATGGCTTATGACTAATAAAGGAAACTTATAACTGAACGTGTGCTCTTCCTACTGTAAGTGCATTAAAGATGTTTACGTGTCAGCAAAGGGCTTTGCTAAAAAAAAAAATGAATGAAAATTAGCATTTTTTAACAAATATTTTTATTGAAAAGTCACAAAATTAACATTCATATCACTGACCAAACAACTGCAATCACAGAGGCAATTGAGTAGTGCATGAAGAGCCTCTTTAGCTTTCAGAAGCATTTTGTGAACTATATTAGACTGTGTTGCTAGGAAACCAACTTTTCTGTCTTTTCTATTTTCAGCAGTGACATCTTTGCTTTCCAACTGACTGCTTTCCTCAAGTCTGTATAATGTCTGTTATGCTTACGTCAATCCTCTCCCATGGAGACACAGCAAGAGTCGTTCAAGACATGTAAACATTCTTTAACCCCTTTGTGGTGTGGTCTGAGGTTGGAGCAGTCTCTCAGGCTGAGGTTTTATTTGGCACATTCAGCTTGTGGGCTAAACGCCGTCGCCAGCTCTTCTGGTTTGGTTAATCCCACCCTCGGAGCGATCATTCTGGTTGGAGGAAAACATGCCTCGATACATGGCTTTCTCTTTTTGTAAGTCCCGACTGAGTTTCTCCTCAGCCCTCTGCAGGTACTTCCTCACATTGGCATCTGTGACAGAAACGTATACTTTAACTCGCTGGTCTTCAGAGAAAAGATCAGTAATTTAAACTATTCAGAAAAAAAAACCAAAACAAAACTGCACAAGCTACCCACCTGGGCTTGATAAAATGAAATGACTCATACATGAGTCTTCTAACGTGCTTTAATTAAACACCTTTAACGTGGGAAATGGTGACGCTTCTAACTCATGGGTTTAATTGATCACAAAGTTAAACAAGGTCAGTAAGCTTTTCTCAAGCTGAGCTGACTGTTTACTTTAAAGATGAGTGTTAATATTAATTACCATTTCAGAATGGATAGCAGTGTAACAAAAGAACAATTTTTGGTTATGGTGGTGGACTAATTGCAAATGTAGACTGAAAAATAAATACATTTGGAGAGCACAGGCGTCCACGGCTCCCACCAAAGAACTGCTGTTTCGGCATGCTCTGTGTTAATCATCTACAAATCACAACTTATTCATCAAAGACCCAGATTCTTTTTATTGCTATTTTTTCCTGCTTTCAGCTAGTGCAACTAGCTGAATTAATGTTTAATGTTTTCGCTCTTGAAAGTCGCCACCAGAAATACCTCTTGGCCCAAAGATTATGACACAGCCTCTGTGAGAACGTTGTAAAACAAGTGTGGACTAAGATGTAAGGAAAGAGAGCTATTGGTGCTAGCAGTGCTAGTCACAATATGATAACTACTATGATGAATGTGCTGCATATTTTGGTAGCATTTAAAACAGTATGTGCAACTGGCAGATAGAGGAAGTGGCTGACATCCAGAAAGACAGCACAGAGGCACTAATAATGGCAGCACAGAAACAAGCTCTGAGTACAAGGTCCATATAACTATGTTATAAATAATTTCAACAGAACCCATCAATTCCTGACTTGTTATCAGGAATTGTTTATCTTCATTTATTTAAACTTTATCTTCCATTTTTGCGATCCACATGTAGTTATGACCAAAATTTGGCGTCATCTGAGTTAACAGAACTCTCAACATTTTCTGTTTATTTTATGCAATTTGATGAACCAAAATGTTTTTTAAAACTTTAGTAAATTAAACCTAACATACTTTCAATCAGAGCCCTAGAGACTTTTTCTTTTGGGGGAAGGTTATAACCTCTTTGGTGGTCCTTAAAAATATAATATGCGGGAAGAAAAACCTGGCTATATATATGTCTAAATAACTATTACGTCAACTTGCTCTTGAAAATCATGATGGTCTGGGTCTTTACCATTAGGCTGCTCTTTAGAGGCCTGGATGAGGTACTCTTTGGCTGTCTCTGCATCTCCCATCTCCAGAGTGGCTACCCCGGCCCTGTACAGCGCTTTGGCATTGCCTGGTCGCCACTTTAGCACTCGCAGACTGTACTCCTGCACACGAGTATAATCAACAGTCTTTCTCTGCAGCAAACAGGCTGGAAGAGATATAAAGAAATGATTATACTGAGGCACTTGTGTCAAACTAGTGACTAGAGAGCAGTTTTTCAAAGAGTTACTACTTCAACAGCTTTGAAAGAATATGACATTATCTCAGAATGATATTTACCTACCAGCAAGGTTGTTGTAGCAGTCCACTTGAGTATTTCTCAATAAAGCCTCCTGTTCAGGTGTGAGCACAGGTGTCTCAGGCCCAAACCCTTTCACTGATGTCGTCACATCTGAGTCAATGCTTCGCAGGAGCAGAAGAGCGCGGTGATAACGACCAATGGCTGAGCGAATGTTCTTGTCCTTGTAGAAAGCATTTCCTTCTGTTTTCAGCTGGGCTGCTTCCTCTAGCAAAGCTGAAACCGGCTTAGCAGAATTTGGTTTGTGTCCAAAGAGGCTCGGTGCTGCTGCCGCCGCCCCCTGTACATCTAGGCTAGCCTCCCCACCAGCACCCTCCATGTCTGCAGTGAAGCTAATCAGCTGTTGGGGTGAGAAAGCACATTTTAGTTTATTCTTAAACAGAAAGCCTAAAACATAAAGTGGTGAGATGTAGAGAAAAAGATGTAAGGACTTATGAAACATATAGGTTCAGGCCACTATATTAGGTACACCTGTTCATTAACTGTTCATTAATTAAAACCAAAAATCTAATCTGCTAATCAAAATCAATATAAATGAATACTTTTCTCCAAGTGTAGGGCTGAACTCAAATTGAAAAACTTATAGTTATGTGAAATAAAGTTTATCACTTTTTCTTACAGTGGTATTGATCAAATAAACGTTTCAAAAGCGCTTACATACATAATCACTCACTGGCCACCTTGTTAGGTGCACAGGGTCCACTGCTTGTATACTACAAACATGTAATCAGCCAATCACACGGCAAGAATAGAGTCAAGACAACAACATGAAAACATGGAGCCCACCCTTGTTAGGGTGCTGATGGTGGTGGTTTAATAACGTGGGGGTACATTTTCAGTTTGAGGGGTATTGAAGGGTACAGTTTGTGCCCCTTATTACCAACAGAGCACTGTTTACACGCAACAGTCCACCTGAGTCTGATCGACAGGCTCGACACCACCTGTTCCAGTGTAAAAAGACGCTCTGCGTATAATAGTAGAAAGCACTTATGTGTAAGAAAACGGTTTGTCACACCTCTCCTACTTCACTCCTTCACTTGTAATACCTCACATATGACCCGGCAGTCACACAGTGAGCCACCCTGCTTTTAATAAGAAGGTAGACAAACCGCAAGAGCAGTAGTTTTTCCACCATATTTAATATGACAAACGGCAAATCTACAGCTTTTTATTTGAAGTATTGGTACATGCCAACGTTACATTATTTTACGAATCAAATAGAAAGCACGTCACTCAGGTCCAAACGTAAATCGACGTTTTGCGGCAAAACGTCCAGGGTTTGTAGCTACCGCTAACCGAGCTAGCAGGCTGCCAAGCTAGCCCGGGTCCTCGAAAACTAGCTAATTCATTATTTCCCGTATGTTCGCGCATTTTATGAGGTTCGCTACATGAAAGCTGTATTGTTCTGCATTCTCTCGCCTTACGCCAGTGAAGCGACAATCCACGGATAGCTACTTTTCAGCTGGTAGTCATCTTAGTTGTTGCTGCCACACGTGCGCTTCCTTGCTTGCCTTTCTATGGACTCGCCCACAAACTGTGTGGAGTGCTACTGCCACCATAAGGTCGAAACAGGAATTGCCAGCAAATTAACACAAAATACACCCTCTTCGTTTTTATTAAATATAATTTTGAAAGTAATCCATGCACAAAATACCAAAACAAACTTTTTTGGTGTAAATTACACTTATTCTGGAACAAAATGTAAACGCAGTTAATGAAAAAGTTGTTCCAAAACATTATTTAAAATACTAAATAGCACTTGGGAAACCTCGAGAATGCTATATAATCAAATGTTTTTATAAGCTCACAATTGCCTCTGTAATAGTTTGTATTATTAAACGAACAGGCTATATGAACAAAGAATTTAAAATACAGAAGTTACTAAAAAATGTGTGAATATTGAAAAGTTAGATTTCACAATTTGCTTAAATCACGTATAAATTAAGTTTGAAATTAAGTCTGAAACACAATGAATATTCAGTATGAATGTGACCATCTTTAACTTCACAACAATTAATTTATTAAACAATGTTTTTTAAAATCTACTTTTCAGGTTCCAGAGTCCTGATAACAGAGCTATGCCAAGCATACCACACAGCAAGTAAAATAGCTCATGAAAGATTTACATTTGATACTAGAAACTGATAAATATAATTATCTGATCTTTGTTTTTTTTTTTACAATTTCAAAATCTTTCATAATTGTATAATGACTCATTGATAAAACTGCAAATGCCCTAATATAATTATTCCGATTAAAAAAAGAAAAACAAAACACATTTATCACAAAGCAACTGTAAAATTTTATCAATTTTACTGAATTCTACAAAAGAAAGATTGTAATTTATGAAGTATTTGTGTGCAACAGCTGTAAGCTGCATAGCTACAACCTTTTCTAAGCAATGGTATATAAGTGCTAAAAAGAGAAGGTTCAAGTATTTTTTTCAAGTAAGTCAGTGACATAAACAGGAACAAACCATGCACTGATTATAAACAATGAATTCCTCCAAGGTCCTTCATTTCTGTTTTTCTGCCAAAAAAAACAGAAGGTGTGGTAATAAATCACCACAAAAACACACATCTGCATCCCACTAAATCATTTAGTTTGTCACTCCAGCTGACTGGGGGTTAGTATTAGTTCAGTTTCATTCTGACCATCAGGCTTCTCCTCCTTGTCTGTTTTGATGATGCCATTGATCATTAATGTTAATTTTTGTGATTGTTTGTTGGCCTTCACTTTGAATACGTCCCACCTCTCAGAAATCACAACATGCAGATAGTCCTGACCGGAGAGCACTGGACATAAATGCCATGTTCAAGAGTGCAACTCGGGAAGTGAAGATGTGCGATGTGCCAGCCACGCCCACCAGGACCACAGTGACACGGATCACCCACTGGAGCTCCCTGTCTGATGCCTGCAAAAAAAAACCCAAAATAAAATCAAATCTGGAAACTGAACCAGAAAAGACATAACCACAACTCGAATCTTCTCCTTTCAGGTCTCTTACTGTGGTCCTTAGGATGCTCTTATATATGTTGGATGAGAAGATGGAGGCGGCAGATAATAGAGCAGAGTCTGTTGAGGACATCACAGCAGCAGCTACAGCTCCAATACCAATGATGGAGATGTAGTTTGGAGTGAGGTACTGCAGAGCAATTGGCAGAACCTGACCAGCGTCTCCTCGCTCGAAGGGGGATGGGGAGCCATATAAGGTCAAGTTCCAATCTGGCATAAAAACATAAAAATGTTATATAAAGTCATATTAATTCATTCATATTTTTACACTTGTTGTTGACTCTGTTGTGGTACCTGTTGATGCTGTGACTGCTCCAAGTATGAAGACTAGCAGGTGATCCTGGCTGTATTTGATGAGGAGGCTGACAGAGTCCTCTGGTGGAAGTCCTGATATCCAAGGTTACCTACACCCTTTAAAAAGGAATTACAATTAAGGACTACAGTACTTAAAATCTGATGCCATTAATTTATTTTTAATAGCAAAACTCAGATGCAGGCTGGGACAGATCAAATCTAAAGCAACAGCATACCAAACAGCCTCAGGCCAGCTTGTAGGAGCCATTTTTAACTGTTTTAAGGAGCATTTCTTCAGAAATGAACAAAATACAATTTTAAAAAATATCTATCGACATGATTCCTGTGCCATAGAATGACCAACCAAGCTTTGATTCATAATTGTTTTTCAGTACAAATAAAAAAAAAGAAGATGCATTTGGCTTTAGTGGGTTATTCGTGTGAAATCAGAGGGCTTTTCACACAAGGATTCAAGGGGCTTTATTGTCATTCGCATCGCATGTTAACATGAGGTGGAACGAAAATATGTGCACACGGTCCCGGAGCGAAAAAGAAACCAAGTAATGAAGAAACAATTTTTTTTTTTAAAGTAATAAATAAATAGTTGTTTTTTTTGTTTTTTAACAAACAGAATAATAAGTAATAAAACACTACAATAAATAATACAATAAGTGGAGTGCAACAACCTGAGTACCAGTATGGAGTATGGGTATAGAGTGTAGGTATAAACATAGGTATAAATAAATACTTTAATAGCAAAAGGGAATGATGACCAGCATTGATAAAGTGACAGTGACACTAATTATTAGTATGTTTAAATTACTAAAACTGTAGAGTTTTCCATAGTTGGTTACAACATGACTATTAAGTGACCATAAATTCATAGATTTTAAAAATCTCAGTGGAAACAAAAGTGCCTGAATGCATCTCACTGCAACAATAGTCATTAAAATTTCACCCATATTCACCATTTTCCCTACACACTGCACACTAACCTGTCATAGTGAAGACTCCAACCGCCAGACTGATCCCTCTGTTGCCCAACAGTGTGATCTCTCTCCAGTCTGCTTTGCTGTTTTCCTCTAACCCCTTGGACTTCCTTGAGGCCCACAGTCTGGTGCCCAGTACCATCAAGTAAAACAGTGCCATCACCACCATGCCCGGGATGTTAAGGGTCACCATGCACTACCTCAGAGACAGACAGACAATGGTTCCCACTAGCTCTCTCAAATACCTACATGACCTGCCTCCTGATGTAGAGCTGGAGTGGTGTTGCTCAATTACAAAGCTCACAAACAGAACACAAAGGAAAAATAAATAGTTCAGATCAGATCCCTGTTCAGATAATCTCAAAAGTGTAGGTAGGTTCACTTGACAAATTAATGCTCTCTAAAGACACACACACACACACACACACACACACACACACACACACACACACACACACACACACACCTTAACGGAGGTCATTTGTAAGCGCAGATACTAGCCCTTTCATCTAACAGCCCCTCTCCTGATATCTCCACACTCCCAAAACTGTGCTGGGAGACACAGCAAACCTTCACAGCTCCTGAAGGAGATGCACTACCTGTGGAACCTGGATGGGCTGCAGGTACCGACTCATACTAAAAGTACTGCTAACACCACTTAAACTGGAGAAAAAATAAATCAAGAGGGAACTGTCTGCGGTCACCCCCTGCAACATCATTTTATTTTTTTAGGTGCTGCATCTGTTGTTACTTTCATTTTAAAAAAACAGCATAAAGATTAGTTTTATGTATCTTTTGTTGTAAAAACTGTCTAAATTTGTTTGCTAGTTTTAGTACAATGAAAATTAAAAACACTGGCTTGTAGTAGCTGCAAAGCACTGTCAGCAGTCATTTTTGAAATGCTCAATTTAAAAGGCATTTTCTTTTTCCAAATCAAACTGCAAACCCGTTAATGAAGACTGAAACCTCTGCAAGGAAGCAGTGGCAGCGACATGTACTCGCTTACTTTATTTCTCTGCTCAGCGTGATCCATATAAAGTTTCTCACAAAATGTTGTCATCCATAAAAGTGTGTAAACTTCATATCCTTCATACCAATTAAAGTGGATTTCTGCCAAACAGAGGGCTGGATTTCAACAATACTACAAACCGCTGCATCCATGAGGCTGAAGCCACACCTCTTTGAAAACTGGCTTACAAGTGGAAAATTACAACTTTAGGATTGTTGAGCTGGACTGAATGTTGGCAAGAGTGATAGAGCACTAGTAATAGACCAGACTAAAAAAAAAATGGTAACAATTCCAGGTTTGCAAGAATTGTGCATTACTAATTACCAAATGACTTGTAGTATGTTTTTCCACACATGGCACAACGATGGTAACTACATTATTCATGAATATTAATTGGGGATGGCCCGATTCGATATACAGTATCGGTCCGATCCTGACCTAAATTACTGGATCGGATATCGGGGAAAATAAGTGTTTTTCATAGGGGTTTTTTCGACCCACAACACTTTTTGGCCATGCCTCGTGTGTGCGTGCGTGTGTGTGTGTGTGTGTGTGTGAGAATGAGGAAACAAAAAGTCGGTTATGTGGGACTTGCTTGAATAAATTGCTCTACCTGATGCACTTTGTTATTCCTCTGTCTACTCAGATTGATAACTAATAGACAATTGCATTTGGCAATTACTCCACAATGCCAAGAAAGAGCCCATTTTAAAAAAACAGAAAAAACAGGAGCTACACCAGGATGCTACGGCTAGCTGTCCTCTGTCGCGAATCATCTAACATTAAGGAGAATGAGGGAGATGTTTTATCACTTATTAAAAAGTCATATAGGTTCCCAGAGCAATGTGACCAGCTTGGGTAGATAATAAAAAAATAGCATCCTTTAACGTTTTTATGGGCTTGCCAGCAAGTCCATACAAGTCTTGTTATAAAGTCTTGTATGAATCTAGGCGTTACCTTACTACTAAGAAATGGCATTCACAGTGTCTGATAAAGGAAGCTCTGTCACTGTGTGTTATAGATACATTAAAACATTCCACTTCTCATTATAATCTTTGTCATATATTTTTTCCTGTAAATATAAATCCAAAAATCTATTAAAATGAAATCTATTGGTGAGTACCCATAGAATGAAGCATATATATTTTTTCTTTTATTTAAATTGTACAATGCCCTAACTTTTTTAGGGGGAAAACAGGTTTAAACAGGTTTGCCTGCCCAAAGAAGTTCCAGTTGCTATGTGGGTAGTAAGACTATTAAACATGGAAGCACTAAATGAAAAATTCAAGCACCTAGCCATGCAGTCTGTCTTTACAAACATTCGTGAACAAATCTGTAGCTCTAAAGAGCTCACTGGATTCCAGCATGGTTCTGTAAGAAGATGCAGCCATCGCAACAAGTTAGGAGTGAAACAAAATTCGCAAAGCTAAGCATTCAATGACCTTCAGATTGTATTACTGCAAAGTGAAAGTGTTGCGGAACCACATGAACTCAGCCACAAAGTGTCAGACCACAAAGTTATAAATCAGGGTTACTGAATGATGAGTCACCAACACTCTGCTGACTTAATAACTGTAGAGCTCCAAATCTCCTTTGGCTTGTATCACTGTAGGTTAAATATTTAGGTGGCCTAGTACACGCGCACACACGCACGCGCGCGCGCACACACACACACACACACACACACACACACACACACACACACACACACACACACACACACACACACACACACACACACACACACACACACAAGAAGTGCAGCCTTACCTGATATACACCATACTGTTACTCATTTTATATTAAGATTCAAAAATCTAGTTGGTATTGGTATGCCGAGTAGCCTTCAATAATAGTAGCCTAATAAATCACACAGCAATAGTACATTCACGTAGTTGTATAAAAGCATGATAATAAATTACATAATCCAAAGTATTCAGAATATGTTACTTTTATTGAGTAACGTAACGGAATATGTTACAAAATACATTTTGGGACATGTAATCTGTAATGGAATACATTTTAAAAGTAACCTTCCCAACACTGAATATAGGCATGAGGATACAAAATGCAAAAAGAATGCTGGATATGCCATAAATTGGCCAAAACACTGGTGGTGGTGTGGCTTGTGCATGAGCGGAAAACAACAAAGATTTCATTGTACACTGGGCAAGGATTCATTTCAAAGTGACGAAACTACATGAGTGATGTTGCAAACAACCAAGCCTGTACTTGCACCTGGAATCTTTCATCCAGTTCCAAGTACTAGTGCGGTCTCAAAGTTTGTTACTTTGATACGGAACCAGCATGCGTTTACTGCTGCTAAACTTAATATATACAAACAAATTAAAAGTAATATTCAATATTATTTGATAACTATATGAAAATAATGAGCGTTTACATAAGAAATTCAGCTATTACTGATGTTACACTGTGCAAACAACATACAGAAATCCCAGCTGGCGAATTTAAACCTAGGACGTGTATCAAACATATTGCAACATGAAATTGAAAGATTTTTTAAATTGTAACCATTTATAAATGTATACCATCAGGATCAGCTGAGTGCTTGAATGCCAGTCAACCAATTATTCATTATGCAATGATGTTATACAACCAGCAGTATTGGCATGTAACGTCACAGATGATTCTAGTCGTGTATGTATAGCAGTTTTTTCAGACTGATAGAAAATGTAATTTCTATATCAACTTTTGAGAGAAAGATCACAAAGTGCTTCACAACAAACTACCAGAGCATTAAAAAAAAGAAAAGAAAAAAAAATTTAAACACAGGAATAATCTCCTATAGATTGTCTTTTATCTCACCTGTCATGATCACGTTAGAGTTGCTTTTTGGTTTAAGTATGCTTCCTGTCCGAGTTCTGTTCTTTTTTTCCTTTGAATTTTCAGGTATTTCATGGTCCTGGGTTCTCTAACCCAATGTTTTTCATTTGTGGACTTTCTATATCTACTTATTATTCCTTTACGTCTTAGTTTGCTTTTTACATGTTATTCTTAAGTCTTTGTTTCATGACTTCTGTTGGATGAGTTTTATTACAACTTTTGTGGAGCAATTGGAGTTGAATTGGTTTTGCGATCTGCGATTACTTTTTAGTTTTCGATGAGCAGGAATTAAAGGCTTGCCATTTTTCTACACTTGTGTCATGTGTTCTGAATATTGGCTATACAGCTTCATGTATGAGACAATGGTGGAAGGCTGCCTCCCTGAGCCTGGTTCTGCTGGCGGCTTCCTCTTTTTAATAGGGAGTTTTTCCTTCCCACTGTTGCCAAGTGCTTGAATAAGAATTGTGTGATTGTAGGATCTTTACCTTACAATGAGAACCGATATAAATACTAGCTAAACTGAAAAAAAAAAAAAGAAAACAGTTTTCATTAAATACCAATGCTAGAAGTTCTATAATCTTGTATTTGTGTATCTTTCCAATTATATCTCTTGTTGTGACTGCCTATAAAATGTCTAACATTGTGTAATTTTTACGCATTTGAAAATGAGTGTGATTGTGTTACAAAACTCACTTCAGTGTGCCGAGTTAATGACCTCAACATCCTCCACTCCAGTGGAGGATGTTGAGGTCCTCTGATAATATATTAGATAATATAAAAGCATAAGAGAAATCTTGCATAATCTACCATATCAGCATGTTCAAACATCTCATGACGTGTAAGAAAGAGCAGAAATGTTAGTGTGAATTTTTATGTCATGAATGGGACACATGTGGTCACATGTGTAAGTGTGGCACAAAGAAATCAAGGCATATAAAGAAGCAGATTCTTACCCTTGCCCATACTAACACTGGGAGATGTGGGGAACGTGGTGACATGAGTACCCTATATCAGTGCACAACAAACATATTTAAATAAGTGGTATGTGGGCATGCTAACACCAACACTTAAATACTGCAGAATGCATGCCCGAGATATAGATTCTACATAACGTTCATGTGGCTTTAAATTCAGAATTAACAGTTAAAAGGTACTTTAAATGTCAATTCTCTGTTCATTCTAACATTCTAACACAAATCTACATCCCAGTAAACCATTTGTTTGTTACTACAGCTCCAACATGACTGTGAATGAAACCACTGACAGTAAACCCAGTGCCCTGCCACCACAAAGCAGGAAAAAAAATAAAAAATAAAAATAAACCAAAAAAAAAGAAAACCTACCATACAATGCTACAGGCCATACTGTACCTGAGCTTTTTAACATAGACTCTGGCACAGTGAAAAATTGTCCTGTAGTACGACTAGAATTCATAAGAATTTAGCGATTCTGATTCCATTATCAACTCTCATTGGATTCTCATTGCCTCCACTTTGAGAGTCACCATCATCACTAAGCACCATATGGAAGACAAGTGGATGAGAAACGTTTGTGCATATTGGTAGCATTTCCACTCTTGGTGTTGATACTAAAAATAATTGCACCCAGAAGACAGTAATTTGTTACTTTTTACATTATATCAGCATAATCTCATCTCATAATTACCATTTATCAATATAAATCTACTGACTACAGCCCCACACACCAACACATATCCCAATCCTAATAAGGACACACATATGATCTTTCTCAAAGCATTTACATGTGAACACAAAGCCAACAAAACAAAGCAAAGAAACTTCACAGTAATTTCCACAGTGATTCTACTTTAGTAACATGAACAGGTAGAAACAGGTACAGCTTGACTGCTCATCACAGATGTTACCTGTTGAAGTTCAGGGTCTGGCTGCTGGGCGGGGTCAGGATTCACTCAGCTTTAAGTCACTCTGGGTTCTTGGTTAGCTTAGTGTTAGCATGCTGTCCTTGCAGGTGCTGGCACAGAGCCGAAGTTGTGTTGGCAGGATAATGCAGTTACTGTTAGTGTAGTTTGCACTTTCCCCACTGTGCTCTTCTCCTTTGTGCAATAAAAATAAAAATAATGTCCATATCCACACTTTTGCCCCCCATCTTCCTCTTCAGTTCCACACGTACTGAAATCAGCTGATTGTAGTACAAGTGCAAGTCCAAAAATATTTTTAATTGTTTTCCCAAATCATAATTTGTTGGGTAAGGAAGCACTTTACTGCGAGCATCCATCTTCCATTTCATACTTCCATCTAGCAAAATAAAGTCCAGTGGCATGAATGCTACATAAGATTCATACATATGAATGGACTCATATTCATTATGTGATTCATGTATTACCTCCCACTAACTTTAGGAATTTTATTGAAGTAACACTATATTAGTATCATTCACCATTAGTAACAATCGGTTAAACAAATGCTAGTAAAATGTATTTAAAGAAATTACTCCAATGTAATTTTAAGAAATGTATATACTGCATGCAGAAAGCATGCACTGATTATAAACAATGGATGACTTTGGAAGAATCCATGAATTCTTCCAGGGTCCTGTGTCAAACATGATCATTTCACAAAATATCTGGCATAAAAACAGAAGGTGTGATAATAAATCACAATAACTTCAGCTCTGCCTTCAATACAGTTCAACCCCACAAACTGGTTAATAAACTAAGCAACTTAGGACTCAGCAGCTCACTGTGCAGCTGGATATTGGACTTCCTGAGCAACAGACCCCAGAACGTCAGAATGGGAGAGCACACCTCCTCCACCCTCATTCTGAATGTGGGTGTCCCACAGGGGTGTGTCCTCAGTCCCCTCTTATACTCACTTTTTCACCCATAACTATTCACCAATCCACACCAGTAACACCATTATAAAATTTGCTGATGACACCACCGTCATAGGACTGATCGACAACAATGATGATTCAGCCTACAGAGAGGAGGTTCAGCATCTGAAGCAATGGTGTGACGACAACAACCTGCATCTAAACACAGCCAAGACCAAGGAGATGGTAATCTACTTCAGAAGAACAAAGCGATCTGAGCACTCTACCCTCTACATTGATGGGGAGGAGGTAGAAAGGGTATAAAGCTTTAAGTTCCTCGGAGTCCACATCTCGGCCGACCTTACCTGGTCCACAAACATTTCCCACCAGGTAGGGAAAGCACAACAAAGGCTGTACTTCCTCAGGAAACTACGTCAGGCCCAATTACCCCAAAGACTGCTCGTAAACATCTACTGCTCCACCATCGAGAGCCTTCTGACCCTGATTGGAGGATAACTGCACTGCCAACACTCATGGACATTACACCTTATTTGTAAACCGTATTTCTATTTATACTTCAATGCAACCAACACCCCTACCTCTATATTTATTATAACCTTAGCTAATATAGTTCCAACAGCACCCCCCCACACACACTCAATGTGCAATATCACTGATCACACTGCACCTCTCAATGCACCTACTAGTTAGATGGCATGTATGTGTATGTATATAAATGTAAGCATGTATGTGGAAATATGTGTGTGTATGTATGTACGGATGCATATATGTATGTATGTGCGTGTATGTATAACTTGTACATATCTTTCTTGTGTAAAGGTAAATTTTTTCTGTTATTGTGTAAATACTTACGCTATTGTGTACTTCACACACATGGAGAAATGCCAAACTGCCTTTCATTGTTCTTGTAACAGTGACAATAAAAAGCTATTCTATTCTAAAAACACACATCTGCATCCCACTAAATCATTTAGTTTGTCACTCCAGCTGACTGGGGGTTAGTATTAGTTCAGTTTCACTCTGACCATCAGGCTTCTCCTCCTTGTCTGTTTCGATGATGCCATTGCTCATTAATGTTAATTTTTGTGATCGTTTGTTGGCCTTCACTTTGAATACGTCCCACCTCTCAGAAATCAATCCTCTGTTGAAGAGCAGTGATGACAGGTAGGAGAACAACAAAGTAACAAAGATAGTGGATAACATGCAGATAGTCTTGACCGGAGAGCGCTGGACATAAATGCCATGTTCAAGAGTGCAACCTGGGAAGTGAAGGACAACAGGTAACCCTATGGATGGTTCACCACTGAGCAATCTCAGCAACACTCCAACTAGCAAGCCCATGATAGAGCCATAACCATTGGAGATGTTAAAAAAGAGGACGCAGACTAGTTGAGGGAACATGATGGCGTAGGTTATGTCTGAGCCCAGGATCCAAAAAACCATGATGCTGTTGTTTAGGAAGGTGAGCGATGTGCCAGCCACGCCCACCAGGACCACAGTGACACGGATCACCCACTGGAGCTCCCTGTCTGATGCCTGCAAAAAAAAAAAAACCAACCCAAAATAAAATAAAATCTGGAAACTGAACCAGAAAAGACATAACCACAACTCGAATCTTCTCCTTTCAGGTCTCTTACTGTGGTCCTTAGGATGCTCTTATATATGTTGGATGAGAAGATGGAGGCGGCAGATAATAGTGCAGAGTCTGTTGAGGACATCACAGCAGCAGCTACAGCTCCAATACCAATGATGGAGATGTAGTTTGGAGTGAGGTACTGCAGAGCAATTGGCAGAACCTGACCAGCGTCTCCTCGCTTGAAGGGGGATGGGGAGCCATATAAGGTCATGTTCCAATCTGGCATAAAAACATAAAAAGTACAAATAAATGAAAATATATTTTAACAATTTTATTAAATATATTTCTCTGTTGTTGTACCTGTTGATGCTGCGACTGCTCCAATCAACACAGATGGGATTCCAAGTACAAAAATAAGTGGAGCTGCAATAAAGCAGGTGATCCTGGCTGTATTTGATGAGGAGGCTGACAGAGTCCTCTGGTGGAAGTCCTGATATCCAAGGTTACCTAAAGCCTTAAACAAATGACAGTGTGATAGTTAGCCGTTCATTTTGTTAGTTAGTCATTTATTAGGGTAATGTTGTTTTAGTTTATAATCTCTCAACTTTAGTTGTATCTCTAATTATGTGTATTTTATTAGCACTCAGCAAATGACAAACTGTTTATTTCATTTTGAGTTAACTTGTGTGCTTTAGGTTTATAATGTTCACATGGAGTACACATTATAGGTTGAAACATTTGCTCATTTGTTTCTCGTCAGACTAATTGTTTATGTCTATTTGGAGTTTCAGTGCTTGTTCAGAGGTCCCTTGAATGTAAATGAACATTTCTAGTATTAATTATAGTTTTAGTATTAATAATCATTAAATTCAATGAAAACTATGTCCTTTATCCCCCCTCATTACATCATTAGGCTTACATCATGCAAACAATTTCATACCCATGAAGGCCTAATGCTGAATGACTGGATATTGTTGAATGTAACTTGATCGAGTTCACTTGTTAACCACAATTTCTCCACTCATGTTTTCTAAGATGAATATCGTGGTCCACATTGATATCCTTAGTTTTTTCTGGTTTTAAAGGGAGACCCTGTTCTTTATTTTGTTCATGAACCTCATTGATCCATCTCTGACCTGGAACTGATACTGAAACCACTTTTCCCATGTTGGATTTCATCTGCTTGAGGTTCATAGCCAGAGTATGAAAACTGCTTTTTGAAACTGATCCATTTATAGGCGAGTCACTGCTTGGTTTGAGTTTTGATAACTTTATAAATTACTTAAATAATCACTTTAAAGCAGATTGAACAGCAACCGTGTGTGTGCTAATAAAGAATGCTGCAAAGCATGTTAATGTCACCGGGTCTGCCGTGGTCACTCACAGTGGTGACGAAACCCAGGACGGGAGGCATGGCAGACCCAGGACTTGGCTAGTAGAGGGAGGAGCTGGTGCAAATGGTGGCCGAGCTGGCGACCACGCCGCAGGAGCAGGCGGCGGTGTGGCCGAGCTGCAGGACCAGACTGAGCGCCACCTGCAGAGGATTGAGTATCTGGCGGCGCTGATCCGGTCCTGCCCGACACCGCCGCCACCCCCACCGGTGTCCACCTGCCACGCGGCCGACCTCTGGACCAGCTTCCCCGGCACTGCTGGGTTCGCGGGGGCCACCTGACCTTACAACTTCCCGTCGCTTGGCCAGGGCCCGGGGGTGCCGACGGTCCAGGCTGATCCCCTCTGCCACTTGCAGTGGGGGGAGTAGGTTCGGCCGGATGGCTCCCCGGCCTCAGTCGGGCGATGGGGGTATGTGGCGGGCGTGGCCTGCACGGCATCTGCCGTGGTCATTCACATAGTTTATTTTGGATGATTGTTTGTACTTAGTGACCTTTATTTTAAAAACATTTAGATCTTTTAATACCCATCAAGAGACTAGTGCTAGAAATCTGTCTTGGTCTCTGCAACTGCTAATGTTTTTCTGTGTTTGTTGCTTTTACAAATTCAGTCCTAAATAAAAATAAATGCAGGCCTTACCAATAATAAGAAATGATCAATCCATCTCCATAGCCTTTCTTTATCTACAGAACCAATCCAGGGGGCTTGGTAGGTAAAGTTGAAAGCAGTCTTAGTAATGTCCATAGAGTGGGGGTTCATTAAGGTGAAGGGGACACAGAGCCACTGCAGAACAGAAGAAGATCCAATGACATAAAGACTAAGTTACAATGTTCACAATCACATTAGATTTGCCTATATTAAAACCCTGTTCCCAAAAAGTTTGGGATGCAAAATGTAAAAACACTGTAAAATTGTAATACAAATACAATGCAATATATTGGAAACCATTCCAACCCTATATTATAAGCAGTAAGTTGAAACTGTTGTGGTTAAGAGTCTCTTCTGCGAACTGTTTATGGCCCAGACGGGCATTGTTAACGCTGTGTATTTTTTGACATTGGGATAAATCAAAGCTGCTGAGGAAAAGGTGCATAATCACAGCACACTTCAATTCAATTCAATTTTATTTATATAGCGCCAAATCACAACAAAAGTCGCCTCAAGGCGCTTCATAGATACAGAGAAAAACCCAACAATCATATGACCCCCTATGAGCAAGCACTTTGGCGACAGTGGGAAGGAAAAACTCCCTTTTAACAGGAAGAAACCTCCGGCAGAACCAGGCTCAGGGAGGGGCGGCCATCTGCTGCGACCGGTTGGGGTGAGAGAAGGAAGACAGGATAAAGACATGCTGTGGAAGAGAGACAGAGGTTAATAACAGATATGATTCAATGCAGAGAGGTCTATTAATACATAGTGAGTGAGAAAGGTGACTGGAAAGGAAAAACTCAATGCATCATGGGAATCCCCCAGCAGCCTACGTCTATTGCAGCATAACTAAGGGAGGATTCAGGGTCACCTGGTCCAGCCCTAACTATATGCTTTAGCAAAAAGGAAAGTTTTAAGCCTAATCTTAAAAGTAGAGATCGTGTCTGTCTCCCGAATCCAAACTGGAAGCTGGTTCCACAGAAGAGGGGCCTGAAAACTGAAGGCTCTGCCTCCCATTCTACTTTTAAATACTCTAGGAACAACAAGTAGGCCTGCAGAGCGAGAGCGAAGCGCTCTAATAGGGTGATATGGTACTACAAGGTCATTAAGATAAGATGGGGCCTGATTATTTAAGACCTTGTATGTGAGGAGCAGGATTTTGAATTCAATTCTGGATTTAACAGGAAGCCAATGAAGGGAAGCCAAAACAGGAGAAATATGCTCTCTCTTTCTAGTCCCTGTCAGGACTCTTGCTGCAGCATTTTGGATTAGCTGAAGGCTTTTCAGTGAGTTTTTTGGACATCCTGATAATAATGAATTACAGTAGTCCAGCCTGGAAGTAATAAATGCATGAACTAGTTTTTCAGCGTCACTCTGAGACAGGATATTTCTAATTTTAGAGATGTTGCGCAAATGGAAGAAAGCAGTCTTACATATTTGTTTAATATGTGCGTTGAAGGACATGTCCTGGTCAAAAATGACTCCAAGGTTCCTCACCGCGTTACTGGAGGCCAAGGTAATGCCATCCAGAGTAAGAATCTGGTTAGATACCATAATTCTAAGATTTTCAGGGCCGAGTACAATAACCTCAGTTTTATCTGAATTAAGAAGCAGAAAGTTAGCGGCCATCCAGGTCTTTATGTCTTTAAGACATTCCTGCAGTTTAACTAATTGGTGTGTGTTATCTGGCTTCATGGACAGATAGAGCTGGGTGTCATCTGCATAGCAGTGAAAATGTATGCTATGTCTTCTAATGATGCTGCCTAAGGGAAGCATGTATAATGTAAACAGAATTGGTCCTAGCACTGAACCCTGTGGAACTCCATAATTAACCTCAGTGTGTGAAGAGGACTCTCCATTTACATGCACAAACTGGAGTCTATTAGATAGATATGATACAAACCACTGCAGTGCAGTACCTGTAATACCTACAGCATGTTCTAATCGCTCTAATAGGATATTATGGTCGACAGTATCGAACGCTGCACTGAGGTCTAGCAGGACAAGCACAGAGATGAGTCCACTGTCAGAGGCCATAAGAAGATCATTTGTAACCTTCACTAAAGCTGTTTCTGTGCTGTGATGAGCTCTGAAACCTGACTGAAACTCTTCAAATAAACCATTCCTCTGCAGATGATCTGTTAGCTGTTTGACAACTACTCTTTCAAGGATTTTTGATATGAAAGGAAGGTTGGAGATTGGCCTATAATTAGCTAAGACTGCTGGGTCTAGAGATGGCTTTTTGAGTAAAGGTTTAACTACAGCCAGCTTGAAGGCCTGTGCTACATAGCAGATCATTAGAGATAGGTTGATCATATTTAAGATCGAAGAATTAATTAATGGCAGGACTTCTTTGAGCAGTTTTGTAGGAATGGGGTCTAAAAGACACGTTGGTGGTTTGGAAGAAGTAATTATTGAAGTTAACTCAGAAAGATCAATTGGAGAAAAAGAGTCTAACTTAACATCAATGGTACTAAGAGTAGCTGTAGATAATATTACATCTGTGGGATGATTACTGGTAATTTTTTCTCTAATGATAAAAATTTTATTTGTGAAGAAGTTCATGAAGTCATTACTAGTTAACGTTAAAGGGATGGTTGGCTCAAAAGAGCTCTGACTTTTTGTCAGCCTGGCTACAGTGCTGAAGAGAAACCTGGGGTTGTTCTTATTTTCTTCAATCAGTGATGAATAGTAGGATGTTCTGGCTTTGCGGAGGGCTTTCTTATAAAGCAGCAAACTATTTCTCCAGGCTAAATGCTCCAGATGCACACATGCTCCAGAAGGTAAAGAACCATTTATCATAAAGATTAACCTTTCAACCTCAGATTAAAATCTACTGTTTTTCAAAAAAAATATAGGCTGATTTAGAATTTAATGGCTACAACACGCTTTAAAAAAAAAAAAAAGGGGTGGGACGAGGGCAACGACAGTTAAGGGAGAAATGTATAATTAGGGAAACGGCTCAAATAATTGCCAGTTTCATCATCTTTAGTACATAATGTGCATGAAGATTCAGACAATCTGGAGAATCTAGAGCCAGAAAACAAACGATTAAAGACCTTCAGGCCCTCAAGTCTGAAAACGGTGTCCAGTGAGCACCATCAGTCACAGATCAAAACTCACAAAGAAAAAAACTGATGTTTAATATAATTTAAGGGGATAGAAAGAAAACCTCTCCTGTGGTGCATAAATAAAAGTTTGATATATATATTTTTTCAAAGCCACAGATCTTGTATTTCTCATGGCCAAGGAGCAGAGGGAACATCCAACTTGCTATAAACACAATCTGATGAGTTTGGAGACATTAATGCATATATTACTTTCTTTTTTAAAGTGAAGTGCCATCAAATTTAAAAAAAAAACAATAAACCATAAAAACAACAACTACTAAGTTTTCATGTATTTTCTATGTATTTTCAAATCCATACAGGCTTTATTAAAGTATTTACATTAATTGTGCTCTTTTATTTACATTAAACACAGTTTCCCTACATTTTATTAAGGAGGGATGGATGTAGTTTCCCATGCAAGTGAACTCACCATACTGAAGAAAATGAGTGTTAGCTGTATTATGTCTGTGTAGGCTACAGAGTAGAGACCTCCCATTAATGTGTATATGATGGCTACAGCAGCAGAGATCCAAATGGAAACAGCGTAGGATAAATCCAGGACCACGCTTATTGTTGCTCCTATAAAAGTAACACAGTAAATGATACAGAATAACATGTATCAGAATTACCTTCATTCAGTTTAGGAAAATGAGTTCAGTCACTTTAGGATGACACCAACAGCATGTGTCAGTATGACTTAATATTATCATACTAGTTTGTTGTATAGGTGTTTTGGATGCAGTTAAAACTATTATAGCAGCCAAACTTAAAACACTTGTCTCTATCCTGGAAATTATTCAGTTGCAGGTGCTATTACTAGAGAAGGAAAACAAAAGTTATGTGGGTATCACTCACCTAAGCCGATAAGAGTTCCTGTCACCCAGATTAGATCAGAAATTAACAGAGCCACGGACAGAGCTCCACTTATTGACTTTCCATACTTGATCTGGAATGGGTCCATCATTGTCACATATTTTCTTTCTCTCATTGGTTTGGCAAAGAAAAGTCCACCTTAACGACAGGTAGAACACATTTCTTCACATCCACTACTGAAAATCAGTGGACTTCCTCTTTAAGATTCATTCATAGTCTTATGCGAATCATATTTTACGCTAATTTGCACAGATGTGTCCCCACTTCCTTATAAGACATGCTTGGCCTGTATTTTTCAAAGCCTAATTTAGAAAAGGTAGGTTTTTAGATTTTTCCTTATGATTTTGCACAGCTTCCTCTAGAGGCATAAAAAGTGTTTGTGAAAATTTGTGGCGTTCCTATGTAAAAACACATTTAAAGTAATCATATAGAAATCATATTTTTCCACACAGATATACACCTTTGTCTTATAAAACACATCATTCCTGATTTAGACATTAAAAGTAATATCTAGAAATAAAAACCTTGCTTTGAAAAAGGTCGTTTTTGTAGATGTTACCTAATAGTTCAGATGAATATGATATTTGTAGGCGTAACCAAGTATGTGACAAGGAAATCATAATGATTAAATTCTGTAGTGTAGTACCTTACGCACACATGAGCCGCTTTCGTCAGAAAATGGGAAATCATGTGCAAATGCAGAAATTATACAGGTAATGGTGTTATTATTAAAACTCTTACCAACAATAAAAGACAGGGCTGCTGTTAATGGCATGACTGCCCAGGCCAGCCCCATAGTTGGTGTGTACACTGCTTCTGTCAGACCAACGATAAAGCCCCCTCCAACAAAAGTAGCTGCAGAGAGCACAGCACAAGCACACATAGAGGAATTACACCGTGACCTGCAGGCTCAGGTAAAGAGGCTTCTAAATTAATATTGCCTACTGATAAGCAGTTAATTGATGGCGTGAACACTTTTGCACATGAGATGAAGTTTTAAAAACATCCTGTTTTCTCTTTTAACTGTGTCTTAGTGTAACTCAAAATGTAGGAATTCAATTGCACAAAAAAAAAAAAAAAAAATTGACTTAAGCAAGGAATATTAATTAAAAAAAAAAAAAAAAAACAAAAACCCAACTTAAGCTTAATGGTTCCACTTCACTGTAATATGTAATAAATTAGGCACAACACATTTTTTAAAATAACCGTATTAAGAAAGGTTTGTTGTCTTTTACATACGAACAGGCTAGTCCCTTTATCTTAATAGCTGCACATGTTTTTGTTGAAAGAATGTCAAACAGGGGACTCCCTGTTAAAGAGAGACAGGTTGTTGTTCACCAGCTACTTTACTATTTACTTTGGTGGAGTTAGAAGAGAATATAACTTGTTCTATAACAAAAGCTGCACTGTGATGAGCTCATGCAACAACATACTCATTTTGTGCTTCACTATGTTCTTACACAGTTTCACTCAATGAAAGTGGCTACAATAACAGCCAAATATCTACAAACATGCACTCTCACCGGTCATTGTGAAGACTCCTACTACCATACTGATCCCTCTGTTTCCCAGCAAAGTGACCTCTGTCCGGGCTGCTTGGCTGCTTTTCTGCACCCGTTTGGACTTCATCGAGGCCCACAGACCAGTGCCCAGCACCATCAGGTAGAAGACCACCATTACCACCAGCCCTGGGATGTTCAGAGCCATTGTGTGCTGCCTTGATGACTGGCAAAACGTGGATCCACTGATGAAAAAAATAAATAAATAAATAAATAAATAAATAAATAATACAAATAAGACTAATAAGTTGTTTTTCAAATGCAAAATGTTTAGTTCAATCCTAACATTTCCTACAAACTGTGCTTCCAACTATGAACTATCAGTTGTAATGTGATACGGGTGGGGCAGTCAAGGGCAGTCTGAGGTGCTACTGTTTGATTAGATTTTAGTAAATGTTTGATAGTTTCTCACAACTCCCGGAATAGCTCTTGATTGGGGTTGGAATTTTCCTTCACAATGTAAGGTTTGTTTTTAAGACTTTTCCCTCTTGGTTGAATTACTCAGCTATAGTTTAGTTTTATATTGGCATGTCTCCAAAACTGTGTGCAGAAAACCAAGGCTGGAAATGGAAAAAAGAAACTGTAATTATACTTACAGCTCTATAAACTGATATCTGTAGATGAATAAGCTGTCAGGACAGTCACAACCAATGTAGCAGAATTCTAAATACTAGACCATATTTTAGTTACATTTATTTTTACTGTTTACTAATTATCAAGTTAGTGAAAGCGGTTAAAAATGTATTCAGTCAGTACAGAATCATCTTCCATCCTGAAATATCATCAAGAAAGCAGAATTAATTCAAATCAAGAAATAGGATCAGTTAGAGAGACAGAGGAGTCTGCATATAAGAAAAGATTAAAGCTCCTTTCTGAAGATCAGAAATCTCTATTTTTGCACTAGGATGTCAAAAACCTGTGGCTACAGCCTTGATGGCCTCACTTGGTTAAAGACGGAGTGTGATTGAGATCAGGGGGTTCCATTAAGTTTTCTTATATTTTCACTAGTTTTTCAATGATTGATACTCGAAACGATTGGAAAGTTAAGGACATTTATTCGTTTATTTGTGATTTTGGGAGTGCTATTTAGGTGACAGTTTATGGCAGGTAAAAGAAAACCCTTCATCAGAACTTGTTAGAGTGAATTGTTAAATCATTCATGTCATTTTATGCTTGCCAACTCTGATGAAAGGAATTCCACTGTCCTTCCCCCCCCAGATTCTCGAGGTTCTGGGTGGGGGGGCTGTAATGTTTTATTGCAGATACATCCTATCTGGAAGATCTGCTTCTTGTGATGTTGCTCCTGCTTTTATGACCCTTTGGTCAGCAGGAGGTATCTCACACACACACACACACACACACACACACACACACACACACGAACCATGTGGGCGTTGCTTTGCTGTGATGTGTTGTGTGAATTGTCTCTCAATAAAAGGCAGCGAGAGGAGGCCGTCATCGGGGTCATTTCCGTGGTGGACACAGACGAGGCCTCCCTTGCGCAAATAATCGATCGATCGACTGTCTTGTTTTCTTCATGATGAATAAGTCTCTAGAATTAGCGGGGCTTGTGGAAACACAGACCCAACAGAACTGTTCACATCTTCTAATTATTTGTCTTGTGAACTTGAAAACGGTGTCACATAGTTTATTATTCAGATTCAGTCCAACTTTATCAATCCCAAAAAAGGGAAATTTGTTTGCAGCTTACCCACACAACATACTCCCACAGTCAAACTCACACAACCGCCACAAACACTGTTGCATGTCAAGGCCACCTTACAGCCCTTAGCTCTCTTACTGAGAGTTTCCTATGTGAGGATAGGAAACCGGTTTCCTATGTGAGGATTTTTCTATACGTTCTAGAAAGCTCCGGAGAAATATCCACTGGCTTGGCTCTGCTGCTAGACCTTAGTGATAGGAGGAGCTCACAGCTAAAAATGATTTTGACGGTTGTTGCTACATGTTAGACACTTTGACACATGAGCCATAGCCTGCCTGTAGCAATTTGGGTGCATTTTTTCTTTCAACTCTGTTAACCTTAAAAGATTCACTCACCTATCACATTAGAGCCTACTCACAGTAACAGCTAGAACAAAAATAACACAATTTGCATTTATTAATAAAAGGAGTCATTAAGAGGTACATCTTTGAACAAAGTTCACAGCTCTAAAATCTTGTTTTATTTCAGGGGAAGTTTTAACAGTGTAAAGTCTGCCTGTTTGATTTCCCTCTCTTTATCACACCATTATAGAGGCAACAAAAAAAGAAAACAGAGTGCACACCGTATAATTTACAAAAAGCCTTGGCAACTGAAAAACACCTAACTGATCTAGAGTACTGGTTAGGCGGGAAGTAGTTATTTCATAAGGATATATCTAATATTCTCCAACATTGCGTTCAAGGAAAAGCATTGGGAACAGTAAACATGTAAAGCATTACCTTCACCTTGTTACAAACTGTCATGAAAGCTATTAAAAATAATTTTATAAAATCCATATAAAGGCATTTTGGCATAATATAGATGTGATAATGCAGCAGTAAAACCTGATCTGAGTGACCTTTCTGTGTAGATTAAAAAGTGATACAGTGACAATTATTTGTAAACTTTTACACTTTTACTTTGTTTTAAATCTTAGTCACCAGCAAGTGCCAAACTAAAACACACGCTTGCTTTATCAGAGACCAGCTTAGTTTAATTTACAGTCAACAGCTGCAGCAAATATAGACAGAAGCTTTTGCTAACTGTGATAGGTTTAAGCAATGAAAATCAAAGTCAAACACTAATTACCTGCTTAGCTGGTGGCAGTGTGGGTATTCTGGTACCTTTCTGAATCCTTTCCAGGACTGCGTTCCTATCGTCTCTGCCTGACTGTTTTGTTTTCTGTTTGTCTCATAGCCAGTCTAAGCCTCCTTGTGGCATAGGGGGCTGAGCCTATTGTAGATAAGACACACACAAAAAAAAAAAAAAAAAAAAAAAATCTACGGCTGGACAGGTTTTCTCATTCCTCACAGACCTCAAAGGAACCAGCAATTTACGATCATTTCCAGGCAGAAAAAAGTGCCCGTTTAGGAATAGCGATACCAGAGGAAATAATTAGATTTAATAAATGAGACAGATAAAAGTTTTACTGAATTTCAACTTTTAGCTAATGGATTTGTGGCTGAAGGAGTATTTAGAGTCTTGACTTCTGAAAAAGTTGCGATGCGATCTAAAATATAGACATTGTTACAGTGCAATCAAAATCCTGTGCTTTAGCAAAAAACATAAAAGAGCAGCACTCATTCTTCAGAATGTCACATGATTTCAAAATCATGTAATTCGCTCAGAATTTTTAATTCATCAGTGAAGAAGTCTATTTAATAAGAGTATAAATATGATTACTTTACATACTGTATCTATGATAACCCGTTTGTGGACACTGTAACCCTTGTTATACCTACAGATTACAGACTCCCTATTCACTTAATGTTTATGTATAAATATTATAAATATGTAAAAATATTGTTTTGAAATAAGAACAGTTATGACCTTGTTCCCGCTTTTTCACGAACTGCTTGTCTAGGCTACATGTGTGACTGACGTCAACTGGCACTATAAACTAAAGATAAAATACACAAACAAAAAGTTCTCTTGTCAGCATATTTGGTGTCAGAATTTATTTAGACCCATGATGTACAATAAATCTTCCAAACTTACAACTTTTTAGCTGACCCTAATATTTTATACTCTTTCAAAAGCCAGTTTGAGGGTCAGAGTTGGAGTTAAGTCTATGTCAGGGGCATTTATTGGGCAGGGTTCAACATAAACACTTGCCTGATGGCTCAAAGCCTGAGTGGTAAAGTACACTGGGTATGTTGATTTGGCAGTGATGATATTTTTGTTATCAGATTATTCACTTGTGATGCCAACATGCTGAAATAAACCGTCACTATTTTTTTTTTTTTTTTTTTTTTTTTTTTTTAAAGTCAGCATTACTGTGATAAAATATTTTAATTTCACATACTAATGAATTACAGTAGTCCAGCCTAGAAGTAATAAATTCATTAACTAGTTTTTTTTTTAGCATCACTCAGACAGGATGTTTCTAATTTTATAAATAATTAAACATTTTTTATTTTATTTTATTTTTTAAATTATACAAAATAAAGGAGATACCCTGGTCAAAAATGACTCCAAGATTCCACTCTCCATTTACATGAACAAATTAGAGTCTAATAGATAAATATGATTCAACCCACTGCAGCACAGTACATTTATTATTTTACTATTCTTACAGCATGCTATAATCTGTTATAAAATGTTGTGATCAACAGTATTGAACATTGCACTGAGAAAGCTAACGTTTAATTAACTTTTGGCTCAACAGAGCTCTGACTCTTTGTCAGCCTGGATAAAGTACTGAAAAGAAACCTGGGGCTGTTCTTGTTTTCTTCAACCAGGACTTTTTGCAAGGGCAGCAAACTCTTTTTCCAGGCTAAATGAAGCTCTAACTTAATGAGATGCCATTTCCTCTCAAGCTTACGTTTTATCTGCTTTAAGGCGCAGGTTTGCCAGGCACAGTTATACCAGGGAGTCAAGCAAAGATTTCAGGCTTTTTTCAGGGGAGCCACTGTATCCAGGTTCGTAAACAGTGCTCTGCATTGTGCTGGCACATGACATTGAAGGAGATAACCGTGGAATTGCATCCTTGAACTCAGTTACAGCGCTTTCAGGAAGACAACTTGAGCCTTACTCAGGGTGTAAACAGACCTCAGACCAAATAAACTGCCACTGGCACACCTAATAACCTTTGAAAAAACTTGGCTTCTTTCATTGAGAAAGCGCTATATCTGAACCAGATGCAGCTAGACCGTGTGGTGGCAGATTTATTTTCTCATCTATTAATCACATATTTAAATCATATCACATTAGTTATAGTAATATCACTTTCTCACTTTACTATAGTAAGAGCACTCCTGTCACTAGTTTACATGCATGTGGAACGTTAACACAGTGAGGCCATTGTAATGGGAGACATTAAACAGATAGTGGGACTCCTTCTGCTTATCAGGGATATAAATCCTTAGGTGACGGCCAAGCAGAAAACAAGGTCATAACTCTCTCTGTGAGGGAGAAGGCATATCTCCCCCGTGAGAGGGGCCAACGTGTGAGTTTGTGGAATGTTCTTTGTCTGTGTCTCTGTATATAAGATGTAAGGACGGTGGTCACAATTCAGAGATGGTCCTAGTGTTTCACTGGGATGCTCTCTCCACATTGCAATGTGTTTATCAAACCCACTTCAAATCAAGCTCGCTGGGTGTGTTGCAGGTTATTGTTAAATTTTCCACAACAATTTGGCGTTGTCGGGCAGGATTCCTCCGGTGAGTTTCGCTGAATCACGGGCACGCAGTGACTGGCCATCCTGAGGTAAAATTGCCTCAGTCCCACCGTTGTTTTCAAAAAGGGAGAACCGGGGGGTATGCTTCAGCGAATCACACATGCAGGAATTTTTAAAAGAACCAAGAGAGGCACTGCAAAGGATCTGCAACGGTGAGCTGTTTTGATTTGGGAGGATTTTTCTATCGGACCGACGGGGAAATCCTTACAGCTGCAATTATTGGGTGCAGGTTCCTAGAAACTCAGTTTGGGTATTCTTGTTGCAGTGGTAAGTGCAGGATCAAATCCAGGTTTTGGTTGCATGATTTTTTTTTTTTTCCTCTTTCAGAAATATGGGAAAGAATACATGCAGTATGAAGTGTCTAGAAACTGAGGAATGCAGTAAAGAGAAGTAAGTGTGTGTGTGTGTGTGTGTGTGTGTGTGTGTGTGTGTGTGTGTGTGTGTGTGTGTGTGTGTGTGTGTGTGTGTGTAAGAAGTGCTCTGGGTGTGTGTATAACCAAGAGTGATGGAAAGAGATGTGTTAAAATGTGGATAGAAGAATAAGAGAGGGAAAGTGTTAATAAGTAGTGATAAAAATGATATTAAATGTGTCTTAGCGTGTTAGTACAGGTGGCTACGGAATTGGATCAACGTCCTCCACAAGCACAGCAGCTGGAGCAAAATGATAGCTTAACATAATTGGAACCACATCCAGCCCGTGTTTTGGTTTAATATTACACAGCTTCACTCCATGTACATCTTAACCTGAAGAACAAGCTTCGAGGACAATCAATCTCTCCCTGAAGACAAAATGCAGTTCAAGAGCAACACCGTCTACTTCAAGAGTCAACAAGGTGAACAGACAGCAACACTGCCCTAAACCCTTAAAGGGTTCAGCAGCATGTACAAATACCATGGAAGCATGCACTCCTGATCACAAGCTGGGAGGTTCACCTGCAACATCATTGTGTGTGAATGGACTTAAGACTGAGTTTCACATTTGCCAAACTAGGAGTTGAAATGGCAAAGGAAGAGACTGAAAAGAGTGAAAGACAAAAGGCAAAGCTGAAGAAGAATGTCCCACTGGATCCTGGCACGCCACAACTGTGAACTGCTGCAGATGCAGGAGAGAGACAGAAGCTGTGAGAAGTGGGGAGAAGAGAGCATGGAGGAAAAATGAAGGCTGTTGTTGTTAATGTGAGAACACATGAAAATTGGGTTGGAAAACTGTGGCCAGCTGTCTTGTGGAGGTTGAGAAAAGTCTGTAGGATCGCAACAAAGGTAAAACTAAAACGCACACAAACACACATAAACGGAGAAATGTGAAGGAAAGGCAGGTTTAAGGACATGCCCTGCTGAATCTGCAGCTCCACTGCGCACGCACGCGCGCACACACACACACGCACGCACACATGCACACACACAGAAGATCAGCTTGTTATCTCTCATCAGTGTTAAAATAGTGTAAATTTAACAGACATCAAATTATCAAATGTTGAGTGTATCCATTGCTGACAATTAACTCTCCAGGTTGCAAGACAACAGTTTAACTTTTGTGAAAGGGGAAAAAAAAAAAGATTCTGGTTTGACCAACCAGTGATCAGACAAATTTGGTTGTTAATATAGTAAATTGTGAGATGCTTTCTGCTTTATTGGTGCAGCACAAGTAATTTACTGTATGAAGGAAATTCTCTTTTGTGATAATATTTTGAACATGAATTTCTGTTGTCCTGTCAACTTAGTGGGTTAATAGCTGATATGCAAATTGGTTGATTGTTATTAGATCAGGGAAAGATGACTGGATTATAAAACAAGCAAATAAGATGTAGCAGAGGGTTGAAATGAGTTTCCTGTTTCTGATGTATGGGTGAAGCTTGCACCCAGATACACACCTCTGAATACATAAAAACAAACTTGTTTTGTGAAATACATGAGGACATGTTACACAAGAGTACAGTACACTGCATGGACAGAGAGGAAAGAGCTATAATTCTGTTGTAAAATGTAGCTCAGAAGTGTTTGATATATGTTGGCTGTGTGGAAATTCATGGCTACTTTTGGGTTTTACTTTAAAACTCGAGAAGCACTAACATCAGTGTTAGTATATGTTTGTGGTACCTACAGATTCAGACATATTCACTGTCCTTGATGGCAAACATCTGGACAGGGCAAAGCAAATGGCACAAAGGATTGTGTGTGATGTTTGGTGAGGCATGTGTGCCTCAATCCCTAATAACACAGGGGAAGAGGGTCTTTTACAGAAACAGTTAATAAATTGGGAGATTTAATGATAAAGTGGGAAAATATATCACACACTGAAAAACTTCCTTATCTTAACAACGGGTTCTCGTGAGAGAGCAGCTTGATGTAACTAAGGTTGAAGTTTTCTTTGCAGTTAATGATGATCAATATGATCTCATATTGTGTTTTCTTTTATGATATAACTGCCATCCTTCTAACAAAGGGTGGAGACTCAGATGGAGAGAAGATGACCATAAAATGTGAATTTGTTGTTTCCTTATGACTATAGGGAAGATGCACATTGTGAATTCTTTGAGTACACAATGGTGCTGATGTACAGTAGTTAGAAAAGAAATTTCCATGTGTTTTTATGCGATACTTAATTATTTTTAATTCTTAATTGTGGTATCACAAAGGGTGGAATGTGGTGGCAGATTTCTTTTCTCATCTATTAATCACATATTTAAATCATATCACATTAGTTATAGTAATATCACTTTACTATAGTAAGAGCACTCCTGTCACTAGTTTACATGCATGTGGAACGTTAACACAGTGAGGCCATTGCAATGGGAGACGTTAAACAGATAGTGGGACTCCTTCTGCTTATCAACGTGTAAGAGTTTGTGGAATGTTCTTTCTTTGTGTCTCTGTATATAAGATGTAAGGGCGGTGGCCACAATTCAGAGATGGTCCTAGTGTTTCACTGGGATGCTCTCTCCACATTGCGATGTATTTATTAAACCCACTTCAAATCAAGCTCGCTGGATGTGTTGCAGGTTATTGTTAAATTTTCCACAACCGTTTGTTGCAACAAACGGTCTAGGGCCTTATCAAACAGTCCATGGACTGTTTGATAAGGCCACTGAGGCAAAGCATATGATAGTAGGTTAAAAAGAAAAAAAATTTGGGGGGGGGGGGCGCGCTATAATCAGATGCTACAAATGTCGAAAAATGCAAGTTATTTTGAGCACACATTAACTTAGGTGTGCATTGTTATGTTGGCTTGCCCTTTGGCATAGAAGCTTTTGAAAATAAATGATGTAGACAACCCTGTCTCACAGTAAATATAAATGCTTGTTCTGTTGACAAATTTGAACTTTGGTTGTAGTAAAAAAAACAAAACTAAAACCAACCCCCCAAACCAAACAAACGTCGAGAGACACACAATTTCAACACATGGCACATTTTCTAAACTTATTAGTATTTTATGCATCAGATTTTTGCTCATGTTTCATATTCTTTCGTCTATAAGTCACCTTAAATAAAAATGAATCCTCTTACCCGAATATGGTTGTGTAGCGGAACCGAAGTGCGGAGAAGTTTGTTGTAAAATGCGCATTTCGTGTTTTTCACCAGGTGGAGGCAATAACGGTTTCCAGAATCTGTGCGCAGGCGCAGTGGCACATCATACAACCGCAATAAGCAAATATGGCGGCGGCCGTCGACAGTGTTGTTAAAGTGTAAGTTTACCTTTATTTATTGTGAGAGTTAAACTAGCAGCCGCACAGAGGCGCTTTTTTAGTTAATTATTCATCGTTTTAAAGGCAGGACGTAGAAAAATTGCACATCGCATCTTCAGTATTGAATACGATAATTGTCCCAAGAGGATAACGTTATCCTCCGTGCTACTGTTAGCTTGTTAGCTTTGGGGAAACATAAGGGAATCAACCCTGCTATGGAGCTGCATTTCAGCCTCAGTTTAAGTCTAATTCAGCAAGTCTTAATTGTACTTAAAGTGGTTTTACGTGTAAAAGCTTTAAACTGTTTGTAGCCAGTCGCACGCAGATGAAAGAGGGTTAATTTTCCTTTAACCTGTCAGGTTGGCGGGCGCTTTGTTGTGACGAGAGTCGCTAACAATCAACCTTTTGTTCTGACACCCTCCACCGTTACTGATAATGCTGAATGCTCAAATGAAACTAGGCTTGGTTTTGTGTCGCCCGTAAGTAAATAATTAAATACATTGACCCCAGACAGAAAATATCATCGTTTTACTGTTGTGATTCAACATAATTAATAGTGGATTTATGAGGAGAGCAGTAACCCTTAATTATTCATTTTAGATACATCGACATTGACTACTCTGTTAAAATAGTTAAATTGTGATGTAATTGCAAAGCAGTAGAAGAGACATTTGTGGTGAAATATGCGAGCAAAGTGGCAGTAGGTTGTTCGGTAGTGCCGTTTGCAGTAATTTCACAGCTCCTTTGTTGTGCAGCTCAAGCAAGGCCGGTTTGTGTGATAGCACAGTCATGTATCAGCTGCATGTCATTCAAAAAAGACTGTTTTAAAGTGAAAATAAGCTGCTATGTGTCTTAATCCACTTTATCTCGACTCTTTACAGAGCATAGTCATGCTGTTAAACCCAGCTAAAATTTGCTTGGCAGATAAGTAACAAAAATAGCAGCTGAATACATAATTGTTTAGTACTAGAGAAGCACTGATTGCAATTTTCTTGGCTGATTTTTCCCTTAACTGCGACCTGCCAATACCATTTCCTTTATTTCTAAGATCTATAACTCAGGATATATTAATCAAACTGAACCTTTTTTTCAATGCAAATTATTTTCATAATAAAGAGATGATTAAACTTGAAAATGTCCCCCAGGTTGAAGTTAATTAGAGGATCTTCTCTCACTTAAATTACTGAAAATAAAATGCTCTGCTGTGTGTTGTTTGCAGTATGTTAATAACGTAACCAGATAACTCTTATATCTTTTTCACTTGCTTGCATAATTTTTCACATAACTGCATTGATCTTTCGCTCATACTGAGGCTGCTAGCTTGTGCCTGGCTCTGAGCTCTGGATAGTTTTAGCTAGAGATACACCCATTGACTGTGCAGGGATATCTGAGCTAAAGCAAGCCAAGGAGGGAAACCACAAAAGCATTTGTGACAACAAATGTAACGAGACAGTTAAACATAGACATTTTAAGGACTGCTGGTGCTGCTGATACATTTTTACTTATCTCTTCAGTGTTGATTATTTGAACTTTGTTTAATTAGCAGTTGATTATTAACAGTCTGTTCTGATTTGTGTTATTTGACCTGTTAGTGTCCAACTTCCACTTTTCAGGCTTGGAGAGCAGTATTACAGAGATGCCATGGAGCAGTGTCATAATTATAATGCTCGTCTGTGTGCCGAGCGCAGCATCCTTATGCCTTTCCTGGACTCTCAGACTGGTGTAGCCCAGTCCAACTGTTACATCTGGATGGAGAAGAGACACCGAAGTGCAGGTATCGAAGTAGTGTTGGATGATTTCTTTAAGTATTTTTAGGTTCTCAGTCATCTAGGTCATAGTAATCCAAGGAGCTTGGAAAGCAAAGCGACTGGACGACCTTACGTTTCTTGAAGACATTTCATCTCTTATCCGAGAAGCTTCTGAAGAACCAAAGAACTGAAGAAGCTTCTTGGATTAGAGGTTGATGAAGTCCAGTCGCTTTTCTTTCCAAGCTCCTTAGATGATCTCTGTAACTGATATACAGGGTGTAGCATGTCATCTCACTAAAACATACTTCAGCTTTTGGTGTTTCTCTGTCACATCAGGCGTAGCTCCAGGGCAGCTCTACACCTACCCAGCCCGTCGCTGGAGAAAGAAACGGCGTTCTCATCCCCCTGAGGATCCCCGTCTGGCCTTTCCCCCAATCAAACCAGGTACCACCTCTGATGAAACAACTTTTCCAGTTAAATAAACATTCCATAAGTTTAATTATTTTCTTTTTTTTCTCTCTTCTATACACTGGTTTATCTGTTACACTTGTAGTGGTTGTATGCATTTTTGTTCTGCTTTGTTTGTGTAGCAGACTTGGAGCTGGGTCTGAAGCGCGATGCCTTGGGAGCAGTGGATGGCAGCAGTTTGGAGGCCCTGCTGAAAGGAGAGCCCCTTGACAGGAGGAGCGGTGTGGCAGATGTTCGAGGCCCTGAGGATGATCCGGCTACCGTGGAGCCTCCTGTGACATCAACGACCACCACATCCTCTGGGCGCATCCGTAAGGTCAGACCCAAAGCTGACTCGATGCTGATGCTTTTTGTCAAAAATGGCACAAATGATTTTTTTTTCAAACAAGCAGAAGCAATTAGACTGTTATTTTTATGGTAGAGAGTGCTGGACCATGATGACTACCTGGATGATCTGGATGACGAAGACTTTGAGGATGAGACCCCCAAGAGGCGAGGGAAGAGCAAGTCCAAGGTTAGTGTTCTGTTTCTTCACTGATGGATTGCCAACTGTGAGTCTAAACTGATATGTTTAAAATATTAACTTGGCCGACATTTGATGTTACATCTTTCTGACAGGAAATAAAGAAATCTTTACAATAACAAAAAGAAAAACGTGACCAGATGAGCTGCTGATAATTCAAGTCATCCTTTGTCTTATTTGCAGTCAGCGTAATGTGTTTTCAATGTTGTCATTTTTAATAATACAGTTAATTTTATTAATCAGCTCATCATTTGTCTTACATAATTAAAACAGTGATAGTTGATAGATAACTGAATTAAAACAACTTACAACAACAGCGCTTACAGTTACTACTTAAGTTGCAATGCTTATAGTTCTCAATCTAACGTTTTTCTTAAACGCACTTCTTTTCCATGGATATTGTTTGATCTCTTCAGAGATACAATATGAAACATCACTGGCTTCTTTAGTCTGATTGACTGACACGGTTCTGTCATTCAGACACAGATACGGTTGGCCATTGTGCTTCTGATACATGAAGCTGACACTCTTATCGAAAGGCATATTTATCTGAAAGGGGCTTTTCTTGTTCAGCTGGTTCTCCTGTGTAAGAGTTTTATTTTTGTAATTTTGATTTCTCCAGTGAACCAATTTCACAAAATGTTCATTTCATTTTCATTTCCCAAAACATTTTGATCTGTACCAATTGTCAGAAATGCACTTACTTCTCATTGTTTTTCAAAACCGTTAAAGGTGATGTATGCAAAGTAAGTTGTGTTGTTTAAGTTGGTCTGTTTGTTGGTCTCAACTGTGCAATTTGTTGTTCAGGGCCGCAGCGACAAGAATGGCAAGAAGAAAACGGAGGCCGCAGCTGCAGCGCTGGAGGAAAGGGATAAACCTTACGCCTGCGACAGTGAGTATTAGCTTTCTGTGTAACGTGTTTGTGTGCGCCATGCATGTCAGCAAGAGAGGCTTTTGCTTTTCCCCTCTTAAAAAAACAAAGATGAGCCTTGTGCCATGCATGGAGTCATCTGAAAGATCCCACCTGGAACTAAAGTTTGACGACGCAGAAGTTGAAAAAGTTGCTCGCCTGGATGCGTTGTCTTTTTTTTTTTCTCTCTCTTATCCCTGAGATGCTGCTTCGTGTGCTCTGTAACTTCCTGTTGGCCCCAGCTCACTGTGCAAATGCTCTCCTTCGCTGTATGAGTTTGCTACTAGCGTGTCCGTCAACAATTAATCATATGAAATGAAGTTAGTTTTTTTTAAATGTTTTTTCTTTTACTTGGTTTTGAGGTGGTGAAAGGTGCACGCCCACCTTGTTTCCAACTTGGGCCTTTTTGGACGGTAGTTAAAATTCGCTGCCACAACTATAACACTTTTGTATGAACGTGTGTGTGTGTGTCAGTTTGTGGGAAGCGCTACAAGAACCGTCCTGGCCTGAGCTACCACTATACACACTCTCACCTGGCAGAGGAGGAGGGCGAGGACCGCGAGGAGATCGAGGCACCACCCACTCCTCGCCAGCCTGAGGAGCAGAAGAGTGAGTCACTCTCTAGTGCTGAGCGAGAGAGAGAGATGGAGAGAAAGAGGGGAGGGAGGTTTGGTTGCATGCTGTGTAGCATGTGTGTGTTTGTTCAAGGGAAGTCTCTCTCTCATTCTTTTTTTTAATTTTTCTTGCTCTTTTCATTTTTTGATTTTCATTATTTCAGATCCCAAATTTGGAGGCATTCCTGATTGAAACATGCTTGCACAGTTGGGACTTTTGGCTCCCCCCCCCTCCCCTTTTTTTTTTAAGCATATCATCCATATTTATTTTTTCCTTTGTCTGTTTTTTTTAAACCCCCAAACATATCCATGGTCTTGCTTTTTAAAAAAAAAATAAAAAAAAATTCCTTTGTGCACGCGAAATCGTGTTATCATATACATAAAAAGAAGTGCGTTTTGTGAGTTGTCACTCATACTTAAGTTTCAATCATAATTCAATGCATCATCATTATGAATGTTATTTTTGGAAGGCCTGCTACAAACAGGTTTGTACTTGGAAAATGTGGAACTTTCATTTTTAAGCTGTATATGCTGATCTGCTTACCTGGAAGAAGAGCGCAGTGTTCTCTTTCCTTCATACGTTCAGATTCTTATAGTTTCTTCACTTATTTCCTGCACAGCTACTAAGAAGGGTCCCAATGGGCTGGCACTGCCCAACGATTACTGTGACTTCTGTCTGGGAGATTCCACCCTAAACCAGAAGACCGGCCAATCAGAAGAGTTGGTATCCTGTTCAGACTGCGGTCGCTCAGGTATGAACGCATTGTGTCCCTTTAGGCTTGGTTATCACACATATAGTTTAAAGCAGATATTTATCTGCTGTTTGGTGTAATTAGTCTTTCTTGAGACAACCATTTAAACCTTAAAATGTTCTGTATCATGATGCCTGCAGGTCTTTCCACACTACTTCCTCACAGTTTTCATTGTTGTTCACCTGTTTTGTGTGTGTGTTTTTGGGGGTTTTTTTTGTCTCCTTTGCGTAGGCCACCCAACGTGCCTGCAGTTCACACCAGTGATGATGGCTGCGGTGAAGACCTATCGCTGGCAGTGCATCGAGTGCAAATGCTGCAATGTTTGTGGCACCTCCGAGAATGATGTGAGCTTTTTTTTTTTTTTTTTTTTTTTTTAAATGTTCCCCAAAACCTTAATCTGTAGTGGTTACAAGTTTAAAAAAACTGCCTGTGACCCCTTTCTTCTCTTTTTGACCATATCCACATAAGACTGTCTATTGTTTTTTGAAATTCTTTATTTTCAAGAAGTGGAGTACAACATAGTGTGTCAATAACAGGATGTCCAAATATAAACCACTTTTATCTTTTTACGTTTTGAGAACAAAGAACAAGTGGGGAGCAAAGGAAAAACATCCGTCACAGGGTTTAAAGGGGGATAAGGCACTCACAGGCACTCTAAATTTCTAAACAGGAGAGAATTTAACAAAGTCTGTCTGTAGATGCTTTATAAAACTGACCCACTTGCTCCATAATTTAACAAAAACGCTCTTTTTTTTTTTTTTTTTTTTAAGACTTATTGAGAACGTAATAGCTTCCATTACATAAATCTCATTCACAATGTCTTTCTACTCTGATATCGTGGGAGGCAGGGCAAGGAGCCAGCATCTTGAGATTGCCTTTTTGGCTGCTTTTACCAGAATTGTAAACAGATATTTATTTACTATGCACTGCAAGATTTACTAAGAATATGGTAGAGAATTGTAAAGGTATATTATTTGACTTAAACTTTCTAATTTTAAAAATCTTTTTGTTTTAATGAGCAAACATCCACTCTGTGCGTCACAGCTGTGGGACAGACACAGTGTAACATCACTTCTCAGTTTCAGCTTGTTGACTTGCAGTCCCCCCGACTCTGTTTTTAGTGTGTTTAATGAGTTTGAGAGGGACAACAAAGGCAAATTAGTTGTTATAGTGGCTCATGTAGGTGTGATTAACTTTATTTTCTTTATTGATGAACTGCTGTCTTGACACCAGCATAACATACTGGGCCAAATAAACAGTATCTTTGGATATCAGATTTTTAAAAATTGGATAATAACATAAGATAAGATACCTTTATTAGTCCTACGAGTGGGGAATTTCATAGTTCAATTAAAGAGAAAATCATATAAAAATGATATCGGATATTCTTCTTGTGAATGCGATAACTCAACAAGGTGATGTACGAGCTTCGAACTGATACCTTAGGGCTGGCTATTAAAAATCTCGGATCAGTTGAAATCCTGGTGAGGTCAAGTTTCCTGAAAATCTTGTTAATGTGATAGCAAGAACAATGTAATGCAGGATTTTTAAATTGATACCATAGGTTTATCTACTAGGAAGGGTTACCCTAACCCTCTGAGTGGTAGCACTGGTGGTCACCAGTATTTTTTTAAGTCTGTTAATTAATTAATTAATTAATTTTTAGCTTATTTTGACAAACAGAAATTGAGACTGTTTCTGAGAGTAACTGTCCTTTTGCTCCTCCTTACTTAAATTCAGTTTTCATACAGTGTCTCTCCCTTACAATGTAAGGTAAAGACCATCAGTAATACAGGAAATACCCCAACAATCAGACAGCCCCCTATGAGCAAGCACTTTGGTGACAGGGGGTAGGAGAAACTTCCTTTTAATAGAAAGAAATCTCCAGCGGAACCAGGCTCGGAAGGGGCAGCCATCGCCTATTTGGGTGTGAGGGGAGGAACGTGGGATAAAAGACACACGGTGGAAGAGCCAGAGATGAATAATAATAACTAATTATTAAATGCCGAGGGTTAGGAGAGTGAAAAGCGTGAGCGTTTCATCAGTAAATTGAAATTTTGTGTATTTGTAGGACCAGCTGCTGTTCTGTGATGACTGTGATCGAGGCTACCACATGTACTGTCTAACTCCACCCATGACTGAACCACCAGAGGGTAAGCAGACACTCTACAGCAGAGGGTAGCTGTAAAAATGTGACCAATACACCAGCTAGTGGCCTTCTGGTATCTGCCAAGTTACTCCGAGATTCCATCACTTCGAGCCTTGTCTCACTTTGCTTCTGTTTTCCAGGGAGCTGGAGCTGCCACCTGTGCCTGGCTCTGCTGAAGGACAAAGCCTCCATATACCAGCAAAACCAGAGCTCCGCCCCTGAGTGACAACACAGTGGTGGACTCCACCCCCTTCAGGCACCAGGATCCCACCCCGAATTGAAACGTCAGACCTCCTCTCAGTCCGGAGCTCGAGGCTCGGTCCTGATGTAGCTGAGCCGGATTGCAGATCAGCTTTAGAAGTCTTTCATATCTTCAGCGGCCAAAGGGGGAGGGGGGAACAGAGCCAAAACAGACCTCAGATCAGCAACCACGGGGATCAAACCGTCACTACCAACCTGCCTGCAGAGTCCCCGAGGCCTGCCGTCAAACAGCATGGACACACACTTTCTCCTGGACTGTTACATACCAGATACCAGAGACACAGCGCATACAGTAACCATAGTAGCTGCTGTCTCCACGGGAGCTCCTAGGAGAAAACGGATTAGCACCACAGCTAACAACCTGCACCCCTCACACTCAAAGACACAGTGTGCAGTGTCGACCCACCACAGTTCTTCTTCTGCTGAATGATCTGTTTTTATTCCCCGAAAGGAGCAAAAGGAAAATGTCACAACATACAGTAAACGGTTGAGTATTCTTCTTCTTCTTCTTCTTCTTATTGTTATTATTATTATCATTATTGTTATTGTTCTGGTTACTAGTGGGCTTTTGTAGTGGCATGTGTGCTTTTGTCTGATCCATCGGAGTATTTATCCTTTGAGGAAGTTTTCAGAGAGGGACCCGGTCAGTGCCAAGGTCCGCCATCACACGACAGCAGCTCATCACTCGCTCATTTGAGTCTGCACAAAAGTTTTTGCATTTGCTACCTTTCACCTCCACTCCATTACTTCAACCAAACACTACATAAAGACCATATGCTGTAGGCTGAGCTCATCAAACAAAAGCCTTTTTCCCCCCCTTTTTTTTCATCTTTCTCCATCAGACAGAAAACCTGATTTTGCCGGGACGTCAGAAACGTGAAACTAATTAGGATAAAGTAGCATCCTGTTCTCACAGCTGTTATTTTGCTTGCTTTGTAAACTTCATCTGGCAGTGACATCATCCTTTCACACTCCATTTCTGTTGATTCAGTGGCACACACTCATTCACAAACTGTAGCTGCTTTCATCATTTGTCACACTGAGGCAGATTTGCATGCAAATTGCACCTGTATGAACGCACACACACTCTCATGTCACACTCTTTATTTTTTTTGTTGTTGTTGACATTGTATTGTTTGTATTTTATTTTTTCATTTTGTATTATCTGATATTCCACTGGTATTGGGAGTTTTCTAGTAGAATTTTGTAAACTCTACAGCATAGCAAACACTTCAATATCTAGCTCCTAATGCATTCTCTGTACTGTATTTGCCTTTTTCTATTTTTTTTATGACTGTGACATGTTTGGATTTATTTGATTATTCTGATATGTCAAACCTCCATTATGAGTATTTGTATAATGATGTACTTTGTTGTACTATTTTTATTTTTACATTTCTTTGGTATTGAAGCCAATTTAGCCTGAATGAAAAATATCACCTTTAATAATGTGTTCATTGTTATTTCATTTTTGTCTTTTCCTGAATTATTCCTTCCTTAATTATGATTAGGGACGACTATTCAACTGCTTGTTAACAAAATGATCTGCTTACTTAACCAAATGGCAGCAACTCACTGAATTTAGACAGGTCAGTGCCACTTGGAAAAGGCAATTCCAGTGATTGTGAATGTGGCACCAAATGTACTGGGATTTTGCCACACAACCATCTCTTGGGTTTCCAAAGAATAATCTCAAAAAACACTGCAAAAAGACCAGGCTGAGCATATTCTCTGGAGAAAATGCCTTGTTGATGTCTGAGGTCAGAGGAGACTGCTTCAATGTGATAGGAAGTCAGCAATAACTCAACCACTCATTACAGTCAAGGTGAGCAGAAGAGCTGGGCTATAGCAGCAGAAGACATCACCGGACGCCACACCTGTCAGCTAAGAATATGAAACTGAGGCTGAACGCAAGCTTACCAAAGTTGGAAGAGAGAAGATAACAGAAGATCAGTCTGAATTTCTGCTGTGGCATTTGAATGGTAGGTTCAGAATTTGGCAACATGAAAGAATGAATCTAATCTGCACTGTATCATCATTGGATGGTTGATAAAGTTGATACAGGCTGGTGGTGCTGCTGTAATAGTGTGTGGGATATTTTTGTACTTCTGAGCTCGTTAGTCCCAAATTAGTATCGTCTAAACACCTACCTGAGTATCGTTGCTGACCATGTTCCTTTGTGACTCAAGTGTTCCCATCTGCTTCAAGAACGATAATGTGTCATGTCACAAAGCCCAAACTGTTTTTTGTTTTTTTTTTCTTTTCAGCGTGACACCGAGCTCAGTGTATCTAAATGGCCTACACGACCATTAGATCTCAATCCAGTAGAGCACCTTTTAGATGTTGTCAAACGGGAGAATAACATCATGGATTTGCAGGTGACAAATCTGAAGTAGCAAAGTCAGACTGGATGTTTGCCTGTTCAGTGCATTTGAGCTTATGCATGCTGTCACAAACCTCCATAACACTGCTTCTTTACCTTTTTCTTTATTGAAATCATATTGCATATAATTAGCATTTTCCCTATCATTAAAATTAGCCGACGGCTGTGGAACTGTCCATGGTGCTGAACTGCAGCAGGTAAACACCCCTGACTGTTTTTAACCTAGCTTCGGTATCCATTCGAAAATGAGAGCACCACTGTGTTAAAGTAGCAACAGCGTTTACATACATCACTTCTGTCATCTGCTGACAGGACAAAGTTAAATTAGTTTCCATGTCCCAAAAACCAATTTCAGCCTCCACCTTTGACCATGGCTGTGGGTAGCCCATCTGGCCTGTTTGCCATCTTGGTGAATAAAAGTATTAGGAAAAATAAACAACCAAAAGTTTGCTGATGATGTTGCACCGATCAAGAGCTGAGTAAATTAATAGAAATTAATGATTTGTAAAAATTAAGGTGTGGAGAAATGCCAGAAAATGTCTGAGAACTACTGGTGTAACTGTAGGTTTTCCCGCTTCTTCGGGTCCATTCAAAACAAGTTTAAATTTAGTCCTCTTTGGTTTAACTCTTCTGAGATGTTTTAATCTTTTTTGTATTTCTATTTTACTTTAAGTGCAAATAAAACAAATGTCACAGTGCCGTTAAATATTAAAAGTGTGATTAAGAATTTCGAGCCTCAGAAGACAAACATCACAGAACAAAGATTTTTATTGCACTCGTAACTCAAAGACATACACTTCAGGACTCTCTCCAGACAGACATTTATAAACATCTTGCAGAATATATTCATTGTTGTTTCAGGAAAAATTAAAACAACCTTTGTGTTGAGAAGCTTTTAGCGGGGGGGGCAGGTGTGGGGCCTACATTGTATACAAAGCCAAGACAACAGTGGCTTAGTGCAAATATCTGGAGCGTGATTAGCCATGCTATGCTATTTTTACAGCTACAGATACAAAGGCGTGACGAAAACACAAAACTTTACATGAAATAAGTGGACAAACCGAGAAGCAACCATATACACTTACATGTGAAATCATCTGCTCGTTGAGGTTACTTGTGGCAGTAATAATAAGTAAACTAACACACTTTGGGGTTCTTATATAATATTTTAGGTTTCAGAATACAAATTCCATATTTTATAAATTTCTTGTGAGACAGTGCATTATCATCGGGTTGGAAGTGCTACAGTACAAAACTCTGTAAAAGACTCATTTATCAAAGGTAAACAATTTCGCTTGTAGGCAGCCGGTGTCATAGTAACGACTATCTATTGTGGAAAGCCACTTTGAAATGAAACCATAAATCATCTCTCCGTACGTTTTTCATTAATAATGGCAGCAGGGGAGGAGGGCCGTTTGTTTGCGTGTAACGGGAGTGTCGTCTAAAGCTGTTCGAAACCGACGGAGCAGAGCAGGAAGACGGCGTACAGCAGCAGGAGGCAGACTCCCAGCCTGCGGTCCAGCTTCCAGTGGTTCATATGGACACAGAGGACCTGAGGAGTTACGGACAGAAAGAGGCACACGGGGAAAAATTAAATAAGTGCTTTTTGTTTTGTTGTGTAATCACGAAATATGTTAGTGAAAATGGTCTCAGACAGTGATGGGTGGTCTGTCTGTTTTTGTACACAATCTCACTATTTGATCTGTGCTTTATAACATCAGGAGATGAGCTACTCACAGTAAGCGTGACCGAGGCCAGAAGCAGAATCACTGAGTACACCAGGCCTTTGCTGTTTATCGTCACCTGACAGGACACACAATGTGAAGTGTGTAACGCGCTGTTTTAAAACACTTGCAACATGTTCACAGTCAAATTTTGGTTTTGGCCAATGATTTTTAATTTTGGGGCTTTTTTTTTTTTTCATTTTTAAATGAAAGAAACTCACACTGTTTAAAAGGGATTTTGTATGATTTTTCTTTCTCCTCTGTCATTTATTTACCGTTCCAGTGGACAGCATTTCAAATAAAGAGATCAGCACCTGTACAGGTAATCCCTGTGAGCTAAACGCTCAGGCTTCAGACTGCAATTAAATAAAACAAAAACACAATGTATGATGCCACGAGAGATCCTTTACAATTGGTAGTTTCAGAGAACTCAAGCACAAGCACAAGCACAGGAACCCCGCCTACCTGCTGTTCAAACCTTTTGTTTGTGAGGAGCATCCAATCAGAACAAAGCTTAAAGAAAGGATGAAGAGAGCCCATGACCTCAGAAAAAAGTTTTTGGTCTCTTGCAACTCCTTGAATAAATATCTGGTTCTGGTGCATTGCCTTACACACACATTAGCTGTGTGTGTCTGCTACTGGTCCTCAACAAACAGTTTCTTCTTCATTACAAATCAGTTACAAATCAAAAGAAATGGTAGTTAACAATGAAATAGTAATTTAGTAGTTCTATAAATATTGTCCAATTACAAATGTAAGTTTTAAAGGTGCCTTGAATATCATGTAAAGTACTTACAAAAGTTTTCTTCAGGTGCCGAGCGACTTGTTTTGTCTCGTCAAACACATTTCATGGTAATATTGAAGCTATGCTAGCTTACATATCAAAAGTAAAACTGAAACTGAGGTACAGAGAACAGCTGGTGTTACCACTGATCCATAGCTGACTATAAGAGTCCTCAGCGCCCAGGGAAAGCCCAGACCCAGCAGCACATCAAAGATATTACTGCCAATGGAGTTGGACACAGCCATGTCGCCCATCCCTGCAGCATAACAACATCATATGTTCACATCTTCATTTTCCTTTCATTCATTAAATATTAAACACACAAATACACACCTTGTCGGGCGACAATGAGACTGGCCATGCAGTCAGGGACACTCGTGCCAGCAGCCAGGAAAGTGATGCCCATGATCACATCTGGGATTCCAAATGTATAGCTGATTATTGTCACCTTAAGAGAGGAAAAATGGTCATGCGCCTGTGTGTGTACGTGTGTGTTTAAACCAAATGTGTGTGTGTGTGTGAATGTGCATCATACCATCCAGACCATGAGGTAGGAGAAGAAGGCTATCCAGAGTGTGGAGGACAGGAAGGTGAGCAGGTACCAGCGCTCCCACCGCGGCAGGTTACAGTCAGGGATGGTGCAGTAAAGCAGGACGCTCACAGGCCAGGAGAGCAGCCACTTCAGACGCACACACCACCCATCTGAGAACATGATGAAAACACTCAGAAATGCACAAACAAGGTGAAACACACACATGCCCACCAGTTTGCCCAGAGGCGTCCTTACAGTTTAATCTGAACCCTTAAATTATTCACTGGCACAGCCTGGATGTGTCCGCGACTTCTCGTGTCATCTCCTTTTAACTAACTCCATCAGCTATCAAATACTGTAAAGGATTATCTCTACAGTGCCTTGATGAATAATTATATTATTATTTATCAAAGCAGGAAGTTCTGGCTGATTCCAATGACAGAAAAAGCCTTTTAGAAGATCGACACAGTCTCTCATCTCTGCATTTTCTGTGGAGAGGAAGATTTAATTGGCTGTGGATGGCAAAAGATGGCATCCTGTGGCCAGGTACATGATCGAGCTTCAGGATTAATCTTTTTCTGTGTTTCCTGAGTTTTAAATATGTAATGAATATTAACGTCATAGTGGGTAAAACTCTAGTTATTGCGAAAAGCAAAAGGTGTGTGTTTTTTAGTATTTCTTTGACGCAGTATGGCCTACATGTGCATTTCAGATACTTTGAGAGTAAGTTTTGTCTCTTGCTTTTCCAAAAGACATGTTTGATAAGACTGACTAGCTCAAGTGTCGTAGTTCAGTCTTACCATATAGACATGTTTTTTAGCAAAAAGTTGACTTCTGTGTCAGGACCACTTTGCCCTAAATTTTTAGATATATTGAACTTTTAAGAAGAATCTTGTTTTGCGGCTGGATGTGAATTGCCGTGAAGATGGTGTGTGGTGGTGGTGCATATATTTGACTGTGTATTGAACATATGCAATACCTGAGATTCAATCTAACGCTAGGCAGATAAACTCACATTTAAAATGATTTCCTTTATAGCATAATGATGTGAAACACATCCAAGTATTAAAACAAAATCCCAGTCGGCCTTTCTGTGAGGCCGGCTCTTACCTGGCAGGACAAACGGTTTGAAAGGAACATTCTCTTCATCTTGGTCCTCTTGCTCCTCCTCCTCTTCCTCTTGCTCCTTGGGCTGTCCTCCCCCACATGTCTCCCCTACTGTCTCTTTACCCCTTTCCAACTCTCCCTCTGGTGGCTGTCTCTCTCCCTCAGGTGCCGTCCCATTCTCTCTCCCCCAAGGCCCACTGGCTCCCGAACCTTCCTCCCCTGAAGCTGCCCCTTCCTCTGGGCCAACCCGAGCCCGAATCAGCCTTTGCCTCTGTGGGTGATTGGTGAGGGAAGTCAGGAGAAATTTAAGAAAAGAAAGAACTTTATTCAGGAGAAAACAGAAACACATGAGAAACACTGCAGCAGGGTTATGGAAATGAAGGTAGTTAAGATTATTTGAACTGGCAGGAAGAGTGATTATGCAGCTAGGCAAGTCTTCACATTCACCAGAGGGGATTTAGAAAGCTTTATTTTGGTGGGGGTGGGGGGTGGGGGTGGCATGGAGAGAGCAGGCATAGCATTGGCAGGTGTGCTTTAATTTGATGCTGGAAATGGCAAGCACAGAGAGAAAGCTGAGAGAGTGAGGAAGCAGATTTGGAGATTGGGGTCTTGTCTGCTTTTGTGTCTGGGCTAATATTATGCATTAGGCTGCACTCTGTGTTGGTGTGATTTCTTTGTGGGCTTATTAGATGGCATCTGTGTAACAATGGCAAACAGGATGTTGTTTGATATGCCAGTACACATCTCCCCGTTTGCCAGTTTGTCTGCTATAGATGCACCAATTTAGTGTCTTCTTATTCCAGTACCACAACTTTGGGTTCCTGCTGATGCTGTGTACTTCTCCCTAACTAGTTCTAGGTTTCAAGAAAAAGAAAAGAAAACCACTGAATTGAAGTGTTTATATTTAAATCTAAATTAAAATGGTAAATGGTCTGTATAGATGGTATAACACTAGTCCCTAAGGACCCCAAAGCGCTTTACACATCCAGTCATCCACCCATTCACACACACTGGTGATGGCAAGCTACATTGTAGCCACAGCCACCCTGGGGTGCACTGACAGAGGCGAGGCTGCCGGACACTGGCGCCACCAGGCCCTCTGACCACCATCAGTAGGCAACGGGTGAAGTGTCTTGCCCAAGGACACAACGACCGAGACTGTCCAAGCCGGGGCTTGAACCGGGAACCTTCCGATTACAAGGCGAACTCCCAACTCTTGAGCCACGATCGCCCACCAAAATACCCACCAAGCCGGCCGAAAAAGCCAGGGCAGCTTGATGTTATGCAATGAGGTTGAGCATGTGCAGTGTACCTCGCTGATGACCATGCGTCCTGCCATTCGCAGGCAGGTGAAGGGGGGGGGGAAATGCGGGGTGATGAGAAGGCGGAGGCTTGCCTCTGACAGAGTGAGTTGATGGGGGTGCGAATTCAGTAGCTCATCCACCATCACGACCCCTGAATCCTGACCGGCCACCACACATGAGTCTTGGAGACAGAAGGAAGAAAAGCAGAAAAATGTTTAGTGGGAGATAAAAGAAGAGGGGAGGACAAAAAGGACACAGTGTTACATAGAGAATAACTTTTGTTCGTCAAAATGGTCTAGTTCTATTTCAGCCTGTTGGAAATCCCCAGGGGAACACAAGAACCTTATACTGACAGCTTAAACTGTGTCACTAGGTCTGCTGGATGCTGCTCAGAGGCTTGGCAAACTTTTTCCTGTTTTGGATGTACAAGCACATGTACAAACACGATCCTTTTCACCTGGTTTCAGCGGCACCATGTCATTGTCGCCGTCTCCGGCGTTTCCGACAGCAGTCGTCCGTCGCAGACCGCTCAGACACGGCTGACCTGCCCTGCTGCAGTGTCTCTCCACCAAGCAGCACAGAGATCTGTTAAACCTTCACAAAGCACAACCCATGAAGATGCTGCCTGTGGTACGTATAAAACATGTTGTGGCTTTAGGTTGGAAATATGAGCAGAAGCAAAGACTCACTTCATGATGATTATATAGAGTCCATACATAGAGATCAGGATGATGGTCTCCCACCTGAAACATGCACACAAATACCACCACAGATTCACAAATACCCACACAATCATCCAACGCACACCGGCTGCAAAAAACGTTTACCACAGTCTTACCACAGGACTTTTTCATCATAGATCACCTGCAAAAAAAAAAAGAAGGAAACTTTAATGCCAACTTCAATTAGTTTTTTAGAAATATATTTAAACCATAACTCACTGCGAGAAGTTGCAGTATAGGCATGCAAAAGATTGTTTTATAAAGAATGAGAAATAATAAAAACTGGCCAAAAAAACCCCAATATTAATGTCCAGTAATAATACAGGAGGTGTGTAGTTTTTCCTATACTGTTAGCCCTATACTTTATATAGTAGTTAAATCAGACAACTAAAAAAAAAAATGATTTGGCGCCCTTCACTGTGGACACATGAAAATCTGATCTACAGATTTTGAAAGGCGGAGCAGGAGTAGAGGCGGGTTGCAAAAGGGCTTGCAGATGTGCAGCAAATGTAGGGCTGCTAAAGTACCGATAAAAACACACGTTATATGGAGAATTACCAGTGTACCAGAGTATGAGCCGTGACTTTGTACCCTACTTGATTTATCAATTAAAATATATACTTTAGATGCACCAGTTTAACATTAAAGTCATCTTTCATTTGCTTTTATTCTTGCACTAAAAGGTGCTTCCTTTCAATTGTAGGAATAATGTTACATATAATGGTGAGTATTTCAAAATCCAAATCCAAATCCAGTTTATTTATATAGCACGTTTAAAAACAAAACGTTTGCCCAAAGTGCTGTACAGAAACACAGGGTAAAACACAAGGTACAACCACTGACACTCACATAAAACATAATAAAACACATAAAAACCATATCAACTCAAGCCAGTCTGAACGCTATCCAAAAAAGGTGTGTTTTCAAAAGCATTTTAAAAACAGGAAACGAAGATGCCTGTCTAATATTTAAAGGCAGCGTATTCCAAAGTTTTGGGGCCATAACTGAAAAGGCTCGTTCTCCTCTACGTTTAAGCCTTGATTTTGGGACAACCAACAGCAGCTGGTCAGCTGATCTGAGGGTCCGTGAAGGAATATAAGGCTGAAGTAACTCGGAAAGGTATGGGGGAGCAAGACCATTAAGGCATTTATAAACCAGTGTTAGGACTTTGAAATTAATTCTGTGATGAACAGGAAGCCAATGAAGAGAAGACAGGATAGGTGTTACATGTTCATAGCTGTGGGTACCAGTTAAGAGGCGGGCAGCAGCATTTTGAATGAGCTGAAGACGAGCAAGAGATCGTTGGCTGACTCCAAAAAACAGTGCATTACAGTAGTCAAGCCGTGTTGAAATAAAGGCATGTATTACCTTCTCCATGTCACGTCTTGACAAAACGGGCTTCAGCTTAGCTATTTGCCTCAGCTGGAAAAAGCTTTTTCGCAACACCAAACTAATATGTTTGTCCAATTTAAAATCTGAGTCCATAATGACTCCCAGATTTGTCACACGCTGCTTGATATAAGACCCTAGAAAACCAAAATTTACGAGCGGGCTGCATGAAATATTATTAGGTCTAAATACAATCACCTCCGTTTTACTCTCATTGAAACTCAAAAAGTTCAAAGCCATCCAAGCTTTGATATCTTCAAGGCAGTTCAAAAGGATTCCAGGACTTTTCATCAGTACTGAGTTTTGTACTGTAGAGATTTCTCACCAGAATAAGCACCACTATGGAGAGGATGTAGAAAACAGCATCACGGAACAGAGGCCACCAGCTCAGAGCAATGGGCTGCAGAGAGAAAGGAAACATGAAACACTGTGAAGACTCCGTCAGGCAGCAAGGGGTGCTCTGTAGTGTGCGTACCTGTCCTGCAAAGATGCCACAGATGCCGATGATAACCAGGATGTTAAAGACAGCTGATCCCACAATAGTTCCCACGCCCACGTCACCCTTTGTGATAAACACGGCTAAGTCCAGAAGAAGAAAGATCAAACTGAAATCATGCACACGTGTTTTATCTGCAACAGTGTACAAATTAAGAGTTTCTCAACAGAAGATAAACACAGTAATTCATCTGTCAGTTGACACCCAGAGGGGCTGGCCTGATGTCTTTCATGTTTTGTAATATTTACCGACTTATTGCCTAAAGTCAACTAAAGTCAAAGCAAGACTTTTTTCTTTCAAGATTAAAATATATTGTATCAGAGGCCGTTTTTGAGGACATTTCCAAAGGCAACATTGATTTAGAAGTAAGGCTTTCATTTTTATAAACTGTAGGTCAACATTTGTTTCAGAAAAAGCAGAAAAAAGTAGTTAGTAGTTAGTCTCAATAAAGGATCAGAGTCACAATACAATAATATCACAATATACTGCTAACAATAACAATGGCTCGTGCTACAGTGATGCTGCAATACCTGATACAAGACAGTTATATCTGATATGTTTTATCTGTGCAAAAGAAGAAGAAAATAATGCTAAAAGGCAAAAGGTAGAAGTGATGTATTTAATTATTGTACTGTAGTGTCACAGTGTATGGGCAACATTATTATATAAGCAGTTATACTTACTGACCTGCTGTATATGCTTGTTTGTGTTTAACGTAATTTTTTAACTGTAACAAAAGAATTTCCCACATCTGGGATAAATAACGTACATCTTATCTTATAATATATTCACCTTGGAAACGTTTATTCCTTTGAACTGGTTGAATTTTTGACACGTCTGAGCTTAATGCACCGACCTGGACTCAGATTAACGTACTTATCAATAAGCTTAGAGTGAAAGTCCCAGAAAAAGGCAACAAAGAAACAGAGCTGGGGATGACAAGCACAGCTTAAAAACACAGAGACTAACTGAGTGAACACACAGAGTATCTGACAGACGCTACAATGGAGACAGGACTGTTTACTCAAAGAGGGAGTGAATGAAATGAGACACAGGAGCACACAATCAAGACAATGATGCAGGGGAGTGAGTGAAACTCAAAACAAGACACAAGAGACAACTAACTAACAAAGCAAAAATAACAACAGCACCCAACTAAACACAGAGATATGAAAGCTCACACTAAAAAATAAAAACACAACACGGGGGGAGGCTGGAATAATGAGCTGAAAACAAAATACACGGACAAACACAACCCTCCACTAGGAAAACAGTTAAGTAAACATAGAACTATAGACTCTGGAATAGCAGGAAAAATCAGAACATAAACTCCAAAATATAAAATAAAGGTTTTATTTAATTTTATTTAATTTTTTTTAATCTTATTTAAAAAAAAGTGAAAGTTTATTTACTGAAACACTGCTTATGATAAAAAAAACCCTGCTCCACAGTGACATGATAAACCATCAAGCAAAAATAAACGTTGTCTTCTTGACATCTATGATTAATGATAAATGCCTAAAATTAATCACTGCTGGCTCCCTATGTGCACTTTTCTCTGTCCTGATTAGACATTGTCTCTCCGATTGCCTCTAATTGGAGCACTGACGGCAGAAATATTGATCTAACCAACTGGAGGGAATGACTGACTGGGATACTGACCAATCAAAGAAGTGAAGAGCTCAGGGGCGGAGCTCCCAGCTGCCATGAAGGTTGCCCCGGCAACATCCTGACTGAGCTGAAGGTTCTAGTGGATGGAGAGGGGAGATTAAACAGCCTTAAGGATGAGGATGGTCATATTTGGTATTCTTCTGTCACAGGATTGATCCTAATAAATACGGTGTGTTTATCCAGAGCCTGCCGTAGCCAAAGACCTCTACTGCTGTCCAAAAACTACTAGAAAAACATCAACTAAGGTTACATTTGTCCAATGAACATGACCACTAGTTTATAATTTAATACCACAAGGCTTAAACAGAGAGTTCTGATAGACTAACACACTATTGTTTCATGTCTTTAGAGATGAATTACAGCCAGTAAAGAAAATACACTCGCTTCTTACCCTTTAAAGGTTTTTTTTTTTTACTTAATACCTAGAGTAGAATGGGAAACTATCAAGTATTACTTTACTTTCAGCCATTATAGATTTGTGCATCGTACCTCTGACACTTTTTCCAGTGATGGCACAAAGTAAACATCACAGACAATGGCCAGTGCGTGAAACATGTAGATAGCCTGAGAAATACAGCAAACGCATTACTGAAGATTTGGTTTAAGATGAAAATAAGAGAAAATACAGCGTTTTATTATGTCAAACGCAGGCTTTCAGACAGATGTGATACTCACACAGAGAACATGAAGGAGGACTGCACCCTGTCTCCTTTGATCCACAGTAAAGACGTCTTCAGGAAACTCACTGATAGCTTGGGAAAAGATGGATAGAGTGTAATCTAATGACGTGTGGGATTAGGAAACAGTGTTGGACAACAAAAACCAGTTACCAAGTATTCTAATACATTACATTTTAAACACGACTCCCTAAAACCTGCACTTTGATCTCCTGATATCTGAAGATTATTTTCTGTCACGTCTCAAAATTAACTCACAGTGACTCTAACACACTTTCTTTAAAGGAGGATTTGTTCCCTTGGAGTTCAGAGAAGAGCCGCAGGTAGGTGGTTAAATGAAGGCTGTGATTAGAATTATAACTCAGCTCCACCCTGAACCTGCGGGCATTTATCCTTGCATGCGTCAGATCTAGAATTGGCGTATCTCAGTTTGTTGAATGTATCCTGTATCTTGTCTAGACACAGCTTGAGTTTAAAGTCACACAACCAGGAGTCCAATTGCATTACAGCTGTATTTTCCATGCTCCTCTTATGACTTCACACTATCCCTCACGCCATCCAAAAACAAGTGTTTTATTGACTTTCTTTGTCAGTTCTTCTAAAAGCAATTCCAATTATATTGAAGTTCAGAGGCATCTAATTTGGCTGAGCGTCACCATGCGTCACAGCCTTTCTCCTCCCAGCAGAAAGCGATTGCTTTGCTTGGCTGCACTGTCTTGCACATAAGCTCATAAATACCACAGCTCACTGCAACATTTAAAAATCTTTTTTTTCATGATACAGACGCAACAATAATCTGAAAAGCAGCCTCCCGAGTGACTTCCCCTCAAGGTTTTCTGATTTAACTGTACGTCAGATTTTTTAAACCGCTTTTAAAAGTGAAATAGATATCAATGTGCAGTTAGAGGCAAACACAAATCACACCTAAGAGGCAGAAATGGCGTGATGTTGGTTTAATTCAGATCATGATCAAACTGTATATTTTTAGCATCAGAAACCACATGATGCTCTTAAAAATAGAAATATGATAGTTTGAACAAAGCTTTTAAGTTGATCTGCACTATATTTCCGTGAGGCAGGAACTTCATTCTGACTGAATACAGCTCAGTGTGTTCTGTAAAAATCTCAAGCAGCCACACAGATCCAAGCATGCATAAGCAATGGTAGAGCGGCTGATGAGAGGTTACTAATCAGCGGGTCAATACCACAAGCGGGCACTTTGAACAGCTCCAGATGCACACTACATCAAACCACAAACTCAGTTTCCTAGCAACCATCAAAGACCTAACTGTTTTTAAAACATATATATGTGCTAAATTTAAAGAAATGAAAGGTGGACCAGAGGAGTAAAGGAATGCACAAGAGGAAATAGTTCTTGATTTAAGGAGATAAACGAAGATTGCACACTTTGACTGCCATAAACACACAAGGGCTCAGAAGGTCACGGTGACTGTACACTCAGTGCCATGGTTATCCAAACCTGAGCTCATTCTAGCTCAACACACTGATGCAATTAGACTTTTAAAGTTTTGTAAAGATAATGTTGGTGCATCATGCACGCCTATAAACAGAGTGTATGTGAAAGACACAAACACGTGGTAAAGCACCTCACCAGATCTAGAAGCACCCCCAGTCTGGTTGTCTTCTTTTTGCTGGATGAGCTCCCTCTTGAATAAGGAGCTGCTGTGATCCACAGTTGGTCTATGGTAGTCTAAAAAGAGTAATTCACATATGAATACAGTTAAGCTATTTGAGGATATAAATTCAACATAACCTTTTATGTAACTTTAATGTGTTTCTTTACTAGTATCCCGCTAAAATAATCTGTACAACGTGACATTTGCCTTAATACTGCAATTTGATTTGTTATAGCAAATAATGAAAGTATAGGAGTGGTTAAGACAACTTTAAATCAGAGTCTTTATACGCACCTGTAACATCACAGAAGTGAAAGATCCAGGCGGCTGCGAACAGACCGACTCCACAGACGCAGAAACGCCGGAGGAGGCGCGTCTGCCTCGGTCTTCTCGGAGCCTTCATCCCGCCTGCTGCCGCCGCTCGTCGGCTCTCCGCTCAGAACATGCCGCTGCCCCTCTTCCTCGGACTCCTGCTCTCAGACCGAATACAACTGGCCTGTTGATCTCTTATTCTGATTTATTGTCTATCTTTCTTTGCTCCATCCAATAAGCAAGCGGATGTTAAACAGGTTCGGCCTGTCCACAGCATCTCCGGGAGTCAGTCAGCACTAACCGTGCAGCATCCACACGCTTCACATACATCCAGCGGATACTTGCACACAATGAATCATCAGCCAGCGCCTATTTGATAATATCCCGTCTTTCTTCCTGACCTAAATCTGATCTGCTGTTTATGATTTTCCCGTCGGGGAGGAGGGTTTTTTTCCTGGACCTACAGACTAGAGCGCCTTCAGCTGGGTGGGGCGACGCGAGTGAAATACTGATAACACGAAGCAACGATTCAAGTGTCACGTGAAGCGCGCGGCACCGGGATTCTGTGGGGTGAATGAGAATATTTTCCAAAAGTATATATATTTTTTTCATCGATTAAAAAAGAAAATTCAAAAGGTTACAGGGAGTAAAGCCTCTGTGTGAAGTAAGGTCCAAAAATAAGATAAGATCAGAAAGATGTTGAATAAAGACATATGCGCAATGCAACTTAACATAGATGATAAGACAATGAAATGAGATAAAAACAAAAAAAGTGAAAGTAAAAAAGATGCAAACTGCAAAGAGAGCCATAACATCCATAGTTTATTCGTTTTTGGGAATCAGAATTCTGAGATTAAAGAATTCTGACTTTAATCTCAGAATTCTCAGAAAAACGTCAGAATGGAGAATTCTGAAATTAATGTAAGAATTCTTTTTTTTATCTGAATTCTGAGACTAAAGAATTCTGACTAATCTCAAAATTCTGAGATTAAAGTCAGAATTCAGATTTTTTCCCCTCTGAATTCTGACTTTAATTTGAGAAAAAAAGTCAGAATTCTGCCCTTTCTTTCGGAATTCTGGAAAAAAAAAAAAAAGACGTGCCCACTTTCCCCCCCCCAGTGGCCCTAATCCTCTTCTGTAGCTAAGACACTTGCTTTTGCAAATTTGATTTTTTGATCAGCACAGCCTCTACATGCTGTTGGTTTAGAATCTAGACGTTTCTGTATGTCATAACAGTGCAATAGACAATCAGCAAGCTCATGCAAGACCCTGAGGCTGAAGCAGCTTAATGCATCATGAGAAGTTTTATTTGTTTGTTTTCTGAACTCATGTTTACAAAAGAAATACTAAAATACAAGAGTAGACCAGAGCGAGAGTTAAGATCAAATGGGAGGCAAGGCCCCATATTGTACACTCCAATAGGGCTGTAACATCAGGTGGGCGCTAGTCCACAAAGTGGTGATGGAAGAGAAGTCAGATGTTCCTGCAAAGCATCCTGAAGCCACAAAGGCTATAATCATGAGAATGAAGATGCACAGCATAAAGAAACCCACTCTCCAGATGGCTTTCTCCAAGGTACCTGGGCATCTTTACACGATTGAGAAGCAAGAGGGAGAATAATGAGCGAGAAAATGAAATACGATGCCTCCATCACGTACAAAATCTTATCTGAGTACCTTTTAGACTGAAGCTTAACTGCGGGAAGATGAGGTTTCAGCAGCTCCTCAGTCTTAGCTTCCTCCTGCAGACAGTGTAGCAGGCATCATTAATGTAGCATTTCTAACTCAGTTTCTCTAGTTTGTATTTATTTTATTGAACTTCATACAGACATCTACATTTCCATGATTTGTGGAGTCTGTCATGCCGGTATTCATTTCAGCTGTTGTGGCCAGCAGTTTAATTTCCTCTGCAAAGGACAGAGGGCGGTTGAGCACTCGTTCCTTCTCTCTCATCAGGTCACTAAAAACAGAGTGACGCAGTACATTATGAGCTCTCCCACTATACTGTGTAATCTTTTAAAGCAAGAGGATCTGTGAGTGAGGATTACAATGTGGCCTCATCTTGTCTGTCCTCCAACTGCTTACTCAGCTCCTTCGTTGTCTGCCTGAGGTCCTGTAGCACAGACACAGGGCCAGACAGTAAAACACCTTAAAAGTTTATAAGTCAGAATTGTGCAAATGTTACAAGGGCATACATGCCAACCTTCCCGATTTTTCCTGTAGAATCCCGAATGTCAGTGCCCCTCCCAAAAATCTCCCGGAGCCACCATTCTCCCGAATTTCTCCCGATTTTCCACCCGGACAACAAAATTGAAAAACCATATATCGCAGAATTCATAGCGCAGCCATAGCTACTTAGTTTTAATATTACTCCTATTACTCTTTCTGGGTCACAAAATAAACTTTTAACATATTTTCAGGCGAGAATGTAGCTGTGTAAACTTCAAATATCTGAGCCGAGGAGACACATCGGCACCCGGCACATCGTTTTCAACCCCCGCGGTCTTTCACTACTCAGATTAAACATGATATATAAGTCACTTTGATAACTTAAAACTGCTATTGTTGGACTTTTTTCAGTGTTTTATTTGTTTGTGAGTAAATCAGTTTGGTGAGATTAAAGTTATTAGATTAGATTAGATTCAATTTAACTTTGTTAATCCCTCGGGAGGGTTCCTCCGGGGTTTTCACACAGCTGAATAAACGTCAAACAGAAAACTGATTAAACAGAAGTGTGAGATGGTCAAGAATTTATGGCAGCGTCAAGTTTATATTTTAGATAGCAAGGAGCAGGCGGCAGAATTTCACTCCACTGACAGAGTTCGTGACGTAATTCTGAAGGCTAGACTGTCCAGTTTCACAGTTACTCACTTCCGGCCTACCCGGCTTTCGGAGGACCCGACCCACTTAGATTGCGAAGGCCAGGTCCTGAGGAGGATGCAGCCTCTCAATTTGGATACCCCCGCTGTTTCTGGCCAGCCAATAGAGCTGTTGGATACCCCCAACAGCCCTTTTGAATGTCTCCCTAATTCTGAGGTTTCAAGGTTGGCAAGTGGGGACTCTTTGTGAGCATCGCCTATGGACTGATTCCAAATGCAGTATCACATTTCAGGAATCTCTGACTCTCACACTGAAGATGAAGCAGACAATCCCTCCACCAAACAGACTTTAAGATGAGTTTTTTTTAAATCAAACAGTAATTGTGACCCACAACTACTAACTGTGCGCTCGGCTTGCAGGCACACAGCATGTTTAAGATCTCCCCGCTGACTTTCAGTGATGTTTAAGTCATAAAACTGTGAGAGCTCTCTGCATCTCTGACTTATCCAGATATTTTAGTGAAGTGACTGCACGTAAGGATTCCTTTGGAGGACTCTTCCATGCAGGCTGTGTTTGCACATCTGAACTGCACAGTGAAATAGTGCACCAACTCTCCTCTGTCAGTTAAAATTTCCAGCAGCTCTTTTGAATTCATGACGTTGATTTGTTTTCCTTTCTTGCACAGCAGGGGTGCAGTTTTAGCTAAAAGTTTTCTAAGCCTCGCAGATATTGTCTTGACTTTCAGAGTTCCTTTTAACTGTCGTTTCTCAGTGACTTGTCAGACAATTGAAAGTTGGAGGTACTTTGATCTTTTTAAAAGCCTTCCCTTTGATGCCCTGACAGTCTTTTCAACTATGGCACTTTTTGACCTGTCAACAAGTCAATTAAGGCCCAAAGAGTACCCGGACTTTTACATACAACTGTGCATTTGCAGATCCCAACAGCTCCAATGCAAGCTCGCACATCATCACACAAAGGAAATGTCTCTCTTGTCAACAGTCTGCCAATCACTGACACAGTTTGAAAACCATGTGATAAAGAGTTGCATCACATGAATAAATTGCATAAATTATACTTTTTTTGGTTTAATGTTTGATTAGATATCAATGGATAAAACATTCTTACCTTTATATTGTTGAAGCACTCTTCCACAGTTTCACTTAATTGATTCAACTGCAAGTATATCTATAAAGAAATGGTAAAACAATAAACAACAGAGAACTGTGACAATCTTTACTGTTAATGTTTGTGAGAAAATCTAAAACTGTTGGTCAGTCACTGCTTTGTATTGACATCGATGCTGATCTTACACTTGCCAGATGAATAGCCTCATCCTTGTGCTCCAGGTTTGACTGGTCCTCTTCCCTTTTAAACTAAAAAAACATACAAAGTACAGAAGAAAAGAAGATTATCAAAATACTATATACTCATGTCATTCAGGTTTGTCAAGTGAAACCAATGTGGACGTTCTTTACATCTGCATTATTTTTTAAAGTCTTCCGGTTATATAGAAGACTGTGGAAAAACAGCACTCAGCTTCCTTGATCTATGATATGACACCCTTCTGGGATCTTTATGAGCTCATTAATATCAGATCATTCTGAAAAAAACATTCATTTTGTTTATTATGGACATTATTAGAGCCAAAAAAGAGGATTATGCACCGTATTCTTGTTTTTAAATAACTTGTCAATCACATAAGAATGGGCTGTCCTTGTTTTTGCAGTCAGATACACTCCTTGTTTGCCACATTCAGTTTCAAAACTATAATAAGGCAACGAAAAACACTCAGTTGGAGGCTTCATAACTTTACTAATGTGTGACATCGAGGTGGCTATAACCATGGTGGAATTGATAACGTTACCTTCAAGTCCTGAATTTCAGACTTGAGGTTGCTCAGTGAGAGCTTGTCCTGCTCTATTTCTTGCTGGAGGCTTTTGAGCTAAAAAAAAATAAATTATATTTATATTTAGACACAGCTTTCCAAGTTTCTGCAAAACTTAAGATGTCAAAACTGAAACCCAAAAGCAAAATTCATCCAAGATAAATAAGCATGTATCACTGCACACTGAAACTATAAAATATGAGTGTTTAAAGTTGTTACTGAATGTGAAAAGTAATGCTTATCTACCTCTGCAGTTAGCTTTTCATATTTTTTCTTCATCACAGTGGATTCCTTCTCCTACACAAAAACATGAAGGTTCATCTGAAGTGAACTCGCTGGGAGAAACCAGCAATCAGTGCAACATTACATCTACATTTTATGAAGCTTAAATATCACTGGGGGAAATAATGATTTGATCCACGGCTGGATTTGTAAGTTTGCTCACTGGCAAAGAAATCACAAGTCTCCAATTTTTATGGTTGTTTCTTTTTAATGGAGAGAGACAGACAATCAACTATTCAGAAAAAAACACATTACATAAAAGTAGTAAATTGATTTCTGTGCCATTGAATGAAATAATAAAACATGACTTAGCACTTGGTGGAGAAACTGTTGAAGATGTTTCTTGTAGTTACCACCAGGTTTGCACACATGTCAGGAGGGATTCTGGCCCACTGCTCTTTACATGAACTTTCTAAATCCTTTAGGTTTCTTGGCTGCTGCTTGGGAAATCAAAGCTTCAGCTTCCTTCACAGATTTTCTATGGGACTGATAGGCTACTCCTTAACATGCTTCACATTGTTCTTTTGGGTCATTGGTTGAAAACCCATCCATGGAAGGGGGTTCTGTTCCATGACTTTAGGGACTTCTCGTATTGTTAGCAGAAAAAGCATAACGATTCCACCTCTGTACCTGACTGTGGAGATAGTGCTCATTGGGTCATCATCTCTCTTCTTCCAAACGCGGCATTTCAAGTTCATGCCAAAGAGCTCGATTTTGCTTTTACCTGATCACATCACTTTCTCCCAAACCTTCTCTGAATCATTTAGCTGTTCCATGGCAAACTTAAGATGGGCCTGTACATGTGCTTGCTTGAGCAGGGGAACCTTGCGGGTGTCGGAATCAAAGAAATTGCTTCTGAGGATAGGACTGCTTTACTCATATAACAAGTCTGTTATTGATTGACTGTAATCTATGTACCACATTGGCTCACATCTCTCCATTAAAATGAAACTACCATAAAAACTAGACACTGTTTATTTCACTGTAAGTGAGCAAACTTACAAATTCAGCTGGGGATTAGATAATTCCTCTGCTATATTTCAAACACTTCTTACGAACCAATTCACGGATCTTTTCTTCATTCCGTCTATGTGCCTCGAAGTCATCTTCCAGAGCTATGCAAGGCTCCGCTTCAGTCTGTTGCAAGTCTTGGAAAACTTTCTCCATGCTGGAGACACACAGCGACAGTTTTAAGCTTCTGACCACATTGCTAAAAAAAAAAAAAGAACCTAATAAATAAAATCACCATAAAAAAACAAAACAATGCACAATTATCCAGTAATAACAACTGACTTATAATAGGTTTAAATTAAAAAACAAACAAACAAAAAAAGGAGATCTAACAGCAAGATGCAAAGTATTTCACAGGCAACAATAAAACAGCAAGATTAATCTGGATTGTTTCATTAAATTCCAAGCAAGAATTAGGCTATGTTCACACTGCAGGTCTTAATGCTCAATTACGATTTGTTGATCAAATCTGATTTTTTTGTCTGGTTATTCACACTACAAATAAAATGTGACAGCAAACGCCGCTCTGGTGAAACGGACTGTTCCAAACGAAAGCCCACAACAGCGGCCGTTGCATGGCCCTAGCTTTTTTGTTATTAGTTATGTAAAGTTTTTTTATTTATTTACATTGCCTATAATTATCCTTATTGCTGTTTTAGAGAGGAGCGGTGGTCAAGGAGAAGTTGCAGATTTCTGTCATAATCTGCAGATTATACAGTACAAACAAAATGTTCACGTTTCTCCAACGTTGTCTTCCCAACAGTTTCACTGACATCTACACTGGATGGCCAGGAAGCATTCGCGATGTCTTCTCCGGTGCTGATGATTGGCGTCTGTCTTGTGTGAGTGACGTAAAAGATGGATTTAATGCGACATGACCATTCAAACAGCAGTCGCTTTCTAAAACATCAAATATGTATCAGATTCAGTACCACATACGAAAGTGACCTAGATCAGATTTGAAAATATCGGATCTGTGCTGTTCACACTGTGATACTATGATCGGATATGGGTCGCATAGGGTCAGAAAAGTCGGATTTGATGCGCTTTCGCCTGCAGTGTAAACGTAGCCTTAGAAACACTGCTGTTGACCTCAGGGCCAAAGATAACAATCTTTCTCTTTCAGACTTTTCCCAAACAAACATAAACCACAATGTTTTACTGGAAGCCAAAATATGGAAACATGTGACACTTGCAACTGAATGCCACCGAATGGCAGGGAGACGAAACAGAAGTGACCCTTCCACAATCCACTCGTGACAGTAATCTGTCTTAACTTACGTTTCAACTTGTTTTCTGAGGGACTTATTCTCCGAACCCAGTGCTGCCATGTCATCATCTGCACCATCGAGCAATTTCCTCATGCCAGCATTTTGATCTCTCAGCAGACTCTGACTGTATTCCAGCTCTGCTATTTTCTCAAGCATCTCCTTTGGTGACCTGCACATGCACATCACAGAAAAAGGTCATATGCTGCACAGTAAGTCCAACCGGTTGTGTGTGTGTTCATTAAGCATCACTCACATGTTTTCCTCTATGACATCCATTGAGTTGGCGTATTCCTTACCCTGCTGTGATCAACATATGTTTTTGTCAAAATTCATATAAAATAGTGACAAAGCCACAATACATATTTTTGAAGTGAATGGTGTTGAAAGTAATTTAGATTTCAACTAGATTTCAAGTAGACTTTATTTACTCAAGCATAAATAGATTTTTGGCAAGAAAGAACAAACAAATGCACAGGTTTCTATTAGGTAAAGTAACAAAAATATATGTGGACAAGTTGTGCTTATGTGTGGTTTCCTCCCAAAAGACAATTTTGTGCCATGAAAAACCATGATCTACTTAATTTATCTAGGCCACTACAGTCATGTGAAAAAGAAAGTTTCAACTAAACCCACCTTAAGCAGTAATAAATACAAGTAATTGTTTCCAATGTGACTTTATCAGTCTTTTACAATATTGGCTTTTGCCCAACACAGCATGTCACTGTGCATTATGTCTAAGTATCTTCACTCTGGTCTTGTCTTTTTCAAAGAAGTATCATTGTTTTTTCAGATGTACTAAAGCTAAGCCATGCTGACACTTTTACAGAAGAGGCTTTCTCTTGGTAACGACTCCAAAGAAGGCCTACCTGTTCATTATTTTCAGAACTATACTGTCATGAACTTTAACATTTAATATGCTAATCGAGGCTTGCAGAGATTGAGATGTAGCACTTGGGTTTTTTGCAGTTTCACTAAGCACTGCACAATCTGAACTTGAATATGCTGGGATGTCCACTCCTGGGATGATAGAGGCATTGTGTTAACACACACCTGAATGCTTCAGCCCAGTAAAATGCCTGAACTCCTGCTTTTACAGAGGTGCTGGTACTTGCTTAAGGTAAGTTAATCATTTACATTTGGAGCACCTAGCTGCTACTTGCCCTATTACTTGCTATGGCTATAGTAAGGGTTTGTTAGTTAACTAACTAGTTAACTTAGTTTTTGCATCAAGTCCTTTTTTTTTTTAACATGACTGAACCAGAAATGCTTCATATGAGGCATATTTGTTTTGGCCTTGCAAGCAAGTTGTTAATGTAAATATAGATGGAGGTGTGATTAAGGCCACATTAGCTTGAAAATGAATAAAAACAGACTCAGGCTTAGCTAACGGTTAACTTAAATGCGAATAATTAAAGCTAATAAGTTATGAGAACTTAACTGTCGTTTACAAAATGGTTAAGTTTTTATAAAAAATACAGACACACATGCAAGCATTATTGTAACTTTACATAAATGTTTAAACGTACTAAAATGGAGGGGGGGAAAAGGCTAATGCAAGGTAAAAACGTGCAAGCTAATGGCCAGCTTTACAGTTTTTTCAGTTAGCGTTAGTTAAATAAAATTCAACTTTGTGCAATAAAGACAATTTCTAACAGAGCTTATAAAAGTGTTTCAGTGGTGTTGTAGCTGTATAAAACTAACAAGCTAAAAACCTTACCAGCCACACGAACACTTTGCTACTTGGATACCTGGTCACAGTAGCTTAACTACCAACGATCTAGCTTCCATACAAGCTGGTTACCATGGCAGCAATTAGTTGGGCAGGCTTCACAATGAAGGCACTTTTATCAAATCGCTTATTTCCATCTAGTTTATAACAAATTTATATAGCAGTATAACTGTAAGACTCACTGATACTGCTTATGAGGGATCAGAAAAGTTGCTGCCATGTGGAATAAATGTAAACTGTGCTGGTAGATATTGCTGCTTGCTTCAGTTGCAATTATTAGTTCAATATTAGACAAATATGACAATTTGTTTGTGTTGTGTTCAAGAAACCTGTCTTGGATGTTTTGAGCTTTGTGGTTAACGATCCATTAGAAGATGGGTAAACTTCTGTCACACAGGGATGGACATGGCCAGAGGCAGGCTGTGGGTGTTTAAATGCTTAGTTCGTCCCAAAGTGGTAATAGAATATCCCCTGTCACAGAACAAATGGAGTCTCAGCATGCCATACCAGTATTATTCCAATCTTATATTGTTTTATTTTGGTGAGCCTCAGTTTCCTGTCACCTGATGTAGTCGCATGCTGCTGTAGCCCATCTTCTTCAAGGTTCAATGTGTTTTGAGTTCAGAGATGCTCTTCTGCATACCTTGGTTGTAACAAGTAATTATTTGAATTACTGTTGCCTTCCTTTCAGTTTATGCATTTCTCTGAACTCGGGATATTTTCAGTTATTTTCAGATGGCTGTGCAGGAAACTCCAAGGGGATCAGCAGTTTCTGAAACTCAGCTTTGTTGTTGGTGCCAGATGGATTGGCCTATGTTCAGTTACTTAAATCACCTTTCTTCCCCTTTTCCATCTCGACATACATAAGCACACATGGCAACAACAGTATGGCAAAGATTTTATCTTTTGGTGATTTTTATAACTGTTTTTATAATTGTTCCCTGTTTGAACAGGATCTATTTGGAATTTTGGAATAAGAATTATTTTTATTAGTCAAATATGACAACAATTGCAGTTTAAAGTGATGCAAATTAGAAAAAGTTAAAACTTTTGAAACCCAAAATTTAATTATTTCAGCACAACAACTTTAACAAAAATAGAATAATATTAAAATTAAACATTTCTCAGTGGTATATCCCTTCAAGAAAACACCTTTAAAAGGCAAAACCCAATAATCAACCAAACAAAATGATATCTTTTGGCAAGGAACTAACAACAGTTGTAAAGAATAATAATATAAAATTTAGTGACCAGTACAAACAAACAAAAAAGGCTTGTAATTTTTCCAATACACTTAGGCCAGAAGAATTAAAATAAGAAAAATAAAAGCTGCCAAGGAGTAAAATACATGGAGGTAAAGGAAATTCATTTGGCATCAATTAAAACTGACATGTTCGCATTCTTCCATATTATTCTGAACTGAAGCACTTGACAGGATGAAGTACACTCAAGACAGGTAAACAGTTACAGGGATACCTCGTGAAAAAAAGAAAGACTCTATAGCCATCAATTATAACAGTTTGAATGTGTTTGTATGCAAAAACTGGTAATTATAGGCAAAAACAGGACGCTCTAAAGATTTCTATAGAGTATGTAACGTATAGGGTACAGAATGAGGACACAGATGCTGCTTAATGAAATATCAAGCATGGAGGCAAAACTGTTCACACATCATAAGCATGTACATTTTAAATACTGCATTCACTAAACGTAAACTGTCATAAATTGCACTTTTTTCCACACCATTTCAGTGTTTATTTTTATTTATTTCAAATTAATGTTGTGCTGAAGACATTAAGACTGCTCCTTTGTGTCTCCCACTGTTCCACCTGCCACAGCAGAATCCAATTAAAAAGGTCAGTTTAATAAACTCAGGAGCATCCTCAGAGCAACAGCAAAATAGAGGCAAATGATTGTGCATTTTACAGTCCAGTGGAGTAATCAGGAACTGCGTAAGCCACACTTGTGTAACGTTCGGATTTAGGCAGCCTCAGCGTAGGGAAAACCCAAGAAAGCAGCTATTATCAACACTCCCACGAGGCGTCACTGTCAGAGATTGTGAGTGCTTCTCAACAAGGATTAAAACTGAACGTTGTTCAGTCAAAATACATTCTTATTTCAGTGCTATTTTTAAACATGTATTATCAGTGCTCGCTTGCAAGATGAACACATTGAGTTTCTGTGTTCATTTTCTGAGGCCAGCCTTGCTGAGTGTACGGATTACCATTTAAGATCAATGTACCACCAAAAGAAGACCCTTAATTTCTTTGTCTCAGCACAGAATCTACAGAGTAGACACTGGCAGTGAGTTACACCCACCAACACATTACACAGCCACAGACAATTCTGCTTTCTTCCCACTCCAAGCTACCTCTTCTTGAACTAAGATGAGTTCCCCTGCTGCTCCCGATAACATTAACCACCACCATTAAAGTAAAGACACTCGGTCCGCTCCGATCAGCACCTGTTACCGCGAGGGCTCCAGCGATCCTGTGACCTGGAAGTTTATGCCGTCTCCTGGCAGTGGCGAGGGGATGAGAGGGCAGAGCCAGCAGATGTACCAACGCAGGCCCAGCGTGTGATGCAGGTTGCCAAAGAGTCCCAGGCTGTAGGGTCGGCGGGAGGAATACCACTCCCTGGTGGTCTGACCACGAAACAGCAGGTAGAGATGGAAGAAGAAGAAGGAAGACACCAGCAGGAAACCCACCACGCATGTGTCTGCGATGAATGCGAAGGCAAAGGCACGCGCTGAGACCTGGCCTGGGGTGACGAGGAACAGCAGCACACATTAAATCACAGCAAGTGATTACAAATCCAGGCAAACTGAGGTCTGTGATTCATCTCATCACCAATCAACCAGAGGCAAGAGGACAGTATCAGTTTTACTTAACCCGTAGAGTTTCTGAAATACAAACTAAAATATGTATTTCTGAATAATTCTAACTATTTTTTCATAGATCTTAATAGTCAGAGATGTAAAAATAATGGAGATGAACTAACTGTATATTTGGATCTGATATTGACATTTAGCTGATTTTTTTTTTGTGGTTACTAAGATATGTGATCAGTAATGATACCAGTCAACAGTGGGAATATCAGCCAATACCAAGCGAAATCAGACAGCAATAACGAGAATTTTTCTTTAAGCAGAGATGACAGTATCCTCTTTCCTTCAGTTTTAATACATTATGTTCATTTAGCAACATCTATAAGTTCAAACAGAGTGCCAAATCACAGTAATAATGTGCACTCCAGCTGTGACAAACCAGGTCGTACCTGAAACAAGCATGATCCAGGGTATGAGCAGCAGCAGGATGCTGTGTACCGTCACACCCTCCTTCAAGATGACAATGAAGACCTCTGCGTTCATCAGGGTGGCGTACAGGAGCCCCGACCACATGAAAAACAAGCAGCTCAGGAAGTAGCGGTAATTGCGGAAGCCCACGCACTGGCCAAAAAAGACGCAGTGGTGATCCCGCCGCAGCACGCACACCTTGCAGTCGTAGCAGTGGGAACAGCGCGGAGGAGTGTGCGTCTCACATGTGTAACAGTACCTTTGAATAAAAGACAGATTTTTTTAATGTATGGTTATTAGTAAATCTATTTTATTGTGAGCATCAAAAATAAAGATTGTGTTGAGCCACACGTTAATAATTAAAAGAAACACCTGCTTTGGAATAAAGTGTGAAGCAAACTTTAGATATGGCAAAAAGCAAAAATCTCACTTCTTTGCTGCCGTTAAATTAATTATTTATGGTTCCCGATCTCGCATTTTTCAGATTTTTAGAAAACCTACAATCTGGTTCAGTTGTCAGCAGAGGTTATATTTCTTGTTAACATGCAGTACATGTTATGCAATGCTAAATTTTGTTATGTAATCCCCCCCACCCTCACCCTTTTTATCGCATTGCACAGTTGTAAGCAAAGATTTACTGCAAATTTAATCTGATCACTTCACTCAAACATAAACATCTCATCTCACATCTAAGTCACAAATAATCTGTTAGGATTCAGTGTTTTTCCTAGCTTGTCTTTCTTTAAAGCCTAAAACAATATGTCAAGGAACTCTTGCCTCTGCCTTGCTTATACCTTATGTTGGGCAGGATAGGGAAGCATACAGGAAGTAGTTTTTCTGATTCGATGCTTTATGAAGGTTACAAAATACAAATTAGCTGCCCAGAACATTATTTAAATCAAGATTCTTATCAAATCATGACGACAACAACAACAAACCCGAAGCGCACAAAGCAGGTAGCCGTAGATAGGTGGCAATATTAAACATACAATGTGCTGTGCATCAAATGTTCCATTTCTACAGCTGTTTAATCCTCACCTCCACCCTTGGCCGAGGACTTCTCCTCCCAGGAACACTCCCTTGATGCTGGGACTAGTTTTCATGAAGAGCAGGGCGTTCCAGCAGATGTTCCCCAACATGAAATACTGGGCCAGCAAGTGGATTAATTTCCACCGAGAGGACCACTGAGTCTTCTTCTGGTCTGGCTCCAGCGGAGCCTCCACCGACACCAGGTAACTCACCTCTCCGGTTATGGAGAAAACCAGGAACGTGTTAAGGACCACAGGGAGGTAGTGACACATCTTCTCCACCCTGCAAAACACCTTACTAGCTATACTCGTCATGTTTTATTTGAAACTGCACCTAAAAGTGAATACGGAAAGCGGAAGGAATGCTTTAGCCGACGCACAGCGGTAAGCGTTGGCTAGTTTAACTAGCCTAAAACAATCTAAATTAGCCTCTCGCGTGAGATGAAGTCAAACACATGAAATAAAAAATGCCTTACGTGTCTTCCGGAAAGTTACAGTAGCGTAAGAAAATAAATGGTACCGTTTTAATCTTTAAAAACCTCACTGACAAGCACGATCTCTGATTGTGGACGGAATCTCGTCTGCTAGTAGGTGTTACATGAAAATATATCCGCAATGCAACAATATACTTTGGTTCCACCTCTAACTTGCCATGGGTAAAACATGACTAAATCACTCGCCTTTAGCCCTTTATTTGTATATAACTGTGTGTATCGTTTTTTTTACGTCCCAAAATGTATTTCTGTGTGCCAGCAGGCACCATTTTGGTGTAAATTTGCTTCAACCACAACCCTGTTTTGAAGAAAGAGAGAAAACAAAGCAGCTTCTCCTCTTGTTAATCTGTTCAGTTTTGTAGCAGGTGTACTTTTTGCGACAGAACTGCAAAAATATTTTTTATTACTTCTGGTTTGAAGGTGAATCAAATTTTCTCCAAGTCAGAGAAGCTCACCTTCGGCCCTAAGTATCACATGAATTTTTCATTATAGAAATGATAGACTAATTTCTAATCCTGTACATCCTGGATCGCTCCTAATGAAAATCTGAGCATCTTCAACTGTGTCTCACTCTCACTGTCATCTTGTACATCATACCCTTCACTCTTGCTGCTATCCTTCTGTCCCAGATCACCCCTGGCACTCATCTCTGCCCACCCCACTTTGCCTGTACAGTCTTCTTCACCTCTTAGGCAGTTTCCATTGGTTTTGATGGTTGACCCCAGGTATTTAAATTTATCAGCCTTCACACCTCCACCTCTTGCAGCTTCAGTGTTACACATAGATTATTATAGATGGCATTCCACTGATGCCTGCTACATGCCCTCAAAATACCAGATATTAGGTATAAAAATCATTTTGATTATGTTATACTAAGGGCTCACACATTTGCATAAATACAAGTTCCAATAACTTGGTTACCCACTTACCAATAAAGTTGACCTCGCTGCTGTTTAACCTCATTAGCATGTCGATATGTTGATTGGACAGCATGTCTTTGGTCCCTCCCCTGTTGAAACACAGTCTTTAATCCCTGGTAATCTCCTCATCTACTGAGAGCCCACAGTCATGGCTGCACCAAAGGAAAATTTGCTGTCTCTTGGGCGTCTGAACTGCTCAGAAAAAAACACTTTCACCAAAGAAAGACAAATCTGTGGAAATAAGAGGTTAGACCACCTAAATGGTACCACATTTGCAGAGAATGGTGGATGATTTTGTCTTTAAAATCTTTTAAACTCTTAAAATGTGACATAATTTAAGTGTGTATGCAGTTTTTATATGAAAAGTAATGTTCACAGTCAAGACTAGTTTTATTGGCAAGTCTAAGAAGCAGATGCTGCCATGTCTTCTGGAAAAATGGGCTGTATGTAGATGGAAAGTGTGTGTGTGTGGCTTAGATGACCATCCTGCTGCTTCATGACCTCTTTCTCTTACAGTGTTAACAAGCTGGTGTTGTTGGAAGATGACCCTTCAGCTCTTCACACTCAGGATCATCTGTAAGTTAGCGAGATGCTTTCTCAGTAAGTGTTTTTTAAACTCCAAGTTTTTATGTGTGTGTCCTATTCAAGAGTGATGCACCTGCAGCAACGCTGGCAGGAGCTGAAGGAAAGAGAGCACACAGCCCAGCAACAAAACAGGCAGCTGCTGCAGCAGTTTGAGAAGGCCCAGGACACACTGAAAGGGATGTTGGCCCGCAATGCTGCCATGAAAGTGATTCGGGTGTGTAGACGTGCAGAAAACAGACCCATTAAACACACTGGAAGAAATCTATTCTTTCCTCGTGAAGCTCTTAAAATAAACTATTGCTTTGACCCCTGCAGATGGAGTATGAGAGATACCTGGAGGAGAACTCCCCCCGCTGGAAGCAGCAACTTAAGGAGAAGAGACAGGCAGCTCAGAAGAAGGTACAAGTAATGCACAGCATGGCGAGCTGATTATTCACAAAGTTAAAGTGTCTGGTCAAAATGTAGAGCTGGTTCTGTATTTGCTGCCTTACTTGCAGTTGTGTTTACATACACTCTCGTTGGCATGAATGTAATTCTGGGCTTTTAATTATTATTTTTTTCCAGGGTAGAATGATTGTACAGCATACATCTTTAATAATGACGCTAAATAATTGGGTGTACAAGTTAGAATTTATTTTAGATCTTTTCTAATCCACACAGGGTCAAAATTATACGTACACACGTTTTAATTTTAATGGTGCTGAAGCTTCTACAAAGTCTTTTAACACAATTGACCACATTTGGTAGCTTCTCTTTGCCTGCATGAAAAAGGACTCACTAGACTCAATGAACAATGGGAAAGTCCAAGGAACTTCGGGAAGATCTAAGAGGGAGAGCTGTAGATTTACTTTTTGGGAAGGTCTATTGGAACCATTTCTAAATAACTGTAGATTCCAGGATAATCAGTTTAATTAGTTATATTTAACTCAATTTATTCAGATTTATTCACTTTGCTGAGATATTCAGGAACAATCCAGGAACCACAAAGGCTCAAGCCTTTCATGAACTGGAAAACTGCCGGTACACCAGCGTCACTGTCCACAGTTAAGCTAATTTTACATTCCCATAGACTGAGAGGGTGCCGACCAAGAAAGAAGCCACTGCTACTAAATCAACAACTTCAAGCCCGACTAAAATTTGCAGCTCCCTACACAGAAAAGTCAAACACCCAGGTTTTATAGTCAGACAAGACAAAGATCGATTTATGTCGGCAATGACAACAGGTGTGTTTGGAGGAGTAAAGATGAGGCTTTCAAACTGAAGAAAACTGTTGTAAAGCATGGTGGAGGTAGCATTATGGAATGGATAAGGCCAGCTAACATTAAGCTTCTGGAATGGCCTTCCCAAAGCTGGACCTCAACCCTATTGAAAATGCATGGATGCTTGAAAGTTGAGTCAATGCCAGGAACCAACCAATTGAAATGAACTCTACCAATTCAGCAAAGAGGAGGGGTCAAATATCCAACCATAATTATGCCAAAAGCTTGTTGATTGCTGGTTCATCTAACCATGTGTTAGTGGGGGCGTGCAAATTTGTGCACCCAATTCTTGTTTTTTTAAAGTCATTAAATATGTATGCTTTACAATCATTCCACCCAACAGTTCAAAGAAATCATGAAACAATCAAAATGACAGTGACGTTCATGCCCATCATAAGTGTATGTATATTTCTGATCACAGCTGTATTTGATAGCACTTTCAATGTTTCCACTTCCTCTCACCTCAAAATGACAAATGCAAGGAGATTAAGAATATCCATGTTCCAAAATCCAAAGTCATTTTTCTTTATTTACAACTGATGCCATGTCTTTCTGACAGTGTATTAAAGAAACTGTTTCTTCAACAGAAAATGGACGACTATTTGAAGTCATGTTTAAAGAACACGGACGTGATGAAATCTTCTGCAGGTAAGTCTTTATGCTGTGGGGCTCACTTTAGGAAATGACTAGATCACATTTATGGTTTAGTGGTAATAATCTGGTCTCATGTGTTATCTTGAAGATTGAGGCGTTCAAATATTTTATTTAAAGTCCTGTGTTAGTGTGACAAACACCAGTCGAACATGTATCCTTGTTTTCAGGTCCACCCACGGAGCCACAAAAAACTGCTACACCTCAAGGTTACTCTGACTACAACCAAGATGGCTCCTCCCATCTTCCCCACACGCAGTCCTCCTGGTTGAGCTGCAGTCAATCCCAGATAGCCAGATTTCCTACCAGAGTTCCACCCATCATTCCTCACCCATATCCGCTTTACTATCCCGCCTCCGCACCCGGACAGTACCATCATCCCTGGCACAGGCAGGATCTACAAGGCAGGGCTTCCCTACAGCCTGACTACCCCTGGTACCAGCCTGCTGGTGCAACTGGAACTCCATCATACTCCGAGGCCCTGTGGGGCCAGCTTTATATGGAGGAGCCTTTACGTGACTCAAGGGTTTCGCAGACTGTAGGAGAGGAGGATAAAATGAGCAGAGTGCTGAGCTCACAGAGGGAGAGGAGCATCAGAAGCAGCAGCAGTCGTTCGTCCCACGAGTTAGACGTTAAACCAGGTGAATACACAAAAATAAACACTTTTCTTACACGAGTCTTTGTGCGTATTCAGCATGTGTGTGGACTTGTTTTGTGTTCGTACATTCTGTATCTAGTCCGTCTGTCCAGCAGTCACAGTGAGAGCAGTGAGAGTGGCAAGGATTCCAGAAAAAAGGCGGGGAAGGAGAAGGGAGGAAGAAAACAGCATGTCTCTTCAGACAGAGAGAGATGCAGCCCTCAGGAGTAAGCAGCATTCTTGTAGATGTGACTTTGAATTCATTGGATCCCACTGATGTATCATCTCCCCTTAGTTTCTTCCCTTCATGCTGCACCAGTCTGCTAAATGTGTTCTGAATACCCTTCATCAATACCCCCCTCAATTTATAGGCGCATTCCTGTCTCCTTTAAAAAAAAAAAAATGTAGTTGATTTATGTGTGTCCTAATCTTTCTGGTGCAATTACTTGCCTTTGATCACAGCACAGATCAGAAACAAGTGTTCTCCTCTTGCTTTATTTCTTAATACTTATTACTGTTTTAGACTGGCAAATTCATTCATCCATTCTTCCATCTTTTAGGTTTTCTGGGAATTCGAGTGCCATTCACATTCACTCAGTTAAAGTGGCCCAAAGTTCAGAAAGCAATGCCTCCTCAGAGAAAAGCCTGAGGAGCAGTAGGAGAAGGAGAAAGAGAAGTGGGGAGCTTTCTGTTCAATCACCAGAATCTCAGGAGGCAGAGGAAAGGACTGCGAGTAAGGGAGGTGACTCGGAGAGTCAGGACACTGGTGAGGAGTCAGGAAGTTTGAATGAGGCATACGAGGGTGAAAAAGCAGGGAATCAAAATCATGAAGAGAAAACAAACAGACGCAAAGAGTCAGGATCCCAGCGGGAGAAGGAATCAGAAAGTGACAGTGCAAAGAATAAAAACGATGATGTCAGTGAAGTAGAAGAGCAGCACAGTAGCAGTGCTGAGCAAAGCAGCACAGGAGAAAAAGTTAAAGGTAAGACAGAGGAAAACCTGGAAGCTAAAGAAGACGGTGAAGAAAAAGAGAAGAGTCAAACAGATAAAGAACAAGATGACAGTGATACCAAACAAGGTGATGGTGCTTCTGCCAAGGACGCAACAGAGGAGGAAGCAGAGACATCTACAGGTGATGAAATGGAGGAGCAGGGAGGTGAAGAACAGTCAATCAGGCTGAAGAACGAAGGCACTGAGAACAGAAAACAGGGTGCTGCCTCCTCTCAGGACGAAGAGGATGGAAGTGAAGGCAGTGAAGAAGAAGAGGATGAGGACTTGAATCAACAGGAGGATGACGAAAGCGAAGAGGAAGAGGAACACGGGAGTGAGGAAGATCAGATAGATTCAGACGACTGCATCGTCACACCACAAGAAAAGAGGTAAGACGGTGAAGGATTGAAATATTCCTCACAGACATCACAACAAAAAATCTAATGTGATCCTGTTTTTAGATCTACACAGATTATAACCGAGGAGGCAGCTCAGGAACAGGAAGAGGGTAAAACAGGATCTGATAATGACGACTCAAACGAAGTCAGTGATGAAGAGGATATTGAGAACCTTCTTGCGCCTCAAGAAGAAACTCAGCAAAAGTAAGTACTCTTTCAACTGACTGACTTAAATTAGAATGTGAAACGTGCCTCTTACTTTTCTTTTACCTTGTAGAGAAAAGCATCTGAGAGGTGAAGAGAAGCCCAAAGGTACAGTATAACCAGTCTTTACAGTAACATTAGAAAGGCTGCAGGACTTCTGATTTATGCTCAATTTATTTTCCAGCGAGTTTTCACAACATGGGAATTTTTCAAGTGGAGCACGACAAGCCGAAGACGGAGGACCCAAACGACTCTGATGAGTTTGATCATTTTTATGACTAAATGTACTGCTGTGCAAGTTAAAAGAGACAAAACCACATTCAAAATAAAGTACTGCAGAGTATTATAATTAGTTTTATAATAATGCATTAAAAACAGAAACAACAGGCTATTTAATAACTGTTTTATTTCTTCTTGTTTTAATTAAAGGCATTTTTGAATGTTACAATCTTAAACTGGAATACAGACTGTACTCAGACTTCCCTGCAAACACAAAATTATTTTCATTTTGAGCTACAAAAGCAACAGGATTTTTCAGCGTGTTACTTTTTCCTCCTGTTAGAGACACAGGAAGATAAAAAAAATCTGGACAACAATAAAACTTAAGTGGAAGAGACACAATGTTACAAAAGCTGTACAAAGGGCAACAATCATTTGTTGAAAAAGAAATTATTGCTGCTGTATTTGACTGATAATCCATCAGTTATGAGCACAGTACACTTCAACATGTTCAAGGTATAAAAATAAACCAATATACAAAATAATTTGAAATTGTTTTCCAGCAGCATGCCTGTAGCACAGCTGGTCCTGGTTACACCAGCTCATTTCTGGTGACAATTAGAAGTGAAAGTCTGCACTCTTGTTAGATTTTCACCACCTGAGCAGTCAAACATGGGCTCACCCTCTTCCCGTCTTCTGACTGAGGGCTGCGCTGGATGAGCAGCCGCCCGTACGTCCCGCCCACCTGGCCTTTGGTCAGCCGCCCAGGGTTGACACACACACAGCCGACCACGTCCTGAACATGGGAGGAGATTTTAGATGACATAACACTCGTAAAAACTCATCAAAAAAATTGTCACGTGTTTAAAAAAAAACATGTTTTACTTTATATTATCAATGCAATAACTGATGATCCTGCAATCAATTACCTCAATAAATGTGTATTTAAAGGATGTCAAGGGGAAGACGAGTTGTTTACCTTTACAAAGTAGCGCATTTCAGAGGGAACAACAAGGATGTCGGGGGTGAGCGGCATTTGGCCGAAGCTCTGGAACTTCTCATAATCCATATTTACCTCGTCCGCAGGCGGATACAGTGGGTAGTAACTGGACATGAGAACATGGACACGATCACTAATAATACGTGACCTCAAATAAATAAATAGATCTGAACTCCTTCAGGATTTACCTCCGCTGTGTGAGCATGTGCTTCAGTATACGTGAGAATTTGTCTGAGCCGGTTCCACTGCAATGCAAAACATCAATTTCAACTATGTACACCGATGACCTTCACTGGAAAATATGATCATGTGAATAATTTAAGAAAACGGTCAGCCCTGTTCTTTATAAATCTGCATAAAAATGTAGGTCAGTAACTCACTTTGGTGTTTCTGATCTGCCACCTTGATGTCAGAATTTGGTGCAAATTAGAAAACAGCCTCACTCACCAGCTGATTTCCTCTGCACCCATGTGGATGAGGATGTCAGTTGATGTCAAGCCAATAGTCACCCCGTCAATCAGCAGGGTGCAGGGGTCAGGGACCAGGGTGACACGCTGCAAAGCATGAAGACAAACATTATATAACCTGACACTTACGCATGACATCTCCGGGACTGAAAACCATATTAAAGACAAACAATGCTACACTATTAAAATAAGGTTTGCCACGAGTGCTCAGAAATGTGCTGCATGTGCTCATCAGCACGCAACAACAGTGTCTAACCTGGGTCTGTTCTTTGCTGGGGTGGGGCGGGCTGAACGGAGGCTGTGGGTAGATGAAATCGTGGTGGACGTCTCTCTGAGAAGGCGCAAACACCAGCTGACAGCCAACACTGGATTAAAGAAAACGAGAAAACACGAGGCTTCATTGTGGTAAAGAAACTCTGATTTGAACAGGAGGAAAGCACAGTTTAAAAAAACAACCAAACGAACAAACAAACCTCGAATCGTTACAGTGTGACTGACCTGTCTTAACTTACTTGTATAATGTGATGACATAGTTTATGCAGACATATATGTAATTAAACGCAGAAACAAGAAAGACAAATTTCATGTGCAATTGCAAGCAGGTTAAGTCGCAGGGTTTCAGGCGGGGTTGCAGCTATAATGTCCTTAAGGCACAGATTTAAAACAAAAGCGAAAAAAACTGTAACTTTTGGAAAATTGCAGAAAAGGTCACATATGGATCCTGAATTTAACATCACAAAGGAAGTCACATGCATAGCTGTCTGACTCTGAGCTTTGATTAGACAACACATACCTTCTGGTCCCATCCACAATGCTTTCAATGCATCTGGTGAAAATGTTCTCAAAAGTCTCAGTCACCTGGGCTTTCTATTTAAGAAACACATGGAGATGACAAAGAAAGAAAAACAAACAAACATGTTGATTAAAATGAATTCACACTGCAAATTTGGATGTAGAAGCTCAAATTAGATCCTTCTATGCAAAACGTGTACGAGTAGACGATATTTTATGATGGAAAAACAAAAAACAAAAAACTTTCTGTGATTGCTATACTGCACCTGTCGGTTTCATTGATCTGTTATTGTGGTCAATCCAGTGGTACGCTTTTTATTTCCAGACCCAAAAACACTGAAACTAATCGTCTTATTTGTGGGTTAAGTGTTATATCTTGAAGGATAACACAGAAGATTTATTCAGCAAGTGATACCTATTAGTTTTTGTCTACACACATATCCCTTTTAAAGCATTTTGACTTGTGCAAAAATGCGCGTGAAAGGTTCCCCCTTGCGTTGTGCACACTCAAAAACAAGAAAAACACGGTCTCTGTCCCACTGACCTCAATCTGTTCATGTTTGGAATCCACAAATGGGCCCAGCTGTGGAAGAGAAACAAGAAATAGGAAAACCAGACAAAACACAGAGTCATGGGAGGACTGTCTCCCTCATAGATACACTCCTGACAGTGTGTATGTGAGCTTTAGTGGAAATTCTGTCATGGATAGTGTCTGTTTTATGATGGAACAACAAGGGAGACTGTACCAGCAGGCAGACATCAGGACGATCCCTGACAATAACATTGATTAAGTCCAGCAGGGGGTCAAAGGTCAGACTGTCAGAGGGAGCGTACGGTCCACAGGCCACCAGTACATTCAGTGGCTCTGCAACAAATGAAGAGTGTGGAGTGTAAGAAGATGGCTTTAAGTTCAAGCTAAATCTGAAAAATTGATCAGACAGATCTTACCCTCATCTGTCTCCATTTTCATGTCAGAACTGTAGAACGGCAGAGGAACAGCCTAAAAGCACAACAACGTTACAAGAGTTTTCACAAACAGGCGAAAAGTGTTAAAGCCAACAACTTAGAACCGACCTCATAGAATTTGGAAGCCACCAGTTTTCTTCCTGTAGTGTTCATACCCTCCATCACCACCACCTAAAAAAAACAGAACAGGAGCATTTAGATAAATGTTTTCTTACATGTGGGTTTGTTGGAAAGAGCTGCAAAAACAAAGCTACATGCTTCTGCTGATAAAAGGTTTCCTATAATTCTGAAAGTTTATTTTTATGAGCGGGAAAAACTGTCAGAGCTCTCGGTCAGACACCGGGTCAGTCTCAAGCCCATGTCCTTGGCATGCTCTGTTACTCTTGGTGGCCATATAACCTGCTGCACATAGGCTCAGTGCACAGGCAAAGGAGAAACCACCGACTGGTCATTAGGAAGGACCTCACTGGCATACCCATTTCTAGTTTCATCTGTCAAAGTAAGCGATTTCATTCAGCTCACCTGACCAGGAAAAAGGGAATACTCTTTAAGCTCCGATAGGTCAACAGGTACTTGCTGACCACCTTGTTCTGGTCCAGCCTCTAGCAGAACTGACTGTGCATTCAGTTTGCCATTACTGTCACAGCAAATCTGTCCTAGCACAGTTATACTGTCCTGGAGGGAAGAAGACGCAAACCCAAGAAAGAAGTTAACTTTTAATCAAACAAATAAGCAGGTTTGATTTTACTCCTCAATAAATATGATTTTAAGAGAAAACAATTCAGTGATGTAACGTAACATTTTACAGCAATGTACTATTATTTAATAATTTATTGTTTAAGCAGTGGGGATGAATCTTTAATTTAAAAGTTTTCCAGAGGTGTCATCTCTTCTGTACCTGGGCAGGCAGAGAGACGGGGGAGAACTCCTCAATGCTGAAGTGAGTCCTGAGTCCTTCTCCTAGCTCCTCAATCTTCTCTGTCAACACTGGGAAAGACCCAGAAAAAAAAAATATTATCCAAATGTTCTGGGGGTATATTTATTTAGTGATTTTACACCCAAACATACAGGAAATCTTTAATCAAGTGTGTGCAGCTATGTACCGTTTCGAACATCTCGCAGCCTCTGGAACATGTATTTGTAGCTGCTGTTAAGGGAATCTTCCGGTCCTTCCAATATCTCAACTTGGATGCCTGCACCTGGGTCTTTCCTGCCCACCCAACGGGTGCCCTGCACAGCCCCAAACGTGGCCACCACCTCTCCCTTTCCTCCCCGCTGGCTGTACTTCTGTGAGGGTGTCGCACTTCCAAAGAGATAAGGGGAGAAGGTCACTTAAAGTGACAGTGATGCAAATACAAAGGTTTATCTTTAAAAAAAGCTTTCTTTTTAAACTTTAACACAACCAGAGAGCATAATTTTCATGTTTTCAAAAAAAAAAAATCAGAGCAGCATGGGGTGGAGAGTACTTGGGAGAGAAGTTGGCTGGAGACAGCAGTATGCTCGGGCTGGCCATCAGAGCTGCAGTTCTCTTTGAATGAGGACGCTCTGGTGTCGTCAGAGGTCGTTTCTGAGAGCCCTGTACCGACAGGAACAAACACAGTTAGGATCGTGTCTGTCTACATAGACTCAAACTCACTCTGCGGGAGACCCACGAGTTACATCTAGCTTATCTTAGCTTTTAAAGGCAGATCAACAAAAAAAACCTAAAGCATAAATGGATAATTTTTTTTTAAAAGTTACGAAACTTTATTTCTTTTGTTCAGATTAGATAACACTCTGCTGCTGACAAGCAAGAAGTGTTTGGTTACCTTAGCAGGAGTAGAGTAAAAATCTAAGAGATCCTCCTCCTCTTCCTCAGCTTTTATTCTGATTCATTTTGTCAAAGTCTATGACTCAACAGCAACATTAGCAGACACAAATCAAAGAAAACACGTGACTCCAGGCAGTGCAGATGGACGGGTCTTTATGCTCAAGCATCAGCGTGAAGGATACAAATCATCAATCATGCTAATGTCTCTCATTCTACTGGATGCTTCTTCCTTTCGGGAGGTTTTTCTGGATTTGATCTTCTTGCTCAAAACCTGTAAGATGACAAACATGCTGCATTTATAAGGAGCAGAGAATGACTAAATTGTTGCATATTTAATAAGTAATTTGTAATGCATATTCAAATCTGTGGTCCTGTTACCTCATGTTCAAACTGCTCCAGAGTGTCCGTGGTGAGCTTCACGCCTTGTTTTGTGGCGCTATAGGCAACCCACTCAAGCAGTATCTCTTGTGCATGCAGTCTGTTACAAATACACTGCTCCACCACTGAAATGGAGGAGATATGAGGGAAAACAACCTAGGATTTAATCTGAGTGTCTGAGAAAATATTAGATGCAAGTACAATGTGAATTAATTTTGTGGGACACAACTTGCAGTGAATAATTACTGTTCCTGATCTTTAAAAATGGCTTAGTAATTATAAAAGACGTATCAATGAAATCAAAACAAAAAAAAAAGCAGATTTCTAATTTACTTGACTTGTGAAAGTAAGTTATCAAGAAGAAAAATGCTATTTTAGTCAAAAGCTTTAACTAACAAAATCGCATACACATGGGTATATAAATATTATGACTGATGACAACAGCTTAAACATGTCACAACACTACATTACTGCTATCCTGGGTACGGTAGAGTCCTCGATGATTACAGTGATAATGCACTTAGCTTCTTTGCTAACACACTCGCCCGTGTAAAGCTTCAATCCATATGAGAAAAACGGTCATCTTAGTTAGCAACTTACTTTTGTCGAGGATGGAATCATCTTGATAGGGTATATCGAATATTTCCAGCTCAGTCTTTAAGCTCTCTGTAGTTACTAGCGACATGGTTTTATGATACACAGTTACTACGTTGTGGAAAACGTCAAAAGCTCCAATGTTGTGATGATAGCTGCTAACGTTAGCTTTACTCTTACTTCGCGACAATGCCGCCGACCCTAGTTTTGTTTTAACTACACGGCTTCTAAATACTACCTACAGGCGGTTCGCTGTTAGACAGCAGAAACTAAATAATAATGGTCAACCTGATGCCTGTTTCATTTTACCGCGAAAAAGCGCTGTTCGTGTTGGCGGCCGGAATGTACGTCACATTCGTAACAGTAATAAACGGAAGTTGGCGGTCCCACAAAAATAAAAGCCTGTCCTGGTAACTTAGTTTTTTTTTTCAAACTTTTTCAGTGTCCCACTTCAGAAGCAGAAAAACGCAAACGCCCCACAGTTTAATCATCCAATAACAATTAAAAACAAAGGACGCAAGAATTCTATCTGAATAATGGTCAGACAAGTGGCAACAAACTATCTATTTATACTTATTTAATCATCTGGTTGTCTGCTCCATGGTTGTCTGGGAATCACTGGATAACATATGTGTGTTTAACTATTGGATAGCACTGGTCTGGGTAACACAATTCTCAGATCTTTTTACAGGTGTGCAGTGTGTGTTAATGATACTGCTTTGCTGCTGGCAGAAAGTCTCTGGAGTGGGCAGTTGTGTCCTTGCAGAAGATCAGCAGCAGCAGCCCGTCATTGATTGAAGATATGTACATCAGCAGATGCAGGAACAGGGCTACCAGTATCAAAAAGGACTCTTTAAACCCATGGACTTTTTACCCCCTCACCTTACAAAGTGCATCATCAGTGCAAAAACAACCTGTCACACTCATAAACACTGCTACACACTAACATTTTTTTGTCCATGCACACATACCCACACATTAGGAACTTGTTACGATACGCAATAACAGGTTACACAAAACAGACTCATTTTTGCAATAACACCTATTGTCTGTTTTTATATCTATTAAGACTCATTTGCACTCTAGAAACAACTGCGGTCTAAACAACTGCATACATCAGATAAGAATGCACAAAATTGCATCCTTTACCGATTTATAGCCTTACCTTAATTATATGATCATTAATGTGTTGTTTTTTCTAAATTTAGATAATATTTCAAATTGTATTACTTGTTGGGGTTGCTCATATGACTCTTCTTCTGCATAAAATGATCCCTATGAGTGCCACCTACTCCTATCAGAAATGATATAAGATAATGATAATATAGTGACCAAATTCTATAAAGAATACGAGTAAAATTCAAAACTATTAGAAATAAGACAGGAAATTAATTCAACAGATAATTTTTAATCTTGCATTTAGCACACAAAGTGGTAAAATAAACATTTGAACTCAAGTTAATTATTTTAATGCTGTTGTTTATTTCTAATAGGATGGATGCATGTTAGAGCTCTGAAACTTTACATTTTACAAATTTTAAATATTCAAACGTACTGGCGCATAGCCAAAAGATGTGAAAATCACTTTTGTTTGCCACCAGATCAAAGTGAAATTGATTGTATTGATTGCACAGTTCTTGGTGATGAATGCCAATGTTTCACGGAAGAGTATCCGAACTGGGGCTATTTCAGGGTTCAATCTTGTCAGTTTAGGGAGATATCTCAACAATAGATACTCATCAAAGATCTCATGGGCATTCTTCTGGCTATCTGTGACGAATACAAAGGTATCACTGCCTCTGATTTTACGGCTTTTTTTCCAGGTTACCATGGTGATGTAGGTAAAAAGAGAGGCTCTTTCGCCTCACATCCTAAATAGATATATGGTACAGACATTTTTCTATGGGTATAACCATTGATAAGAAAAAAACTGAGATCAATTTGGAATATTATTACAAAAATAAACCAGTGCAACCAAGCTATAACAACAACTGTACTTTTAAAATTATGGGTTAAACAGATGTTGCTTTTGGCAGCACAACTGGTGCACTTTAAATTTTTTAAACACATTCAAACCCTTCTTCTGCTGCCTCCGCAGCCTTTAACCATAACAGAACTCTTAAGATAAACACAGAGATTCTCAGATTTCTGCTGTGGTGGGCTCATCGTTTTCAGGATGTACTTCCATCTGTTAAAACAATGACATTGCATTAAATTGTGGTTCAGTGTAAGAGGTACAGTGGTAATGAGGAGCTGCTATAGGAACTGGGTGGTGCTGGCGGAAAGCAAGCGTCTCACTCACCTTAGTAGAAAAGCACTTTGCCTTGGGAACGAATTTCCATGATGTCACTCTCCACAGTGATTCACGGAGGGAGGCTGCCAACTCATGTGTGTCATGTACCTGACAAACACAAACTTAACATGTTGTCAACGCCTCTGAATACAGTATTCAGGTTCTGCTTCACACCATGAGACAAGCAGTTTTTCCACACCTTCATGCGGTTCAGACAGGCATTTCTGAAGTCCATGCTACTGCTGCTGCTCACGATACTCATGGACGAACCGAGAATCACCTCAGCAGCTGCATGCAGCTTCTCTTGTTGCTTAAGGATACACACAAACATACACAATTACTTTTTTTTCTGGTGTCAATAACTGTTAGAAATGAATGTAAAACAACCATCAAAATCTACCAGAGTATAGGGTAATGCTTAATTGCATAACCAATTCAATCCATAGTTAGTGAAAAGAGAGAAAAGCTGTCAATGATCAAAACTGTTGCTGATTCATTTTCTGATAATGGACTGCAATAGTTATCATTACAGGACTAAAAACTCTTAAGTAAAAGAAGTAGGACACTTAGTGTGTTTGTGCATGTGCGTGTATGTCTTTGTCATGCCTTTTTTCTGTGATTTTGTGATTTCAGTGTGTTCCTCAGCTCAGTCTGCACGGCTGCTACGAGGGCCTGCCTGTTGTTGTTCAGAATGTCCTCCAGGTGGAGCTCTATCAACATCTCGGTGGCTGAATGATCAACAATTTGCATGTTTGGATTGGAAAACTGAAAGGCAGGCTGTCTACAGTGTAGGGTTTTGTGACTGTACATGCCGCTGCGGTTCCTCACCCATAAGATCAGTGAGCTGGGAGGTGAAGGGGTCACTATGCTGTAAGAAGAAGAAAAGCAGGAGACTCTGCTGCACTGTGGGAAGACTTGATTCCTGCTCTGGATCATCCCAGCTGTCTTTCTCTACTGTGTACACAGTACCGCCGCTATACACAAGATCTGCAGGGGATGTTGAAACATTTATGCCAAAGTAAAGAAAATAATAAGATGGATACAGTGGGAGTGACTTGAGATAAGAATTTTAAGAAGAAAACAGTGTTCGCATGAAGCCACACATGGGTTACAACCAGCATAACATGTATCTAGCATGCTGGCAATTAAAGACACACCTCTGGGTTGGGCAGATAATTGTAAGGGCATTTATTTATTTATTGCAGCCTTTTATGTCAGCATTAAAAAAATAGCGTGTCAAACGTGTTTCTTTTTATCCCAAATCAAACTTCTTAAATAAGATAAATGTTGATGGAAGATGGAAATAGTCAGAGACAGTGTGAAGCAGAATAGATTACGGGGCGTTTTCAGGTTTAATTGTGTAAATGTGAATGGATAGACTACTGCTGATTAATACAGACTGTCGGTTTTGTTTGTAGTTATGATTTATTGCATACACAGGGGGAGACACTTATTGTGAAAGAGCAGTTTCTGATAAAAGGGCTGCATTTTGACTGTTATCACCACATGAGTGCGTTTAATCACACTGCTCCAGTCTGCCTTGTGTGCAAAACAGCGACTGTTAAGTCTTTTTAAAATGTAGCTTCCAGACTAATGTGTTTCTTTTTGATAGCTCTCTTTAGGGTAAGGTTTTAAATACCTGCTACTACTGCTTAAAATAAAATCTAAATGACTAAATGGTTAATAAAGACTTAAATTAGGCTCATTTTACTGGACTGCTGTCTGGACACAAGAAGACAGTTTGGTCTTTTTTAGAGAAGAGCGTCCTGCTTGTTAGGTACTCATTGACAGGAGAAACCATATAATATTTATAAGACTATTACTCTGCGAGTCAAATGATCTTATCTGTTCAAATATGCCATATAGAACTAACTTGCAAAATACATTTTGGGAAACTATAATGCTGCTGCCTGTATGTCCATCAGTTTGGTCCAAATTTAAACCCGAAAAACTTGATGGATTGCTCTAAAAGCTTTTTGTAACTCTGATGGGACAGACTTTTCCTTGCACGGCACTGGCGGTCTTGTGGATGTGTCTTGTCAACTGCTGAATATTTTGCAACAAAACAGGTCCTGATAGATTTGCAGCAACTCTGGTTGTCCTGTCTTTTTATCTGGCACTGCCATCAAGTCAAACATTCAGTCTGCACGTTGCACACAGTTCACATTCCACATGCTTTTTGCACTGTCACTGTGACAATATCAATGAAACAAAAATGAAACACTGCTCATCCCAAAAGCTATTAGCATGAAAAATTATGTAAATCCTTCTGAAAAAAACAAAACAAACTTTTAAGTATATTACTTTAAGAAAAGCACAGTAATTCATGGGTAAGACAGACAGTTAGGTCAAACCCTTTATCCACAACTGGAATCGCTGCTATGAGAATATTTTGCAGCGTGACTGAAGCACTAAATCTTGTATTGGAAATAAATGTCAAGTGCAAATTAGTTGCAGATGAACCTCATTCTCATGAGGCAGGTTTTTAGTGTGCAGGGACAACCACTGTGTTGTGACAGAAAGTAAATTCTGTAGTCCATTTTCTTTTAGTGCTTAATGCTTTTGTTTATGTTATATGTTCTGTGTCCATTGTTCTGTTTGGTTTTGCCTTTCCCATTCAAGTGTTGGGCTTATGAGATCCATAAAAGTCTTAATTAGCAGCCTCAGGCTTGGGCTCATTCTCTCATAAACCCACGCAGGTGGTTGAAATTAGTTGAAAGGTAACAAATCCAAGTTCTAATTGTTTCAATGTCGTAATGTCCTGTAAGGACAGGATTAACTGTTCCGGACTTTGGACCTACATCAGGTTCGTTTTACACTCTTTGTATTGGGAAATCAAACCTCTCAGCAAAAAGAATTAAAATACACCCTGAACATCAGAACATGCTGTTCCCAGCAGTGATTACCTTTGAAAGAAGAGCAGTAAACTCTATATAGTCCCAGCTCTTGACAGTCCAGAACAGCAGGAAGTTTTTGAAAGAAGCCAGAGGGCCCAGTGACAGGAATGTTACTGGGGTTGTATACCAACACATGGAAACATGTCAAGGAAGACTAATCCAAATCAGATGCCCAAATACCCCTGAAATGAGTCAGGCCCTAGTCTGAATTTCCCCTTGTATTCAATTCCTTTGCCTACCATGACAGGAAATGAGACTGTGGTACAGATGTATGATAAAACATGAAAAGGATATTTGTATGTGAGTAAGTTCTGTTGCCACATTGGGGTATGGCAGCAGACAGGGGGTCAGGAGTGTAACCACCTGAACACTCAGATCCCCAAAGAGGCCCTGCTCCATGGTTTGTGGTGGGATGCTGAGTGGCAACCTGCCTCCTATAGCAGGGTGTCCTCTCACACACCAGCACCCTTTCTTCACACAGCACGGAGGCCTTTAAATTCAAGGGGAGAAGAGAAAATCAGACGGATCAATAGAAGGCACTTATTCCGGTCAAACCTTTAAAAGCGGCATTACTGACGGTACAGAACAGGTGACGTCCAGGGTCAGTAACAGTTGGTCCGCCAGTGCAACTCTTCTCTTGACCTTGACACTGCAAGAACGCAAGATGACTATGTCAGCAGTTCATAAAACAGAGACGGATGTTTCCATTCCTTTTTAATTTACAATCCAGACTCCACTCAAGAGGGTTTAGCACAGTCAGCCTTTTGTCTTGTTTTTATGTTTTTACTCCAAGACAAACCACTCGAGGCAGTTACAATGATCTACGGCAATACTCTTTTGCTTCAACTTTTTTATATTGCAGTTACTTTTTAAACTTATTCAAAAATAAATAGCTAAATTCTGTTTATGAAGTGAGATCCTTAATGAACCAAAAGCAAAGTCATTAATTGTGAGATGTTCTAACAAGAGGGAGGCTTTCAAAAACAGAAGCTATGATATACATCGATGCACTCGTACCTAAATTCCCGCAGCGAGGCCTCCTGGTTGATTTTGAGTTTGAGGTGGATTTGTATCTATGAAAAATAAGAAAGATGTAAACTTTTTTTGCTTGAAGCTTAACATGTGGCTCGAGACGGGGAAACAGATCTGTTCATACCCCGGCATTAGCCAAAGTAAATGTGCGCAGGAATGCCTCTAGATGGGCTTGCCACTCTGAAGTGCAGTGTCTTGTGTCTTTTACCTGTACATTGCAAGATATTTAAAAAAAACATGTGACTCACACTACTTGTGTTACGACTGAAAAACAAGAAAAATGCATTTCAGAATTCATCTGGGTTGTTTTTCTACCTGAAAAGATAGAAGCAATCTGAGGGAACCATACAGATCTGTGAAGGCACTCAGCTCCTCAGGGTCAGGCTCATTACATGGCCACACACAGGGACACATGCTCTCTTTCAAACGGGCAAGGGCTGATGTAGCAAGAAAAGAGACGATGTAATGCACAGAGGTTCCAGTTATGTGTATATGTCTATATTTGTGTGTACATACCAGGTTGGAGGGCTTCCATTTGAATCCCTGCACACCAGGGGCCAGCTGCTGCAACTGTGCAATTAACTGGATCAATATAACAAAACATTAGCCTTTGTTTCAAGAGCTGCTGGGACAACTAGCTTCCTGTTAGTTATCTTTATACTGCAGTAAATTTAGATGGAGGCACTAACAGTAATTGTTCAGTAATAAATTATTGGTAACCAATTTAACATTTATGATATAATTTATAGCTTTAATTGATACAATAAAAATCCATTGAAGTTTTATTTTAAGTTAGTTTCCACTTATCTACTGCTTTAAGTCTTTGTAGCATAGACTCCACGATGCGGTGGAATCATTTTTCATAGCTTTTGGTCCATATTGACGTCACAAAGCAGGATCTCCAGCAACACTTGAGGGAAGATGAACAACTTTAATAATTGACCAACGCGTTTCGGCTTGTGGCCTTCATCAGGGTCATCTGGTCCATATTGACGTGACAGTGTCCCATAATTGCTGCAGGATCGGCACATCCACAGTGCAAATTTGCTGTTCCGCCACATCCCGAAGATGCTTTAGTGCACTGAGACCTGGTGACTGTTGATGTCATTTGAGTACAGTGCCATGTTCAAGAAACCAGTCTGAGATAAACTGAGCTTTGTGACATGGATTGTTATCTAGGTGGAAGCGTTAGAATAGAATCACATGAATGGGTACAATGTGGTCACAAAAACATGGTCAGTGACACACTCAGGCAGGCTGTGGTGTTTAAATGATGCTCAATAGGCAATAAGGATCCCAAAGCGTGCCAAGAAAATATCCGCCCACAAAAAATGAACCACCAGCAGCCTGAACTGATGATACAAGACCGGATGGATTCATGCTTTCATGTTGTTTACGGTACACTAAATTGTGACCATAACACCCAAGTATTGCAGGATAAACTGTGACTCATCAGACCAGGCATCTTTTCCAATCTTCTACTTCTAATTTTAGTAAGCCTGTGTGATTTGTAGCCTCAATTTCTTGTTCTTAGCTGGTACCCTGTGTGGTCTACTGTGGCTGTAACCCATCTGCTTCAAGGTTGGGCAAGACAACTGCCACTCACCTCATATTTTCCTTTTTTTGGACCGTTTTCAGTAAACCATAGAGATGACTGTGTGGGAAAATACCAGCAGTGCAGCAGAAATACTCAGATCCGCCCCTCCGGCATCAACAATCATACCAACTCATTCTTTATCCTGAGGCTCATCTTGAACTTCAGCATAGTCATCTTGACCATGTTTACTTACCTAAATAAATTCAACTGCTGCTATTTGATTGCCATCAGACATTTGCATCAATAAGAAGTTGAATTAAGTGTCCCTGATAAAATGACCTGTAGATATTAAAACACTGCATTTTTCTAATACATGGTGTGTAAATATAAAAAACAACCCCTTTTATCCAAGGACATTGTCATTTTAATATTTGATCAAACCCTACCTTAATCCTCATTTGTCTCCCTGTTATGCCTCTTTTATTTGGTGCAGTCTCAGCTGCTTTGACTCACCAGTGCAGTTCAGCTTTTGTGTAGAAACTTCGGTGTCAGTCCACAAAAGCAACAAAAGCCCTCCTCCTGTCCTTAAGCCCAGCTTTTGCCTTTGCTTTCCCATTAGCATGATCAAACGCAGCACCTGGAGAGGCCATTTGAAAAAACAAACTCCTAGCTTAGCATGCTAACGCTACTTGCTAGTTAGCGTTAGCTAGTAATTTGCTAATTTGCTAGTAATTTTCATCTTTATTAATCTCTAAACCTTTTTATCCATTTTCTTTTCTACCATGAATCAGGAATAGCTATAACTTAAACAATTACCTGTTGCATTTCTTTCAGCATTTTCAGTTGTTGTCTTTGTGCTAAATCAGCAACCTAACCTAATTTAATATGGGGTCAGAACTTTGCTCCCGTAATTAGGCTGTTGACTCATACCAATCCAGGAAAGCATCTGTATGTAATTTGAAAATTATTTATTATTTATTAGTTGTTTAAAATATTTGACATCATCATCATATTCATTGTAATAATAATAATAATAATAATAATAATAATATTTTTTACCCAGTTTTGAACATGGTTTTTATTGGTATGTATTGTATTGCTAACTGTTTTTTAACTTACTATTTAGCTTTAATGAATTTAATTTAGTTTAATTAATTTATATCTAAGCATATAATAGGCAGTAGTTTAAAAAGTATGTTTTTGAACATTTACATTTGATCGTAAAAATGTCTATATATTTAGGCATATTAGATCATAAGAAAGTAATTTTTTTTTTTCATAAAAAACTGTTCATATACAGTGACAAGTACTCGCCTCCTTTGTAATTTCTCCGTTTTTCCCCCTACATTTGCTACACTTAACTGTTTCAGATCATCAATCAAATACTAGTAATAAAAAAAGATAACCTGAGTAATACACCACACTGTTTAAATGATTATTTCATATATGATAAAAGCTATCCAAATCCATCTGGCTCTGTGCGGAAAAAGATAAGTGCAGTATAAATCTGTTCAGCGGTTGTTCTGTCCTTGGCAGCAAGAAAAATTAAGTAACTGGAAATGAGTCTTTCACATCACCGGGGAGGAGTTTTTGGCTACTCTTCTTTGCAGAATTATTTTACCCCAGTCAAATTGGAGGGTTTGTTTTATGTTCTTTTTTATGCAATCCTGCGTTTGTTAGTTTTAGGTCAGATGTAATGGGACTCAAACCCTTCAAAAAGTTAAACTTTTGTCTTATCAGTCAACAGATTATTTTCCCCAATGTTTTGCAGTTCTTTAGATATTGTTCTGGGTTCTTTTGTGACCTCCTCCATGAGTCATCGATGCACTCTTCAAGTCATTTTGGTAGGCTGGGTTCACGAGCGTGGTTCACTAGAGTCTTAAAGCCTTAGACTGACTAATCGATGTGGGTGACCTTGTTTATCATCTGTGGCTGTGGCTAACCACAGTTAATTTCATGATTTAACAAGGAGCTGTCAATGACTTCTTCACACGGGGCCTTCTTGGTTTGGATATTTTTTCCCATAATAATTGAAATCTTTTAAAAGCTGTATTGTGTATTTAGTTCTAGTTTTAGTGTTATCTTTGCCTGATGTTAAAATGTTCTTGCAGATCTGAAACATTTAAGTATGACAAAGAGGCATAAAACTAAAAAATCAGCAAGGCGGCAAAAATCTTTCAAGGCGCTTTTCTCTGATAATGTTAGCAAAAGCTCTTAATTTTATGATGATAAATAATTATTAATGATGCAATAAAAGTCACTCTACCACTGGTATTTTGTACTGTACAGCTGTAATTTTGTGGTGTTTATCAGGCTCATTGCGTGCACCTCTGTTTGCAAAGACATCATTAAGCATGTATTTATCATATCTTTTGAGATCTTGCAATATTTTTCATCCTTAAAGAATATCAAACACAACACAATTCTTTCCAAGTAAATGTAATAATTTAATTTCTTTGTAATTATTCATAAATATAAAATTCAATATTGCACAGTGTGAAAAAAAATCACCAGAAGATTAAAACATCTAAATTTCACAGTTGCTGATTGGATGAAGACATATGAAACTCTCCTTTAGCGTGAATCACTTTCCTTCTTTCTTAGACCACTCGCTGTATCCACCAGTATAATTGCATGCGCTGAAATAGAGAACAGAGATGAAAGATGTCAGAATATAAAAGCTGTTATTATTACATCATAAACATGCAGTAGAAAGCTGCACATTTTTAACAACAACAACAACAACAACAACAACAAAAACCAAAGATGGCTCTCTACAGTCTTAAGGACTTATTGCCTTTGTGTTAATGAAGAATACTTGGAGTTTTTTTAATGGGCCTTGTCCATGTATGTGTGTGTATTGTGTATTATAAGCAATAACTTATTTACGTCACATATCCCAGCTGTTGGACTTTGCCGATGGCCAGTCCTGATCGCCTGCCCGTCTGGCAGGAAAACACCAGCTCTGGTGCATCCAGCTGTGGCTTCTTTATGCCATACTTGGCCTTGAATTCCTCTGGATTCATTGCAAAAGCAGTCTCCACTGTATCAACTGAAGGAATCAAAGAAGAGACGAAGGTATAAAACATGAATATGCAAATGAAAACTTAGAGAAAACGTACAGAACTTGAAAAACAATCTCACGTGGGATATTGGTGCATCCTGGAATATGTCCTTTTGCTACCTCCTCTTCACTGCGGACATCAATCAGAATGAGATTTGGGCTCTTTCCCACAAGAGCCTTCAGTTCCTCATATGAAATATCCTTGGTACCTTGAACACGGCAGAAAAAACGTTTCATCAAATTAAGTAAAACTACACCACTTTCTTTTTTAGATACAGGTTTTAAGTGACAAATCATCCTGACACAAGAATGCATTATTGATGAGGAAGGAAACTAATTACTGTTCACATGAAAGGTTAGATGAAATATGACACCTGCTTTACTTGTACAAAGGTACATGCAAACACGCTGATAAGGAAGGATGTACTAATGCAAACCGCACTGATATCAGTGGCTACATGTCATTTGGCATGTGTAATGTAGTGATCCAGAGAGTATCTTTGCTTCATTGTTAGTGCCGCAACAATCTAGCAATAATATTCAAATACATGTACATGACCCAGCCACTTTGTTAGGTACACCTGCTCAGCTGTTCATCATCTCAAAAATTTAATTAACCTGTCACACGGCATACAAGGCTCACCAAAAATTAAACAATAGAAGAGTCATTTCAGCATGGTCCAAATTCTCTAAAGCTTATTTATAGCAGCTACTGGAATCGATACCAAGAAGAACTGAGAAAGTTCTGAAGCTAAAAGGGGGTCTTACTATCAAGGTGTACTTATTAAAGTGGCTGATGTAAATCGTCCTAGTTATTTAAACACAGTAAGGTAAACAGAGTGTTGAGTTCAGCTATTAAAATAATTCGTTTCTCAATTTGGCTTTTAGTTTAAGTAGAAGATGGCCTGAAAAAGAACCTGACATTTAGCTCCCCTTTCATGCTATATTCCTTACAAGATAATTTCACTCGCATGTTGACTTGTTCTTATCATATAGTGTGATGAATATGAGCCTGTAAAATAGGAGAAAAGGGACACTGTCCTGACTGCCTGTGAAAATATGCAGATAATTATCAGCGGTTATTAAACCTGATTGTTTTTTCTTACTCGAATAACCGAGTAAGAAAAAACAATCAAGTCCTTAGGGAGACTTAAAAGCTTCCAGTTTGAGCTATTTATTGTTTGCTGAGTCATTCTTATCCTACAAAGTGAGGTTTCTTCATGTAAATATTTAGTAGTAGGAGAAATAAATGTGGGAAAATGAAACAGTTCAACAGAAGGATCCCAAAACAAGTTTAAGTTTACAAAAATATATAATTCAGATTTTTATGAAAGCACTCTATTACTTCTTCTTAAGCTACTGTAGTTTCGAATTGTTATTTTACAAATTGCTTACCCATTAAATTAGACGTGCTTCAATTCAGACAGCAATAAATATTTTATAGCTTGTTAACCTGGTTAACAAAGTTGCAGAGTGGGCTTAAAGACTCACCTGTGTTCGCCATCCTCTTTGTTGGGTGAAGTTGAAAATATGAATGGCATTAGCAATTATATATAATGGAATAATAATGCACCTTCTGCATGCATTTGTTTGGTGGCACCTCATTGGCTCACCTACTGGTAAAAGGTGGATCTTAGCCCTCGAGACTTCACTGCTTAGCCAATCAAATCAAAGTCTTACTCATTTGTTTTCCAAGTAAAAGCTAGAGGAGGTGTTTAGTGACTGTGCAAAAGCCTGTTTTACAGTGTATAGTTAGTGGCTTAAATATTTTTTACAAATGTTTTGTGCAAGTAAAATTATGAGTGTGACATGCCTAAAGGATCAAAAGTAAACCAGTCTCAGCTCTTATAGTGCAGACACAATCGCATTATTAGAATGAAGTGAACCCAACCTTTAAGTGGAAACTAAAAAAAAGAGGTTAACATATAGAGTTCTCATTTAAATGATTTTATTTTTTAAAAAGCACTCAGCAGTGTCTATCTAAAAAAATAACATTTACTTTACATTCTGTCTTTGATAGATTAAAAAAATATCACAGATCTACAGAGGTTAATTCGCCAGCAAATAAAACTGTGGTGGCTGCAAAGTAGCATAATAAATGATTTGTTAACATTATTCCTCAACTTTACAGTCATATTCACTCATATTTACACATTCCTTGAAGAAGGAGTTTAAATAATGTTTAAATTCTACAGTCACTGATTACACCACTACAGAACTGCATTTGTCCAGATCACAGTGTTCCACGTGTACTTTAGTAAGTCCATCAGTAGAGTCTCTCTTTCCCTTTCGAAACTTCTTATACTTCCCACAGATCAGAGCTGCTATTACAATCAGTAAAAGGAGAGCGACTCCTCCTCCTATAATCCAGGCCATCAGTGTGTGGTCAGAAGATTCATGCAATTCATACCGCTTACATGAAAACTCTGAAGGATCGCTGCTTCCTGCGTTGTTCACTGCCAACACACACACTTTAGTTCCCATTTCCAAAGATCTGACCAAACCCCGCCGTGACGCATCCCCAAACTTTGGGACTTCACTGTCCCTTCCCTCGATGACTATTCTGTACTCAGATACCACTGAAGATGGAGCACACCACTGCACCTGTATTTTCCCTCTGTCACTCCCCTCACTGACTGGAACCAGCGCTTGGATACGTGGTGAGTGAGGACGCACATTAGCTCCACTCATCCCAGGGCAGAGGCACCCAGTTTGCTCTGAAAGTGTAACACAGGGAACCTGGTTCTCCGAGCAGGGGTCGTACTCGCAGAGCTGGTTTTTCTGGTGTATCTTTGGGACGTTCACCACCCTAGTAGGAGCTGTGGTGGTGTCGTATTCAATATGGTCATAATCATCCTGGCCGTCTGAGCCCATGTCAGGCACGCGTATGATCTGTGGATGGGTGATGGGTGGGGAAGCAGACGCAGCATTGGTGAAGAAATGGGAATGCATGGGAGGCAAGACAAAAAAGAGAAGTGCCACCAGGTTCCTGCAAAGTGAGGTCATCTCTGTGAAAAGAAATGACAAGAATAAATATGGTCACTGGTCACTTTACAACCATAAATAGACTGATTGATGCAACCTAACCACAGCTTGTTCATTAACCTACTTCTGTATATTAAAAGTATTCCTATGTAATTTCCTTTAGTTATGATGAAGTAAATTACACAAGAAACGCACTGAAGCAACAGTCACTGTAGCAAAAAAAAAGGAACTAGTTACCAGTGATGGGAATAATGGTGTTACAAGTAACGGCATTGCATTTTGAGTGGCACAAATAATTTGTGTGGCATCTTATTTAGTGCAGAACACCTGATTGTTATGTAAATAGTTTGAAATGGTTATTAAAAAAAAAAAAAACAAGGTAAAAGGTAAATGCAAATAACTGGTGTTTGCAAACGTTGTGCATAGGATTTTAAAATTGACAATTTATATTTGCATTTAAAGTTATGAAATATGATTCAATAAACATGTTTGTGGTTGTTACAGTAAAAAATACAACTTTTTCTACTCCGATTGTATGTTTTTTTTGTCTGACTTTAGATCAATTGTGTTAAAACAGTTTATCAAAATAAAAAAAATCCTGCAAATTCAGACACATGAGGTTGTGCTGAAAAGAATGATACCAAACAAGGCAAAGTAAATCGTTTTTAAAGGTGAAAAAAAAAAGGCTAATTATACCCTGGACCCCAGAGGGTTAAACTTTTAAAGTAATGCAATAGTTACTTTTCCTAGTAATTGATTACTTTTAGAATCTTGAAACTCAGTTACTAACTCAGTTACTTTTTTGAAGAAGTAACTAGTAACTATAATGAATTACTTTTTCAAAGTAACTTAACCCAACACTGCTAGTTACTGAATTTGGTTGAAATTTCTAATCAATAGTTCTGCAGTGGTGAAATAGTGAAACTTTAAGATTTGTTCTCCATTTTGGCACCTTAACACATACTGTTAAGATGAACAGTAACTGTTAACATCTTAACTGTTAAAACAACTCCACGCTGTTTGATACAAAGACACATTTTTCTTTCAGTTCTCCACTGCTCTTCGGTGTAATACTTTGTTGTTCAGATATAATCAGTCCCTCTCTTTTCAGAGAGCCATCAGGTGTGGAGAAAAGTAATGGAGGGAACATAAAAAAATAATTATTAATATTATTTTTTAGCTTTGAGACACTTAAGTTACCTTAGCAGTATGCTTGGTATTACTATCCCGTTGCAGGATGACTTGCGGTCTAGATAACAGGATAACAGATAGGTTTCTATGCACGTCAGAATTCATTGTGCAACTGCCCTCAGCAGTCATATCGTCAGAGGAGATAAGCTTGCTAGCACCTGTGGTAGCCATAACTTCCTCACCACCATTTTTAAAAAAACAAGCTTTGGATCTTGGGCAGTTCTTCTTTGCCTCCACACTTTGATCTCGCTCTTACTCTGATACAGCTTAATCTTGTTCTCGTCTGTCCATGACGCCTTATTTTTCAGAATTCTGCAGGCTCGTTTAAGTACTTTTTAAATGTAAACTGTAGTCTGGCCATCCTGTTTTTGTGGCCATCTAGTGGTTTGCATCTTGCTTCTGTATTCTGTTCATGAAGACTTCGAAGTCGCTGACAAACACAAACACATACCTGCCCCCAAAGACTGTTTCTGATCTGTTTCTTTACCATAGTGAGGGTTCTTTTGTCCTCAGCAGTGGTCTTCGTTGGGTTAATCGTCCCTTTGTGATTACAGAGCTGATGTCTTTAACTGTTTTATTCTTCTCATAATACCTTTAGCTTTTTCCTGTTGTTGAACAATGGCAACTACAGACTCTGTAGAAGCAAGTATAACTAACGTATCCCTACGCTAATGGACCAATGTCCGACTTTGATAAGATAAGTGGAAGAGAATGGCTGGCTGGCTGGCTGGATGGATGGATGGATAAATGGATGGATGGAAAGAGTGGCACTGGCAAGCAGAGAAAAATGCATCCTTGTCCCAAACATTATGGAGGGTAATATATAAAAGAAGAGAAAGATAAAAGAGTTTTTTTAAGTCTGGTAATACATAAAATAAAATTCTTTGGCTGGATTCGAGGCACCAGGATGCTGTTTGCCTTGGTTTACAGCTCATAAATGCTCTTGTGTACACTCAAACATCTGCAGTGTCCTGTCCTGTAAACACGGATAGATAAATAAATACTGAGTGCGGGAAGACAAGTACAACTACCCCATCAGCACTACCATTGTTACCTGGCAGAAAGCCAGGGGAGTTTTGTGGGAACCCAAAATGTAGAAAAAGCCGGCTGGCTTTCATTCTGGTCAGTTTACAAAATTATTCATAACAGTCAGAAAACATTTTTCATGCTGTTAAACGATAATACTTATGACTAAACCTCTAAAAATAAAACACGGAGCAAAGAAAATACTGAAATGGGTCTACAGTACCTGCTTAATGCTGATGGATGTGTCAAGTCTCAAGTCTGAAGTTCTTTGTTTCCACTCTGGCTGCTCTCACCGTGTGCTCCCGACTGTTCTCAGTCTTAAGCCGTTTCTCTCAGACTCTCTCCTCCTCCTCATCTACACCCCCTCATCATTCTCTCCCTTCTGGGCCTCCCCCCACCTCCTCTTTTTACTCTTTTTTCACTTCTTCCCATTTGTTTTTCTTCCAACTGACCAGCAGTGCTCTTTTATTTTGTTAATCCGTGTCTGGAATTTGTGTTTGAATGTGCGTTAGGAGGGAGAGGGGGAGAGTCGCCATGTGTCTGTGTGCTGCTCAGCATATTAATTTGCTAAGTAACAGCGGGAGACAGGCTTGTGCTTGTTGCTCGGAGTGTTTTTCACAATCTGTAGGTGTAGCTGTCTGTTTTTCCATGTTATATGCAGGTGTTATTATGGAAGGGGACAGCACATAAGGTCACCTAACTACGTGTTTATTTGTGCTTCTCAGAGTCAGGAGGGGGGTGAGGAATGCTTGGGTGTATTTATTAAAGTTGTCCTGCATCTCTTGTAACCCCTCATTGTGAGACATTGGAGAGGAACGATGGAGGTTTGTTTTGTTTTTACCCTTTTATGGGATAAAGCTGGCAGAGTACACATTTTTTCTTTCTCGTTCCAAATGCCACTGTGGCACAGAATAGAGGAAAAGTACCAGCGCAGGAGCCTCCTTTTATCGTTAAAGATTCACTCAACTCATATCACTGACATCTCTGGATCCTTCATTTCAGAAACAATTCCTAAGATCTTTGGCCGTTTTTAGTCAGTAGAGTCACGCTGAGTGTTTTATACAACATTACAGTTCTTTGTTTGGGAGGATGATGATTGGTTTCTTTGTGTGTAAAACAAAAAGTATACAGTGTGTTTAAAAAGTCATAACTGCCTTTGAATTTTCTTAGAATGATTATTTCGTTTAAATATGAGAAGATTTGAAGGCAAATCTGTTAAGGTTTTAGTGAGTATGAGTTTACATATGAGGGCAAAACGATTGAAGAAAGCTATAAATCTGTCCAGATAAAAATACAATAGAAAAGAACCCAAACATGCAGTCATTCAAAGTGGAACAACATAGTTACTGGGCCAGGTTGCTTATAACTTTAACTCTCAAAAAGAAGAAGCTGAAGTTGGAGCTTTAAGAATACACAAAATAACATAATATGAATCCACACTGGGAAAAGGTATGCTGTGCACAAAAACTTAGATTTAGACCCGCATAGCTCTAAAGGGTTGAAAGTGAGGTGTAGCCTTTCATCTTTCATAACATCTACAGTCTTTCTCCTAATTACCTTTAAAAATTCTTCACTATCACATTTAAGACCTTGACTCTCTATGTGCTTGTTAAAAAGGAGTCTAGCTGAGTCATCAGTTAGGAAATTCTGTAACACATTTTCAGAGAAGAGCAGAGGCGCTTCACGAGTGGTTGTGCCTGCTGTGGGAAATGAAACAGTCTTGCGCGTCTTGGTTTTATTATCATGCAGAAGAAATATTGAATCCAAATGTTCTTTTCTCCCCAGCACAGCCTTGTTCAAAGGCTGCGATGAAGGATTAAAAAGCTGAATTGAAAAGTTCAGACTTTCAAACAGGTCAAGTGAAACAGATATGACTTCTCAGTTTAGACCTAATGAAGGTTCCCAGGAGTCGTCAGGTATCGATTATTTCTGAAATGTCATCTATTCCACATCTTTGGTCACTTGATATTCGTGGTATTACCCTTAAGTAGTATCTCAGTGCTTACTGGATGAAGCAAACATTTGATGAACGCATTCACGTCCTCGGGATTAACTGTAATCATGTTAGTCATGTCAAAATGGAAAACTTTCCATTTCCGAGTACTTTAATTTTTGAATGAAGACCTGTGAAAAGTTCCCTGCTGTCACAGCTGTATTTTAATGTTTATCCAAAGACATTTTAAGGGACAATCTTGATACTGGGAGAACTTCCGGTTCTTAATATCTTATTTGGAGAAAAAGTTAGCAAAGCTTTTCAGTGGTTACATGACTGCTGATCCTGGGGTTATTTAAGACACTGAAGAACTATTTCAGCGGTTCTTCAAAGCCAAGTGCTAAGACCTGGTTTTAAAATGACTTGATTTATTGCTCATTAGCAATAAATGCAGATTATGTCTCTGAACAAGGCAGCGTAGCTTTTCTCCTTGCACTCCTGTGTTTAGTCAGTCAACCGAGCATGAATATAACATGTATCATTTATGTGTCATAACTGAGTAGAAAATTCAGGAAGAGCTACTGTAAATTCAGTAGGAAAGAGCATATTTAGAAAGGTCTCCTTAAGTCGTCTCCCATATGTATATTCTGTCTTCACGTTGTTTTGGCTACGTGAAACCACCATTTCTTCCCCTGTCTGACCCCCGTTTGCCACGTCAGAAATTGCTAAGTATCAACAGTTTCCCTGAAACTGTCTGGTACAGGTTTCTGTGGTTCATCAAGTTGAAGTCATTCATTTCAACATCCAGTCAATCCTTGAGGACAGTCCAGGATCTGTGATAACGATTCTTCTCTCATTACAGAAATATTCTCACATTTTCAGCACAGCAGTAAGTTTTTTCTTGCTTCATCCAGCTCAGCGTGGGCATTTTGCTCCATTGTTTTTTTTTATTTTAAAATAAGCAAGATCGTGTTTTATGACATTAACAATAAAGAGAGCCAAAGAATTTCACTCTGCATGAACACAGTGTCAGATTAAAAGAAACATACAGAAACAGTGGCTTACAATAAAGATTTTTTCAAAGGTCTGCAAGCGACGACTCAGCCAACGATACATCTAGACAGACTCCAGCACAGAGACCCTTCCATCAGCTTGTATGCTATTTGTGTGTGTGAGGTCACACTTGTGAGGGTAGGATTACGTCAGATAAAGAAGGAGCTCCTCTCTTCGTCAAATATGGAAAGCGGAATCGACAGAACAGAAATGGAAGCAAGTATCTGCTATTTTTAACAGGTTACAGCCGATCAGCCAATTTTTTTTTTAAAAGATTAAATTTATTGCCTGTTTTTTTCATGTTCACTGTCAACTCTGGAACAACTACTTACAGGCAAAAAAGTATACAGCATAGAGTCAGTGACTGACTATGTTCAGTAAATCTTGTGATCGTTGGGAGGTGAGTAATTCCTGGATGAATGGCTTGACTTCCTTATTCAGCTTTTTCTCTCAGGTAAACCCAAGCAAACGCAGGTGGCTGAAGGAAAACTATGCACAGACTGAGCTGATAGCTGATATAGTCACTGTTTTGTCTTCACTGGTTTTTATAACATGCCCTTATGTACTGATAAGGTCAGCAGTTTTGTTAAAGGTGGAGATCATCACTAAGGAGGCCAAGCTTTTTCTTTTTAAATTACTTTCCGCGGTCAGTTTTAGGCCAGACTGTTTTTTTTTGTTTTTTAATTTTTCATAGAAACTGTGGTTCAGAGGTCCCTGAGGAATAAAGGAAGCCATAAAGATTGAGTCACATTACTTGAGATAATGAGTCGCCTGCCTGTGCACATTCCCCTTTCTTTCCCTCCTACATGTTTGATCATGTTGCTGTATGTGACACACAGCCATGACCACATAGACAACTCCATGGTTTAAACTTGTGGTGTAGTAGTGGTTAAAAAAAATCCCTACTGATATGGAATTATTTTATTTATTATTTTCTTGAGTAAAACAACAATTATTCATTAAATAGGGAATCTCCTCTAACATATGTTTATTGAATCAAAATAACATAGTTTCCCATTCACGTATTCAGTTTCTGATTGATTTGGCGTGACTTAATCAAATTCATTCTCCAGTCCCTCTCATAGTCCATACGTCTCTGAGGATTTAAGCTATTTCTGTTTAAACAGGAAGCACTGCTATTGGCTAAATCCCAATCACCTTTGACCTCCCACTTCACTCAAAAGGAATCTCGTGGTAGGGTTATTACCAGACTGTGATGTTGTGTGAACCGCTACTTTCAGCTTAAAATAGCCGTGGAACCAGAATGCAGTCCCAGTCAGCGTGAAGTCCCAGTGATCCTCCAGAGGATAATTGGAAACAGAAGTGTAATGTAGCAGTACTATGTGATGATGAGGTCCCACATTCCTAAATCTGCCCACAATAGAGTGAATTATAAATTTGAATTGGATTTGTTTTGTTTTATTGGCCTTTTAAATCACACAGAGGGCTTTATTTCTATTTTCTTTTTCCCTTTCCCTTTTTTTTCCTCTCTCTTAAAAAACTTGAATGTGTGTAAAATTTTACGCTCTATTTTTTTTTTTTTTACTTTCATGTAGGCTTATATGAACCTCTGTAAATAACTTTTTTCAATTTTGAATGGTGCTATACAAATAAAAAAATTAGTATTGTTATTAATTTGATTCCCCAATGAACTTACAATACCTATGCGTATTTTATTAATTATTTATGTGTCATGAACCGGATCAAATCTCAGACAAAATACAGACACCAGACAGACAGGGGGGCTTAAATAAACAAGCATGTATTTTTTATTAAATTAAGCTCGTAGACATGTGGAATTGCTATCAGTAGAAAGCAGGTATATGATGAATGTATCTGAAGGAAAGGAAGTTTACCAAAAGCAAACAAAACCCAAACCAGCCACTCTTCTCCCCAGCAGATGAGAGCGTGCTGGAGGGAAGGGAAAGTATTTTAGCACAGAGCCCCTTTTAAAAGCCATTAGCTAAGTTCCAACAGGCATGTTTCCGATAAGACCTGTCAGCCACACCTGTTTCCTACATAAAACTGAGGTTGCAGTCTAAAAGTCCTTCGCGTTTTCTTCATCCTACCCGCCTTTCCTTGGCCTTGATAAAAATGTCAACAAGGTCAATATGTCATGAAGACTCAGATAAAGAGAAGAGTGATGCAATGAGAATCCAAACTAGTCTCCTTAACAATGTAATCCAAGATGCCTGCAGTGTCAAAACTACAATGAAATGCAAAACGAGCATCTTAATTCACAACAGTATGTTGTTAACTTCTTGTTATATGCAGGTCATGTAAAAGACAACGGTTTTAACTTCAAAGGTCGGAATTTTAAAGAAGAAGAAACAAAGAGGGCCAGATTTAGAGTTTGTTGCAGCACAAAGCCTTCTTTTAGCATTAAAAGGCTACTGGATTTAAGATAGATAGCCCAGGTGAAAGCCTGTTGTGGTTCTGTCCTTCTAGCAGTGTTTTTTAATTTGAAATGAGAGGCGGAGATGTTATCAGAATCAGTAGGTGACTGGAACGTTGGATGGATGGCTGAAAGTTGAGTCAAGCCCAATTATGTCTGTTTCCCAATAATACTGGTACTTTCATGAAACAAACTAGAAACTAACTGAACCGGGCTCCCTTTTTCTCAGCAGTGCGCACACAATGAGTGATGTTTCTTTATTTAACTGTCAAATGCGGCTTTTGTTTTGTACTATGTGAACATGTATGATTAATGTCTGAATGCAAAACAAAAAAAACAGCATCAGTACTTTCACTAAGATCCAATCTGATGATAAATAATTACTATTCTTTGTAATATTAATGATGATAATTTGCACTAACACAGCTCTCTTCTGGATAAATCCTGTTCTCCAGTCTCATTCCTCATGACCCCTCTCACAGTGCCCAGTAATTTCTATCAGAAGAGATATCCTTCCTATCTGAAATATTGTTTGATGTCGTTCAGACTCTTCTCATTGATCTGACTTACCTTGTTGTGTATTATTTTGGTTAGTAGACCTATATCACTCCCTCCCTCTTGCACACTCACTGGGTGAACTGCTAATTTGTGCTGCTCTTGGTAGAATACTCAGTATTGCTGAAATGAACTGACGATGTGATCTAGTCTACCTCATTTCCTCCTCTTTGTTTAAGATATCCATGATAACTAAAGTAAAAGAAGTGAAGTGAAATTACCCCCATCCATCACTCCCAGCTCAATCAAAGTAAAACCTAACCAATCATTATCCTAAAGGCAATAGACCTAAACAATAAAAAAAATAATTATAAAGAACCTTGAACTCACCTTGATGAATTAATAGAACTCATAATCTAGATTTACAGCACTAATATAAATATGTGTTTGTGGAAAAAATTCATCCATCAGCAAGTTTGATGATCAGAGTTCAGCTACAGCCTGTTGTTGAAAATGTAAACTTTTGTGGTTCATGAATAATTGAAAGATTTATTTCAGTGATATATGGGACTACTGTGTCTCCTCTCATTTCATAAAAGATGCTCCCAGTGTGTAATGTGCTAAGGGATTTAATAAAGGAAGTAATGAAACGAGTCACTTCACAAACTTTTGATATTTTTGGACCATACCCGAAGAAGAGTTTCTCCAAACACGTTTCCTCTTTTTTTTTTTGATTATTAAAGTCTTAATTGTTCTCAGAAAAGGGAAAGAGAACCTTTTTGGCCTTTTAATGTTGCAAACTAATAAACTGCATATTTTCTTTGAACATGTCAACAAATGTGTCACATAATGTGAAATCTCAACATAAAATGTGATGATAACAGAGAATCCATAGCAATAAAGTTTAATAAGAACCGTATAGATGTAAAATGTACATTTAAAAAATACCATTAAAGCAGGCAAAGAAAAAACTGCACCTTACTCTTTATCAGGGGAACCTAAACATTATTATGTCCAGGATATTTGTGGCATATCATGGCATACAAATAACCTTTGTGATAATTTATCGAACGATGCACTCGATTTTAATGCGCATGGAACAATTATCTATTGTTCATCTCCATCAGTAGTACAAATGCTTGAATTTCTGCAGTCTTCCTATGATGTTATTAAGTCTTATTTAACTTTAGCTAGTGTTAAATGGATGCAAATCCAAGTATTTAGGTATCACTATAGAACAGAATGTGCAAATTAAAATGTACTTGGAAAGACCTGGGTCCCTGTTTCTTGGAATAATCTACAGAAGGAGCTGTAGTGATTACGACAGGGGAGACTTTAAGTTCATCTTATTGGAGCAAGAGAATAGGTCTCTTGGTCAGTGTGACTATATTTTTAAAGCTGCTCTTGTAATGATCTGCATTACATATGTGGTTTGTGTTCATTAGTCTGTGCTGAATACCTGGATTGGAACTTTTAATCGCGATGAAACTTTTACCTGTATAATAAATAAATAAATGATAATAAATCAAGGATAGTAAAAATAGCAAACATGCTTTCGCTGTCATCATTACTACCAATAGAGCAGCTTGTTGATTCTGATAATCTGCCAGATGATGCTATAAGAAATGTGAAAAGCACTTTTTTTCCTCTGCAGCCTGGCTCCTGTTTGCAAGTCTGTTGATCACACTGCGAGACACTTTATTCACTATTAAAAATGAAAGAATATAGAATGGAATGTAATTAAATAGAAAAAAAAACATAACACTGGAAATGACACAGACTTATGATTGGTGGTATTTATTATATATTTTTCAGTGGCTGATTGACATACATATCCTTTAATATTTGCCAGGAGGTGCTGGGACACCCTCACATGCCTGATGAGGAGCAGAATTCTTGAAAATACCAGACTGTGAATCATGTAGTAGTGGCTGAGAGATTATTATCAAAACATCTCAAAACTACCAAAAGGCAATGTGGGAACCTCTCATTTACACTGTCTGGATAGTAGCTAACAGCATAAACATTTGTACCGATGGTTTCCACTTTGAGACCTTTACACTGAGTTGTAGCTCCTCTTAGTGGTAAATGCTCATTATTAAATCTTTCTTCTTTTTCCCACCATTTCTTTTCCAATCACTTATGTTTGGAAAAATAAATATTTTTCTGCCACTAAAAAAAAAAAGAAATGATAAAATAAAATGAGATAAAATAAACATTTATTATCATCTGTAACTTATAAATTATTGGTTATTATCTCAAAATTTAAATGTACCAAGGTAAAAATTCTGAGAAAATAACCCAAAACTATAAAACAACTTGAAATTTAAATGGACATTTTTCAGGTAAAAAAACATTTTAAGGTAGAAACACTATACAAACTACATTTTTTAAATACTTTTGTTTTTTTTGATATAAACAACAAATTTTACAAAATTCAACCGACAGTTTACAGCTTACATATATAACTTATGTTTCCTTCTTTCTTTTTTATTTTAATAAGGGAGTAAAAAATTCCTAGTTAGGTCCCCCAATCACAAAGAAAGTTAAGGTCGTGATGTGGGAAGTGTTATAGCTCTAACGCTGCTGCTGGAACAAATATGAGACTTCATTATTACCAGTGTGAAAGCAGTAAGAGGGGGAAGAGAAGGCATCATTTTGACACTTTTTAATGTCCATGCACATTAATTTCATACACTACAAGAAGTTGTGTGGTACAAAGCTAAGAATCAGAGACTTGTTAGGTCTTTTTGAGCTATGCACTCTAAATTCACACGTGTAGAACATTTAAAAAGATGTCACACTGCTTCACTAGAAAAAAGCTAGAGCTCCTTTATAAACCTTGAGCAAACTAGTGATTGTTAAAACACCTCAGGAATATCAAGGATGTTGTCACATGTTTTATGAACTTCCAATATTTTCATGGTCTTACAGCATGACACAAAAGTTTATTTATTTATATGTATTTATTCATTAATATAAAATTCAGTGTACAGTCTGAAAAATACCAATATTTATTTTATTCTTCCTGTTTTCATAAATAAATATGGAAACTCTCCTTTAGCATCATTTTCCTTCTTTCTTCGACCACTCGCTGTATGCACCAGCATAATTACGTGCACTGAAACAGAGAACAGAGACATAAAAGATGAAAACTGTCTTCATTACGTCAAGTAAATGCAGTAAAAAGCAGCACTTTTTCAATAATATGAAAAAAATGTCTTCATAAAAAAAAGAACTTGACTTTGTATAATTAAAGGACACTTGGAGTTTTTGTTGGGCCTTGTGTATGCATGTATGTATGTATGTATATATGTGTATTTTGTTGTATAGGTAGTGACTTATTTACTTCACGTATCCTAGCTGATGAGCCTTGGTGGTAGCCATTGCCCCTCGCTTGCCAATCTGGCAGTGAAAAACCAGCTCTGGTGCATCCAGCAGTGGCTTTGTTACTCCGTACCTAACCTTGAATTCGTCTGGATTCATTTTAAGAGCGCCCTCTACTGTATTAACTGGAGGAATGAAAAAAGAGACAAAGATAGAAAACATGAACAACAAGTACATAACTGCCAGAATGTGTGTGTATATATATATATATATATATATATATATATATATATATATATATATGCGCAAAATGCTAAATAAAACAAACTTGACAGACGTGGAATATTAATGGATCCTGGAATATGTCCTTTTGCTACCTCCTCTTCACTGCGGACATCAATCAGAATGAGATTCGGGCTCTTTCCCACAAGAGCCTTCAATTCCTCATAGGAGATTTCCTTGGTACCTGAAAACATAGGAGGAAACACAAGAAACAGTATGATAACCTTTCATCAGACTAAATAAAACTATACACCAATTACTCCTCAAATACAGGTTTCATGTGACAAATCATCCTGACACAAGAATGCATTATTGATGATCCTCGTCAAAGAAAACAAATTGCTGTTCATGTGAAGGGTCAGATGAAATATGACACCTGCTCTAACTGCCCAAAAAGGTCCATGCAGACACACTGACAAGGAAGGATGTACCAATGCTAACCGCACAGATATCAATGTTAACATGACATATGTAGAGCGTCATGTAGTGATCCAAACACTATCTTGGCTCTGTTGTTAGTGCTACAACAACCTGTACATCATAATTACTTGTACATGCCCATGCTATTTTGTTAGGTACACCTGCTCAGCTGTTTATCCTCTGAAATACTTAATCAGCCAATCACATGGCAGCGAATTTGGAAAATAGAAGATTGCAGAAACATCGCCTGGTCTTAATTTCTGCTGCTACATTCGAATGGTAATGTAACAGCAGGTTGAATTTTTCTTTTTCTTTAAAGTTGTAAGAATATGCAGACCTAGTTTTTGTTATGTAAATTCGTAATTAATTTTATTTTTGGAAAGTGATTGGTTTATTAGCTTATGGACCCTCCCATTAATCAAGGGATTAAGAGCACCCTGGAGGGGTGTGGTAAAGATGTTTTTTGTTAGTCAAATGTCAGATGGGACGACGGGAGGGTTTAAAAAAGGTTTTTTTTGACCACTTTTGAAGTTGTTAAAGCAATTTAAGTTAACTTTAATTTAATTTTAAGTTTTAAGAATTTATTTGGTTGATTTTTGTTAATAATTTTCCACGAAATAAATGCCATTTAATTTTAAACAATGAAGTCAGAAGTGTGTTCTAAAACAAACCTCCCGTTGCCACCCACCTTTTCTTGGACTTTTTTGGTGTTTGGAACATAAACAGTGTTGAGTTCAGATATCAAAATCGTGTCAGAAGAACACGCCAGACTAAGCTGCCACATATTGTAATTAGTTTCTCAATTTGGCTTCTAGTTCAAGCAGAACCCCCCCCTTTAAAGACTCCCTAAAAGCAGAACTTGACATCAAACTCCACTTTCATAGTACATTCCTTACAGGCAGATTTTCCATAAAGGCAGGCGTACTTGCTTTTATCAGATCGTGTGAAGAGTGTTAGACTGTAAGATATGACTAAAGGTACACTGGACTGATGCAACAGGTTATGGTATGCAGATAATTATCAGTTTGTTGTTTGTTGCTCGAGTAACCGAGTACAGTCCTCAAGGAGACTGGTGCCTCCACTTTAATCTCTTTACTGTTTGCTGAGTCATGCTACAATTTTTCCTTTCTGTAAATATTAGAAAGAGAAATACAGTCTATGGAAACAGTTCACCAAAGTGTATGAAAACATATAAATAATTTTTTTTTTTTATGAAAACACGGTAATACTTCTTAAGCTGCTGTAGTTTTGGGTTGTCACAATTAAAAATAGTCGTCTTTTACTCATTACGTTTGACATGTTTCAGTTCATTCAACAAATTCAGACAGTAGCCTTCTATAGTTCACATACGTTAACCGTATCTGTAAGAGTGGGCTTAAAAAGACTCACCTGTGTTCGCCATACTGGTTGTTGGATAAAATTAGAAATATGAAAGTCATCGACAATCACAAACGGTATAACAATACTGGATCTTCTTCCTGATGCATTTGTTTGGTGCTGTCTCATTGGCTCGCATACCGTTGAAGGGCGGGGCTTAGTCGGCGAGGCTTCATCGCTTAGCCAAACAAATCAATTTGTCACTCTTCAAAGTAAAAGGAAGTAAAAGGTATTTAAATAAATGCATATGTTGAATATTTTTTCACAGAGTAAAGTATGTGGTTTAAATATTTTACGTTTAAGTGTTTTGTGCGAGTAAAATTACGAGTGTGATATGCATAAAGGGTCATATGCAGTGAGCACAAACCTTTTAATGGTCGCAAAAAAGATCAAGTTGACACAAACATAGTTCCTATTTAAACCATTTTATTACAAAAACAATCAATCAGTCTCCTAAAAATAATATTTACTTTACATTCTGTTTCTGATATATTAAAAAATAAACAATCTACAGAGGTTAATTTGCCGGCAAATAAAATCATGGTGACTGCAAAAGAGCATTATAAACTATTTGTTCTCGTTACATTTTACATGTACATTGTTATAATCGTATTTACACATTCTTTGAGGGAATTGAAATAACATTTAAATTCTACAGTCACTGATTACACCACTACAGAACTGCAGTGTTCAAACTGTACTTTAGCAAGTTCATCAGTAGAGTCTCTCTTTCCTTTTCGAAACTTCTGATATGTCCCACAGATCAGAGTCCCTATAACAACCAGTAAAGGGAGAGCGAATAAACCTCCTATAATCCAGGCCATCACTGTGAGGACAGGAGATTGACGACATTCATACCGCTTACATGAAAACTCTGAAGGATCTCTGCTTCCTGCGTTGTTCACTGCCACCACACACACTTTAGTCCACTGAAGATGGAGCACACCACTGCACCTGTATTTTCCCTCTGTCACTCCCCGCACTGACTGGAACCAGCGCTTGGATACGTGGTGGATGAGGAGGCACATTAGCTCCACTCATCCCAGGGCAGAGGCACCCAATTTGTCTGAAAGTGCAGCACAGGGAACCTGGTTCTCCGAGCAGGGGTCGTACTCACAGAGCAGAGGTTCTAGGTCCATCTTTGGGAAGGACACCATCCTAGAGGAGCTGTGGTTGTGTCATATTCCTCCTTATTAAAGTCATAATCATCCTGGCCTTCTGAGCCCATGTCAGTCATGTGTATGATCCGTGGACGGGTGATGGGTGGGGAAGCAGACGCAGCATTGGTGAAGAAATGGGAATGCATGGGAGGCAAGACAAGAAAGACAAGTGCCACCAGGTTCCTGCAAAATGAGGTCATCTCTGTGAAAAGAAATGAAAAGAATAAATATGGTCACTGGTCACTTTACAACTATAAACATACTGATTGATATATTTAAAATATTCCTGTCTAATATCTTTCAGAACTTGTTACTGAATTTGGTTGTAATTTCTGATTAATGAAAAAAGCAAAGAGGCTCTGCAGCGGTACCAAGGATGACAGTGAGACTTTAACATTTGCTCTCTGTTTTGGCATTTCACTGTATCAAAAGAGAGAAAGACAAAAGTGTGGTGACACACAAAATAAAGTTCTTTGGCTGGATTCGAGGCACTGGGATGCAGTTTGCCTAAGTTTACAGCTCATAAATGCTCTTGAGTATACTCAAACATCTGCAATGTCCAGTCCTGCAAACACATTTGTACTTGGAAGAAAGCCAGGGGACTTCTGTGGGAACCCAAAACAGACAAAAAGCTGACTGATTTTCAGTCTGGTCAGTTTATAAAATTAATTATAAAACTCAGAGAATATTTGTAATGCAGTTAATATTTATGACTAAACCTCTAAAAGTAAAACATGGAGCTATAAAGTGAAAAAAAGAAAATACTGAAATGGGTCTACAGTACCTGCTCAATGCTGGTGGGCGTCTCAAGTCTGAAGTACTTTGTTTCCACTCTTGCTGCTCTCACGTGTGCTCTCAACTGTTCTCAGTCAAAGCTTTTTCTCTGACTCTCTCCTCCTCCTCATCTACACCCCCTCATCATTCTCTGCCTTCATGGCCTCCCCCCCCCCCCCTCTTTTTACTCTTTTTTTCCCCTTCGTGCACTACAATTTTCTTTTTTTTTAGCAAGCTTTCTAACTGGCCATCCGTGACCTTGCAGTTTGCACAGATTTTTTTAAGCTCAGATGTGTATTTATTAAAGACCCCTTCCACCTCTTGTAGCCCCCATTGTGAGACGCTGGAGAGAAATGAATGAGGCCTCATTTTGTTCTTATCCTTTAATGTGCTAAAGCGGGCAAAGTACCTTTTATGTTTCACAACATTTTTAATCTTTGTCCTAGTTAAGGACAAAAAAAAAATCTTAATTACTTTGCAAAGACCTTGACTTTATTAAAAAAGCTTTCGGCTGAGATATGCGTGGGGAAATGATACGCTTTCTGTAACTTTTGAAAAGAACTGAAGATCTTTTATCAGAAACAAGTGCTCAGAATTGGATGTGCCCAGTCAGGGAAATTGCAGGCTAAAATTCCTTCACTGTTACTTTCCAAAATACTATGTGTCAATACAGTGCAGAACAGCAACACAACCTCTACTTCCACAGAGGTAGGTTATCATATTAATAGTGTTACATCCTTATTGCATATGAAACTGGATACTGTGTTTCCCCTGAAAAAGAAAGCGTCAAATTTGTTATTTGACGCTTTCTTTTTCAAAGTCAAATAACAAGTGCTTGCCTACTTGGTATAACTCTCAAATGCACACCTTAAAGCTGATAAACTGTAAGCTGGAGAGAAAATAATGTCTCACTAATTTAGAAGGTCTTCATTTAGTATGGTAAAAAGAGTTTGTTGCTCTATAAAAAGCCCTCCATGAAGCTGGGACCATCTTACTGTTCATCACTGATTACAAAAACAAGAACAACCCAAGGTTTCTCCTCAGTACTGGTTCCAGGCTGACCTACTTAAGTTTAAAGCCTTTCTTTAACCATAACATTTTATTTTTGACAGACTTTACACTTTGTTCTATTTGTGTGTACAGTTTTATACTCTATATTTCTACTCTCAGTATATTTTTCATTGTGAACCTTTACATCCTGTTCTGCAAAGCACGTTTTTTCAATGCTGAAAAGTGCTATACAATAGAAACAGTGCTTGTAACAAATGTTTCTAGTTCTCAGTTCTTTGTTTAGTATTGTTCCCTTTCGCCTGTTTCTTCTTTGTGTGTCCTCCCCACGGTCCCTTGTGTGTAGTCAGTCATGTCTCTTTACCAATGTCCAGTTTGTGTGTCTTTGTCCATGTCTCTGTCTCAGAGTTAAGGCGTCCTGTTTTATTCTGCTAGTCTCTCGTCTCATGTGCACCATGTTCAGTTTTCCTTGCCTCATTAGTTTGATATGAGTTATATTGTGTCATGTTTCTTCCCAGGTGTGTTCAAACTGCCTCTCATCCCCACAGCTGGCCTCTCTTGTGTATTTAAACCCTCAGAATAGAGGGTTGTGCCTGTGTTCTTTGTTGTGTCCTCCATCACAGTTGTGCCCTCTGTGCTCTGCATAGGCTAGTTAGTTCCTTACCTGAGTTTATGTATCCCATTGAAAGGCTTGTGTCCAAGCTGAAACTTGCTTTCAGTTTTTTTTTCTAGGAAATAAATCTTATTTCTCTAACCAAGTAATGAAACATTCAACCCTGTAACATTCTTACTTTTATTGGATTATGGTTGTCTTTATGAATGCACCAGGCCAGTATCTAAAGAGATTAGATACAAAAAATTTGGAAACAAATGCACTGTTCCTGTTTCCTGGAATAATGAATCGCCTGTGTTCACTTGTCTGTCTGCTGAATATCGGTTGGAGTTTTTTCTTCACTTGCATTTTTTGTAATTGATGCTGCTCTCTTGGCCAGGTCTTTTTTTTGAAAAAGATATTTTAACTGCTATCAGACTTTGTCCTAGATAAAGAAAGGATAATAAAAACAGCCAACATGCTTTCACTGTCACCATTAAGGCTGTAGGAGTATGTTGTTGATTCTGATAATCTGCTAGATTTTGTTATTTTTCAAGGATTGATGAGGACATCTACAAAGCAGTTTTGCATAGCCTTTATATTGTGCTGCTGGGTTCCTGGTTGCATGTCTGGTGACCTCACAGCTTCAGACACAACTGAACCTGAGTAACCTAAGAGCTAATTTACTACAATTTTAAAAAATAATGAAGGAAATGACATAAAAATCTATTATTTCTAGTATTAATTATTCATTTTCAGTATTTAATTGACATACAGGTCCTGTACAGTTGGCCAGGGGGTGCTGTGACACCCTCAGCACGAGTACTTCCCAGAGTCTTTGATGACATTGAGCAGAATGTTTTAGAATACCAGGCTACGAATAGAAATTTGGCACACTGGCAGTATAAATAGTGTGTAGATCACAATGTATATCAACACCACAGAATAGTGACTTAGAGGCTTATCAAAATATCTCAAAATTACCAAACATCAGTGAAGGATTTTCTAGTTTTCTCTTTCTGGAGTGCAGCCAGTAGCATAAACATTTTATCTTTGCTGTTCAGTTGCATTATAAATAAACTTAATGACAAACTTACCAAGACTGTTTTCACTTGCCATCACAGTACGAAAAGCGCAGATGTTACTGATCAGGTTAATGCTGAACATTAAGATCAGTCCCAAGTCCTCAAAGCTGAAGCAGGAATTAAACCATCAATCGTGATATTTTTTACACTTGCGGTTTCTGCTGTGATATCAGACAACAAAACCTGTCTGTACATATGTTAAAATATCATGCAGTTTGTCTTCACAGCCACTGGAATTTATGCATCTGTTCATGTAAAAGTCTGACTGAGATTAAAATCCTTTTTAATAAGAGACCTTCACACTGATTTGTAGCTCCACATAGTGGTGAATCCTCGTTATTGCTGCTTCCTGACCCTTCACCCCGTTAACACCATAGATGGTAAAGTTCTGCTGTCTTTTTTCCCCCAATACCCTATACTAAAACCCTACTTATGCCACTGAAATAAATAAATCCATGAATTAAATAATAAAGATTTCTTGCCACCAACATATTAAAACTATACGTCTCAACTGAATAAGTCATTATGTCAAAATTGTGAGTTAGGTGTCTTAAATGATCAGCTTACTAACTCAAACGTGTGAGAAAATCAATCTAAATTGAGAAAATATCTTCAAATTTCGAGTTAGTAAATCGATTTTTTTTTTTTTTAGATTTTAATCCCGTATTTAGATTTTTTGGATGATATTTTTTCCTTTCTCCATATCCATACAATCCAGAGAGTTAGTAAGCAGATAACCTGCCTGACGTCTGCCACAATGATGTAAAAACATTTTTTAATCTAAAAATTCAATTGATAGTTTAGAGCAATTTACAACTTTAATAAAGCTAAGACGTATTTTTTAAAATTATAATTAATATTATTTATTTTAGATATTAGGTCACTTAATCAAACGAACAAGACTTGTTACAAAAATTAAATTTAAAAATTTGCAAAAATTACAAAAGTAGATATATCTCTTGATGTGTCGATATATAACACAGTATGTTATATTATGTTATATTATGTTATATTAGATTAGATTAGATTAGATTATATAGGAAAATGCGCTGAAACGGATGTTTGCATTAGCCACAGGATGTTGTTACTAATCCGACACAAGAGGGGAAAACCAAGCCACACTCGGGTTTTTCCGCGAAAAGCCACGAAGTGCAAACTCGTTCTACTGTAACTGTACTGAAGCTCCACCATTGGCTCCAACTGTCCGTCCGCCGGGGAAAGGAGGTGGTGGAGGAGGAGGGGTGTGTGGATTTGCTGAATGACGGCTCGGTGTGTGTTGACACTTGAGAACCGCTACAGCCTACGGGACATGCACAGGCCTACCTACGTTACATATCCACCTTGTAAAGATAAGAAGAAGCGTCTAATTCTTGCATTTAACATCGGGAAATGTTGATGATCGTGCGGGAACTGCGCGACGGGGCTACACGGAGTCGAGGCGGAGCGGACGTTTTCGCAGGTTGATGATCCTCTTTCGGCACCGAGGAGAAGAGCCAACACAAGTAAATACATGGTGTTAGTCTTTATAGGCGGTTAGGCAGGCTTGCATTAAAAGGAAGGATAGGCGGTGCGAGCTAATTCCTGGAAATATAGACCTCCGGCCAGAATGACACACGCTACGTTTGCAGGTTGGAGTTTATTCGCTGAAGTTGGGGCTGCGAGCAGCGTGTAGGAAGCTTGTGTGCCAGGAAAAACACCATCCGTCTTTCACGTTTGACAGATAACCAATCAAAGCTGTTATTCAAATCGGTGCTCTTATGTCAGCGACCTATATCTCATGCATGTGCGCCAAAAGCCCACAGTAGCCTCTCCGCCAGATCAGACAGCATGGGGACCAACGGGCTAGACAACCAAGCGCAGCCGTCCGACGGAGAGTCACGGACGGAACAGCCGGCTCCAGGTCCTCAGATGGAGCAGAGGGATGCCCCTCAAGACCTAGACACGAGAAAGCATGACCAGGCGGACGGCAGCGAGGGTAAAATCGTGAAGGAGGACAGCAATACGCAGCTGATCGAGACCGGCTGCAAGCCACCCCTCACGCCGGGTTCCGACTTCGAGGCTGGGGTGCAGGTAGAGAAGCCCGGCCACGGAGCTGGCTTCGTCCCACCCGAAGGTGGTTTCGCTGGCTGGCTGGTGGTTTTTGCTGCAACCTGGTGCAACGGGTCAATCTTCGGAATTCACAACTCCTTCGGCATCCTGCACATGATGCTGGTGAAGGAGCACACAGACCCTGAAGACCAAACATCCCAGTTCAAAGTGGGTGAGTAAGTACTATCTGAGCAGTATCTCTCTGCTCAGGTGGGCTGGAGCTGAAGCCACAAGTGAGCTGGTGGACAGGAGTAGAGAATCTTGATGCACATTTGGTTTATAATTATAGGAATTTTTTTAAAAGTGGAAATTAGAGCTGTGGAAGTGTCATTTAAAGCACAATTACTATAATAAACATTTTAACATCAACTTTATATTAATTTACAGGATGTTTATTTTAATATGTATATCACTTTAGAAAAAAGTGGAATAACTTAAATTCCCAGTGGAACACTAAACACAGTAATGAATAAAACAAGTGCCCCACCAGCAGGTGTAAAGTATGCTCATTGCTGCATTCTTATTTTTGAATGATTATTTTCTTCTCTTACTCTGAAATTGCTCCTTACATCCTGTTGAAATCTCTTGTTTTCCAAAGCACCAGCATTCTAATGAGTTACAGGCACTTAACTGAAAAAGCACCGTAGGCACTTGTTAACTATTCATTAAGGCTGTTCTGTTTATCCACAACACAGTTTGCTACAGTGGGTCCTTTGATAAAGGTTTCCTTAATGATATAGTGAGCACAAAGGACTGAATATTTGTGAACATTTGCACCGGTACTGAGCTGATATTGGAGTGCTGTTTTTTTTCTTGTTATATTTTCCCCTCTTGGTTCCCAACAAGCAAACAAAGACAAAAATTTTAAGCTATTTACCACAATATCGTTGAACATTTGGCCAGAACAAAGCTGTTTTGTTAAATATCAGCCAGGGTGGTAGTAGACAGATAATTGCAGTTAGCGAGGCCGATATTGGTCCATACGAATGTCTGACCCATGCATTGCTGGACCAGTATGGACAGACTTGTTAGAGTCCCCAAGATGCACATGACTAATGATTAAAAATCCTGCGATAGATATGTAAATCAGGGATATTGCTTCTGCTTGTAGTATTTAATACAATCTAACAGGTAGTTATTTTTAGAGTCACATCATTACCCTACCCACTTCTCCCATTTCAACCATTCTGTTTAGGATCATAAGCTTTCATTACTAAATGGTCAGACTATTTCTCTATCCTTATTTACTGTTTGTGCTCAGCTCCCTGCAACGGGAAAGGCACTATACAAAGCAGGCAAGGATATCAGTCTTAATAAAGAAATCACTGATGTTCATTTACAGGAATGTGACAGTTCAGTCTTGTTGTTGCAGATAAATTAGTCCCCAGAAACAATGGGCCTGGTGCTACTCCAATTGTTTGCAGGAATCTGACATTTTCTTGTGCCTGCAAGTCCAGTAGAAACATTTCTATTCTTCAATGAGTTCACAAAGTCAGCGTCCAATTTGTTGCTAATGAAGCTCTGGGCTTCTGGGTAACCGTGGCTTCTAGCTTTGTGCTCTTTAATCTTGTTAACAAATACTGACTAAAGGAGTAATCATGGGAATTCTTGTTTGGGGGGAGAAGAAAGGGACCCTCCTGCCTTTCTTTCTCCTCCTCCCCTTCCTCATTGTGAAAACCGTGAAAGCTGCTTCTGCAGTGTACTGATCCATACAGAGAAATGTTTTGAGCTCGGGAATCATGTAACAGGAGTGGATGTTTTTCTTAAAATCCTCGTCAGTTCCCGCAATCACATGCAAAAGTTAAGGTCACAATGTGGGAAGGGATTATGGCACTAATGCTGTTTGCTGGAACAAATGTTTATTATTATTATTATCAGTATAAAAGCAATAGGGGGGGGGGGGGTATAGGAAAGACATCTTATTTATTAAAAGAAGCTGATGGAATTTTATACAGGATGTTTATATTCTCTCCTCCCCGTTTTTTGACATATTTAGGATTTCATCTCCAGCATTTTCTTGGATTTAATTCTGGGTTGAGCTCATATGTGAACAGATTAAGTGAGTAGGCTGAGACCTGACCTTTTTACCTCAGCAGCAGGAAAAAAGCACAGGGGAAGAGCTTAGCTACAATAGCTATGATCTTAAAGGCTTCTTTTGAGATATCCGGTCGAAATTCACACGTGTACAACATTTTAAAAGATGTCAGACTGCTCAATAGGAAAAAAAGCAAAGGACCATAAGGGATAACAAAAGGCTGGATATAATGAAATCATACTTAGAGATCACCATTAGGCCTTGCTGAGGTCTTTTATAAACCTCGAGGAGTAAACAAGTGAGTTTCAGAATACCGTAGCAGTATCGAAGTAGGGGTTGAGAACAGTAGGTTCTTTAAATTTTTAATGACGGCGAGGTGTGTGTGGGTTATGAGTCACATATGGTAATGATTTGCTCCGTGATTACAGCATGACACCTTTACTCATTTTTTTCCCAGTTGTTACCACAAAAATGTTGGTAAACTTGTAAAGTGAGTGCACGTGCCCGGCACACCTTTCTTTTGAAAATGGAAGGGGGGGGGGGGTGCTTTCATAATCAGCGAGGGGTGAGCCCCCAGTCAGGTGGTGTGCGAATGAACGTGGCTGCACCGAATGTAGGGAGGAAAGTTCAAAATGCAGCCGGCACTGTTTCAGCTGCAGCAAAGTTGGCAAAGAGGGAATGTGTGTGAAGGGGCAGAAGAAAGGGACTGAGTGAGGAAGGAATTAATTTTTCATTGAAGCCTAAAACTATTTCCATCTATGTGCCACCGTGAAACGGAGCAGGAGGAAAATTGTGATGAGAAAAAAAGTAGCTCATCAAGTTCTACTTGTTTCTAAGCTAAAGTTGGTTTACTTACTGAGCGTTATGCACTTTATTCTCTCACAAGAATACTTAATGACTCTGTAGTAACTATACCAGTAGGCTATGGTATCTGTGCGAATGTGAGAAAACATCTGATGACTCCAGCTGCAGAAGCCTGTTGGCTTTAGTCACCTACATTACATCAAATCCCGCTAGCTTGAATGTGCTGTGCTTCACAAATCTACAAATCAACAGAGAGAAATGCAGTGAAATGATTCTTGGGGACTTAAACATCGCCTGGATTTCTTCATCATGCACTCTTAAAGAAAGATGACAAAGAATGCGAGTGATTTAACTCAGATATTTATCATTCCTACCACAGTAAGCTCTGGCATGTCTAGACTCATGTCTGCCTCATGCACTGACCACATCTACACTAATGGCACAATAATGGATCTAATAAGTATAATATAATAGCAATGACCAGAATCATTAGGTCACAGATTCTGCTTCAAAGACTTATGATGTAAAAAATTCACAGGGGAAAAGAACACACCGAGTGAAAGATTCAGAAATTACATTACGCTTGTTCCTGGATATCTTACAGACTGTTCTAGACAAGCATGCACCGATAAGAAAACTCACTAACCTATTGTGAGCAGTGCTTTAGCCCTGTGGCTTGATGTGGAGCTGAACTAAATGAAGCATGCTGCAATAAAACTGAGAGAGAATAACAGAATAAACCACCTCATTTTTAGAAACTAAATCTGGAAAGATTGAAAACACAAGCTCAGTTAACTAAAGCATGATAGGAGTGTATTATAGAATAGTTTTACTGACATGTTAGGCACATATATCTTTGTTCATTGAGTCTAATTGTGTCAAAACCCACTATGTATATAAATAAATAAATATGTAAATAAACTGTTTTTTAAACAAATGGAAATCAATAAAAGCCACGATGCGAATAACTTGGATAGCAAACTTTTTGTTGAACCAACTGAAGAATTTATCAAGAATTTTATATGATTTTTAGGCTTTACTTCAGTAAACAGGCTTTACTGTTGTCATATTATTAACTTTAGTCTGAAAGAAACAATTTCCTCTCAAAGCCAACGGTTTTAGCCTTTATAGCAGGTAACTGTTATTCTTCTATCACTGGCCTTGACGGCAGCTCAAAATCTTTTTATCTTAGCATAGAAAACTGATGCCTCGTTACATTAACCGCTAGATGTAAAATGAAAAATGGTGACGCTTTCTTGCTTGACGTCAGTGCTGATTTCAATATAAGGAACAATGAACTATAACTGAAGTACCTTAAAGCTTATATTTTCAGTGTAGATGCTGGTGGCTAAGTTACGGTTATTCCGCTAAGCCTGCAGACACAAAGGGATCGAGACCGGTCGGCAATCCCCAGAAACCTCTGGTTGCTAGGGAAAATTTGTGTTCCTCTAAGTTTTTGGAAGTGACATTTGTTGAAACTGATTGAATTGGGAGCTGCATTAGAAAATTCCTTACATTCGCTTTGGTTGCTAGCAGATTGCTGGTCCCTCCTAATTTTCATGGAAGAGACTGACAGCGTCTAAAACACTCGCTAACTACTAGCCTAGCTGTATTAAAACTTAAAAAAAGGAGCGGATTCACCTTCAAAGTTCAAAGTGTGGTTTGATCCTTTCAGGATCCAGTCAGGAAATGTTTGCTTTAGTGGCAGAACCACACTTCCTTATGTTGCAGTGCTTACAGACAAGTTGGTGTCTTGTCTGGATACGACTTCAGGGCAGGTCCAGCTTTTAGGTGTCAGTCTGGATAAACAGCTTACCTGGTCCTGTCACACTGATAGGATTGAAGCCAAAATGAGTGGCGCAGTATCTGTGCTAATTATGCGGTAGGTAGCTCAGTCAGACAGATCAAACAATTACTGGGTTTATCTCATCTTGACTATTGATCAGCTGTTTGCGTAGAACAAGGTTATGTGTTTAGCAATTTGTTGTTTATCCAGGGTAAGTGTAGAGGGCCTGCTGTTGGATGAAAGTAGGGGACACACTTTAGTTTTCTTTCATTACATTTCAGCTGTTGCTACACCGGTTATTATTAATAAGAACTGCTAATATCGAGCCCCAAAAAAGTTTAAAAAGTTTATTCCTTTTTACTAGTCAAAAATTAATTGCCCTGTCACCTGTAGTCTAATTTATTGCTAGATTTCTCTTAATTTAAGTGATTTCTTGGGTCCATTTAAAAAATTACTCGTGATGTTTTGTTCCTGGTTCAAAGACTTTGAGACAAGCTTCTGCAAGATAGGCTCCATTAGTAATGCTGCAGGTAAAGGAGAGCCTTTTTAACTCAAACATCATAATGTTTATGCATTCATAACTTTAAGTGTTGAAAACCCTGAGAATACTGAAATAACAGGGACATTCACACTCACTGGCCTGGACGTTGGAAAGTATCTGAAGATTAAAAGAAGCCATTCGCTGCATGCTGACAATATATAGTTAGGAAACTCTACAACAAGCCAAAACTAGTCAACAAGTGAGAGGCATTAAAGATGTTTTACTAAACCGCTTAAAGCTGTCTTCCAAATATTGAGTTGTGCTTCATCATATCTCTGTTTTCTTTGTGTGACCTTGTTGTGCATTATTTATCTTGGCCATCGTTAGCAGTCAGGTAAAAAAAAAAAAACCTTTTTAAACTCTGTTTCACTTTAAACTCATTGATTCATTGCTTAAAGGCAACAATGGCGTCTTTATTGAAAGTCTTTCTAATGTTAAAAAGCCTTTAACAGAACATTAAACATGGGGAAGAATGAAGTGCAACATATGCTTATAACATTTGTATACACAGTGGTTGGAGAAACTGGGGAAACCTTCGAAGACAATGATTCCAGGTTTCTCTCTGTGTTTCTTCAGTGGCTAGTTGTTCATTATTTTAGATGTGCTTAATAATCATTGTTGGATTTTCTCAAAAACATCAAAAACATCAAAAACAAGTGAAGTAACACAATAGTCTGTCTGCCAAGAACATGTCTTAAACCATTAACGTAGGGCTGTGCTCTTGGTAGGTAGTGTGTTATTGTTTTTCCCCTGCTCCAGATTTCTCCAGCATCTCCCAGGACAGCTGGAAATCTCAGGTTGGCAGATCAGGGTGCAACGAGGCATTTTTAGCATTCCAGTGGACAGTGGAATGGGTTCAGGTTGGAAAAAGTTTCTTCAAACTCCATGCGCTTATAAAAAGGTATATAAAGATGTGTACAAAGATTAATTGGACTGTTATTGGTTGATTTTGGTTAGTTTTAGGCATTTTTTCCTGTATTTAGATAGGATGAGGTCCATTTAACCAGGCGCTTGGCTCTGGACCCTTCTACTGATCACAATTTAGCCTATGGGGTATGCACCCTAACGACTAGGACACCAGTGTCCCCTCAATACCAAAATGCATCTGTTTATAGATGATGTTGCAGAAACTATCATTTCAGTTCAATCCAATTAATTTGAGTTGTACTACTACGCCGACACATGGCAGAGTAAAATCTCCGCAAAACACATCCATTAAAAAAAAAAAAAAGGATTACCCCTTTCAGCTTTATTAATAGTGTCAACACAAGCAGTTTGCACTTACTCTCAGCCTGAAATATGATGCGATTTGTAAACATCAGAGGGAATGGTTGATTTTCCTGTGAGTGGTACCGAGTAAACAACTCAAGGAGCATCCTGATAGCTTTGCTGTCAGAGCTCATTTATGGTCTGAGCCTGAGCTGTTTGAAGAGACTCCTGGTTGATCTGTGACAGATGGGCCTCCACATGCCTTCTGCTAGCAAGCCTTTGCGAACTGTGTCGCCTCACCTGTTGTACTTTCTATATTTGTGCTAACACAACATCCTTACCATTCTACTGTCTTTATGATACAAGCAGTGTTTTCTCATTCTTTAAAATGAACATTCTGTCCTTATTATGGACTTTAACCTTTAACTTGGTATGGTATTAATTATTATAAGATAAAAATGACTGATTTAAAGGTGACTTTTATGCTTATCTTCATCTTCATAGTGTTGTTCTTGGACTCTACTTTAGTATTCGTGGATGATTCACAGTTGATTCACAGATGATTCAACATGTTTGATCTAATACTGGACATTGGCGCGGCTTGTAAGTTTGTGCACTGCCTGCGTTTGAAGAAGTTTTAGCTCTTTTCTGGCTAAATTCAAGCCAAATTTCTCATGATTGACTGACTGACCACGTTAGGGATATGTGCTCTCATCATAGAGATATAGAGTAGAAAAAATGCTCTGAATCTGTGCATTTGGAGCAGTTTGAAACCTGAGCTGGATCATAGGGATTACTCGTACATATTCCAATCAAATTTTTCCTAACAGTTCCCATCTTTAGCAAAATACCAGAAATCTTTATTGTCAGAGTCGGTTCCTCATTTAAACTTTTTTTTGTGTGCAAAAAACACACTGCTGGATCGTAGCAGTGTAAAGCAATGTATTTGTGTTTTTCAGTTTATTATGTTGCCTCAGCACCTGCTAAGAGCATTTTATGTTACCTTGAGGGACAAAAATACCTATGACTATTGTTTCTTTAGGAGTACGTCCCCAAGACGCTCTCAGAAACAGTGTGATGCATTGTTTAGGTTCAGCAGCATTTCCCCGTGTCTGCGTCAGCCGTGGAAAATATCGCCAGAAAGCATTTGAACAGATGTGTTTTTGATTGTTTGGGCTCACTGGCTCAGAAACAATAATTTTGAGCTGAAAGCAGCAGTGCGCTGCATTCGCAGTCGTCTAAGCGGATGGTTTCATACACTGCGGGATACATTGGAAGTGAAAGAAAATTTCATTGGTGCTCCTCAAAGCAATGAAAACAAAAAGAACAGCAAGGGATCTTTCCAAGGACAGTGTCTTTGTTATTCTGGAAAACCCACAGACCATATTCTGAGCAGTTTCCCTTCAAAGTATCTTACTTTCTGCCCCCTTAAACAAGGGGACTAATGACCTATTATTCCTACCGTACTCTAGTCATTTGATATGAATCCTGATATTCTCAAATTAAGACTGAAAGTAGGCAGTTAAACGTCATTATTTCATTTCAAATCCGGTGCTGTGGACAACAAAATAGTGTCAGTTTCTCATTGCACTACAGCTGCTCATAAAAAAGGATCTGTGAACCTAATAATTTAGTAACTGCAGTGTAGGTAATTTAATGCCTGGTTAAATTTCAGCTTTGTTATGAATGGAGTAACAGGGCCTCTGTGATATGAATGACTTAGTTTTAGTGTACCTTTAGCTGTCATATATATGGTTGTCTAGGATGGCTACACAGATTAGAGTAGACACAGTTATGTAAATATACATTTTAATTACATAACACATAGAAGAAATCCACAAAACACAGTTGTCTTGCATGCATATATTACAGCTTAGCATAAAGCATGCTGAAATCATTAGTCTTATATAAACTTCTTATTATATCAAACCCAACCGCATTTTTCTGCCTTAAGTGTTCTTACTCTAACATAAATATGGGTCCTATAGAGTCTGCTGCTTCTTGTCAGACTGCATCTATCACGTTAAGAGATGGAAGCTTGTTAACCCCCTTCTTTGCTACCCCACACAAACAGACATCTTTTCATTTGGCTCCAGTCTCCCTCACTGTGTTCTTTTGCTTTTGTTTGAAAGTGTTTGGACCTAATCCCCTCTAATGAGCACAGTGCACTCAGTTGTTGTGTCAGGACACAGGGAAATGGGGCTTTGTTGTGGGGCTGGCCAGAATATAGAGTATGCTGTAAGGCAGTGTGACACGGGCCTGTTGTTTTGACCCTCTGATTTCACATCGGACCTTTTGGTTTGTCATGTCCAAACTGTTATCGGTGCAGTACCAGCACTGCAGGTGCTAGAGCCATTAAAAAAAGCAATACTGGAACTACATTATAATGCCAAACTGACCAATTTGAGTGTTATAAAACACTTCACATCTCTGTGTCAGATATTGGGCTTTCCAAGAATGAGTCTGCAAGAAACAGCATGCTAGCAGCAGTGCATGTCCAGATGGGAACGCCGCAATCACTAGCTGAGATTGGTGAGATTAAGTTAAGAGCCTGTGGTATTTTCCAGACAAACCAGCTGGACATCTAGTATTGAACAGAAAAAAGGAAAAGTATTACAGGTGGTAGCTTAAGTGGTCTTAGGAGCTACATCAGTAAGAAATAATATCTGAAGCTGAGGAAATGCAGTGAGTTTAATTCAGCAATAGAAACACTCATAACTATCAGCCAGTTCGCACTTTTAGGTAACTTAAAGGGCACTGTTTTTATGTTTGTATGTCTCACTACTTGCAAATTCCTCAAAGTATGCTATTTAGAATTTGACTGGACTAGAAAAAGTCTCACCTTGAGCAATAAAGCATAATTTAAGCATCACAGCCTACCTATGTATTATAGTGGACCATTTATGATGGTCATTTATGATATACTCATTTGTAATATGAGTATATCACTATCCACTAGAGCACCATTGGGAGGTGGTGGAACAGGAGATTCACAGTATGGATGTGCAGCAAGTGTGTGATGCTATGATGTCAACGCGGACCAAAATCCTGTTTCCATCACCTTGTTGATTCTGAGTCTAACCCAGCACTGCAAGGTAACAAAGTGACTAGTGAATGTGTATCAAAAGCATTTAATATATTATACTATTAAATCTACTGAAATTGTTATTGAGGATGTAGATTCCACCTATATTTCTGGGTATATGACCCCCCCTCCCCTTTTTTCCATTTAATTTGAAAGAATAAACTGTAGAAAGACTCGAGTAGAGTCCTGTGCTTTAATCGTACTCTGTGTACCAGAACATGTATTACATGTATAGTATAGTACATAGTGTTACATAGTGTCCACATTTAAGACTATTTATACAGTGGTGCACAGCTCATGTTTCACTCTGAACTCAGTGTGTGTGTGTGTGTGTGTGTGTGTGTGTGTGTGTGTGTGTGTGTGTGTGTGTGTGTGTGTGTGTGTGTGTGTGTGTGCGCGCGCATAGGTACATAAATCCTGCCATCAGGCTGTTTAGTAGTCTCTCTGGTCTCATTTCTATTGGACTGTTGGACCAGTGTGACCCAAGGCCCAGACACCATGGTAGACATCAAAGCTACCTTTGCTCCCTCAGAGACTGGATCCAGACATGTGTTTGTTTGTACTACAGGGTGCGCGGTGTCTCTGCTAGAGAAATCTGCCTCGTTATGTTTTAACACTGCATGCTCTACAGGCCAGAACTATCCACTTTGATTCACTTTTTGATCTGCTTAATCACCATGAGAAATCTTATAGAGCGTGTCTGATCTACATGATGCAAGTGTAGACACAATAATGAGTAGAGTTACATAAATGTATATTAATAGCAAATCACATCAGGTGGTGAGAGAGTCACAAAGACAGAGAAGGAAAAAACTAGTGTGCAGCATACAAAGCTTTGTAGTTTTTCAAAGCTTCGGGAAATCTTGTGGGCAAAATTCTTATTGTCTGGGTTAATTAATACCTACTGTATGGGGCGTTTAAAGGCAAGACTCAACATGCTGCACATGTTTACTTTGAGCGTGGCTGCTGCTGAGGTCAGGTGGCAGATTTGCAAACAGCTTGCGAGCTCTCAAAAACTTTAAACAAAACATAAAGGTTTGCATAGAGGCCCAGGCATACGTGCATGAAGGCCATGTTGTTTTTCAGTGATGCCTTTTTCAACTTTTATGCAATAACTTCTACACGTGGAAAAAATTATGTTTTAATGGTCAAGGACTGCACACACTGATCTTTGCTTTGTGTACAAACAGATATAACAGTGTCTTTTATTTACTGTAGGTGATAGGTATAACACCTGAGATTTCCACATGCTTCCGATGATGAATTCTTTCTTCTCTCAACTTCCTCTCCAGCCTGGGTTGGGGCCCTGGCCATGGGCATGATCTTCTTCTGTTCGCCTGTGGTCAGCATGTTCACAGACCACTTTGGCTGTAGGAAGACGGCTGTGAGTGGGGCGGCACTGGCTTTTATAGGACTGCTCAGTACATCGTTTGCAAAGTAAGACATGTTTGTCAGATACGTCCTTTGAAAATATGAATGAAACCATGTAATTATATGCTAAATCACGGGCTCTAGATGTTTTGCCCTTTTAGGCCTCCAAGAGGAAATTTTGTGGGTAAACCATTATGAGCTTGCACATGAAAAACCCATGTGGGCGCCATGTCGGCTAGCCCATGTGGTCCTCTGTGAGAGTTTTCTGTGGACAACCTACACTGGGTTTATTTATTATTATATTTATGCTCGTTTTTCTTCCTGATGTCCTTTTTTTTCATTGTAGTTCCTTGATCCTTCGTTACTTCACATACGGCATATTGTTTGGCTGCGGCTCCTCCTTCACCTTCCAGCCCTCGTTGGTCATCCTGGGCCACTACTTCCGCCAGCGCTTGGGTCTGGCCAATGGCGTGGTGACGGCTGGTGCCAGCCTCTTCTCTATGGGCCTTCCGGTGTTACTGAAAGAGGTGGTGGAACCTTTGGGCCTCAGCAGAACATTCCAGATCCTCAGCGTCTTCATGCTGATCCAGGCTCTGCTGGCGCTAATGTTCAAGCCTCTGATCCCTGCTGGGGGAGGCATGGGCCCCCAAGGAATAGGCCCCGACCATTCAGAATCCCAAACTCAAGCTAATGCTCAAGGTGGAGGCAGGTGGAGCAGGGCGATAACCACCATCAGGAAGTACTTCAATTTGCGTGTGTTTCACATCGTCACATACCGAGTGTGGGCGTTTGGAGTGGCTACAGCTGTATTGGGCTATTTCGTGCCATATATCCATCTGGTAAGAACATAAGATAGGCAAGAAGTAATTGTTTCTAAATGGTGCTGCTTTATAAATATTTACAATAAGCCCAGTTTTTATGTGAATAAAGAAAGCACTGTTTAACAGCCTTTCAGTTATTTCTGCTGTGGTAAAACATTCCGACCTCTTTATTTATATTATGCGCTTACACAAAGAGCATTAGAGATCAGTGGGGTTCCTAATCATGGGTTTGATGTAAAAATGCTTTTTCTCAGCTGACACTGGAAATGAGGGGGAGTGAGATTGATGTCAGAGCCATACTGTTGCACTGTGGGAGGTCTGGTGCCATTCATCTTCTGTAGGCCTTTTGGAAAGAGGGCAATTGAATGCATGTCAACTGAGTAAATGAGCAGTGGCTGAACATCGCCTTTGTCCCTCTCAATAAGGATAACAGAGTTTGTCACAATAGCTTGTGTGAGGAACAGCACTCAGTTGCCAGGAGTTAATTGTGCTCTTCTTAATTTTTTTTCTGCTTCAGTGTACAACCTTTGAAAAAGGTTGCCCAAAGGGAAAATCTATATTTTAAATATGTCATGTTGAAGCCAAAGAGCTTGACAGTAGTTTACTAACTAAACTACTCAGCTAGAGAAGCCGAAAGTAAAAGAAGTCCATTTATCCATTTTGTTTACATCCACAAACTCAAGTATGTTTTCAAAGTCTGAACTCTGATTGAATTTGGTGTGTGATAGTAAGATAGTAAAAAATGAAGATGAAGTGTTAAGTTGCTGTGAAGTTGATCTCCCTCTATCCAGATGTCGGATGTTCCAGCTCCGGCCTCCCTCTGTCAGGCCTGTTGTTTCAGGCCCGGGCCCAGATGTAAACACTGCCCCGGTCTTTGTATTGGCTCGACCATCTCAGGAAACCTCTCCTGTATGGCCTCTCTGTATCCCTAAACATACCTATCCTATGGCCATTGATGAATGTAGACCTTCAAAGCAGAGCAAATATTTCACAAGGACCAGCATGTTCAGGAAAGACTTCAGAGGGCGGTTTCATGTTTTGGATCTAATTTGGGGGTCACGGCTAAAGGGAGCGGGAGGCTCTGACCTATATGCGTTCAGTCTTCCTGCTCCGCTGTTCCAAAGGTCTGTTGATGTGGACATTTTGTTAATGTTTGAGGTTGATTTGGGGTGAAGGATGAACAATTCCACTCCAACAAATGCTGAGTGTAATGTTTTCTCGGCAATGAAGAATACGGTTCATGAGCACGTTGTATAATATCTTTGTCATTATATGCACGATGGACTTTTACGGACTAACAGTGTCCACAGTAATGATTCTGTCTTATTGTGTCTCTCAGATTAATTTTGTAAAAGAACAGTTCAAGGGCACTGAAAAGGAGTGGGTGCTCCTTGTTTGCATAGGAGCATCATCGGGGGTGGGACGCCTCACTTTTGGAAAGATCGGGGACCTCATTCCTGGTCTACGGAAAGTCTACATGCAGGTGAGGGAATTATTGAAGCTCTAAAATTTATGCAGACTGCTTTTCTTTACTGTTTGGTCTGTTTTTGGGAAAACCTAATGCACTTCACAGTGGTAAGCGTGCCCGTCAAAAAGTGTTTTTTATAAAATTTGCCTCATTCACCCACACAAGCACTTTTTTTTTTATGCTTTTCCTTATTATGTAAGAGTAACTCAAACAGTCCCAGACCATCCCACTACCATCACCATATTTGACCGTTGGTATGATGTTACTTTTCTGAAATGCCAGATGTAACGGGACACACGCCTTCCAAAAAGTTCAGCTTTTGTCTCGTCAGTCCACAGACTATTTTCCCAAAAGTCTTGGGGATAATCGGGATGTTTTCTGGGAAAACCTAGATGAACCTTAATGTTCCTTTTGCTCAGCAGTGGTTTTCATCTTGGAACTCTGCCATGCAGGCTTTTTTTGCCCAGACTCTTATGAAGTCATGAACACTGAGGCAAGTGAGGCCTGCAGCTCTTCGGATGTTTTTCTGGGGTCTTTTGTGACCTCTTGGATGAATCGCCGCTGCGCTCATGTGGTAATTTTGGTCAGCCGGCCACTCCTCGAAAGTTCCCCACTGTTCCGTGTTTTTTGCCAGTTATTGATACTGGCTCTCCCTGTGGTCCACTGGAGTCACACAGTTTTAGAAACAGCTTTATAACCTCTTGGGAGTTTTCACTTATTTTGATTCTCATTTGTTCCCGAATTCCTTTGAATCGCACTATGGTGTCTGGCTTTTGACGATCTTTTGGTCAACTGCTTACTTTGTCAGTCCGGTTCTGTTTAAGTGATTTCTTGATCGAGAACACGTGTGGCAGTAATCAGGCCTGGGGACTCAGCTTTCCAAAGATGTGATATACAACAGTTAATTTATGTAATAATTTGTTTAAAAACGGCATTTTGTGTTTACTTGTGTTTACATTTGTGTACATATGTACATATGTTTGATGATTTGAAACATTTAAGCGGGGCAAACACTTTTTCACACACCTGTGTTGTTTGTTAGGCCCAATTTTACTAAAATATTTATTTTTTATTACCTTGGTGAAATTAGAAATTCGTTTTTATTAATGGCATTATGTTTCTCTGGAATGAAAAACAGACTTGCGAACACAAGGGGAATTACATGACTGGATAATGTCAGGTTCCTTGTCTATTTTCCAGGAAATAGACAAGGTGACGTGAGAGCAATTTGTGCGGTGAATACAAACAGGAGTTGCCATTTCCTGCACGTGCGGCATCTGCTGAATGCAAAACACAGGAATCCATTGTTTTGACCAGCAAACTCGTTCAAGCAGCTCACTAAGCAAAGGGGCACGGAGTTACAGATTAATTAAAATATAAAAACAACTTTGAAGTTGTGGGACATGCATACTTAAAATGTGCTGATCTGTGATATCAAGCAAAGTATTTCTAAAGCTTCATTTGCAGTATTAGTCATATAAAGAATTTCCTGACAGTGTGGCGGTGAATATTAAAGAGTCTAGTTATGCAAGAGTCTTTTATAGAATGAAATCCAGTATGTTTCTTTTGTCCAAGTGTTGAACACAGTTTTTAATTGCTTAAATCCACATTGTTGTAGTTGTGAAGGGATTTGAAGTAACACTCTTTGGCTCTTTGAAGTGACACAGAACAGTCATTCACAGCATTCATGCCGTAGACACTTAGTGAACAGACAGCTTTATATCTTTTATATTCTTCATAATCATTAACATGTAGTTTATTAATCAGATTGATGACGGCACCGGTGCACTCAGGTGAATTACCATAGTAAATGTAACTATGATGCTGAACTTTGCCTGACGGAGACGTTAGGTGAGAGCGATGACACAGGAAGAGTCCTGAATTGGAAAAATTAATTCAAAAATTCTTTTATGTTGTTACCACAGAAATACACTTAATTTAAATAGTATTTCACAGTAAGGACCAACAGGTCTTACCGAGCCAAGTGGTAAGACTTACTCATATCAGAACTTTGTTTTTCTGCATATGTAAAGTATGTATGAGAACATATCAGGACTTTTCATCGTTCATGATCAATTTCTCTGGCAGACAAAGTACTTTTTATTTTCTCAAATAACTTTACCTGACATAAATATGTGTAGGTGGAGCCTGTAGATGGAGGGTGTGTCCACTTGCACACGTAACCATATCTGCCTGAGGCCAGATTTACATGCATGAACAAAGGCAAAAAGAAAGCAACGTGAGCCATCTGACTGACTGCATTTAACGCATATTTATCTGTCAAAAAGAACGTTAGGAGAGCATCAAGACATTCAAAGCTTGTTTATGGGTTCTTGCTGTATTTTGCAGGTGGTCTCCTTCATTGTTCTTGGCCTGATGTCCATGATGATTCCTCAGTGCTCGATGTTCGCCGGGCTGGTGGTCGTGTGTGTGTTTCTGGGACTGTGTGATGGATGCTTCCTCACCATGATGGCTCCCATAGCTTTTGAGCTTGTCGGGCCCATGCAAGCGTCGCAGGCTATAGGTTACCTTCTAGGCCTCATGTCTATCCCTATGACTGCGGGTCCACCTATCGCTGGTAAGAAGCTATATATGTGTGTGTGTGTTTTCCACTTTTTGAATAGCGCAGATATATGTCATTTACACATCTGTGCTATGCTTGTTGGCAGTAGGGATGCACAATGAGCTGAATTATATTAGCAGAGAAAAACCTTGGACGTGGGTACAACTAACGTAATTAGTAAACGGAAAAAGACAAATGCACAGCAGGACAGGTTATACACTGGTTTGTGTTTAGAGATGGTTGGGCTCATGGCCAGCCACTGCCCGTCTCCAAGGATTTGTGTTCATGAAAAAGCACACACAGTACTGATCTTCGATCTGCGTTCTTTTGTTCCGCTCGCTAATAAAAAAATAATACCTAAGAACACTAGTCGCAGCACGCTGCTGACTCAGGCATCTTTTGACTTTATCTCGACAATCTCTTTTGCCTCTCACACATACCAGAGCTGCTTTTACTACACAACTTTCTGACTTCCTGACAGCTTTTTCCTGGCCTTTGTAGCCTCAGCCAACATACTGAAACTCTTAGATGTCAAATGCTAAATGTACTTTTTTAAATGAAGAGTCATGCTGTCTGGCAGGGTTTTTTTTATTTTTATTTCTTTAAAAGAGATTTAGTTTTCAAAATAATCTTCACTTCCTAATGACAGATTTTTGTTTTGCATTGCAGTGTTAGAGACAGCAGTGCACTGACATAGATCGATAGCATATCCAAAGCTATGCCAGCAATATTGGTGCAACCAATAATCCTTCTCACTGTAATAATACATTACTATGCACCTCTTTTATAGTGTGGTTAAACAAAAAGAGGTATTATGACAGTATATACCTGCAAATTGTTCAACTACAAAAAAACCTGCTAGTTGTAGCCTTGCTGTATTCATTTCTTTTGCAAAGTCTTGTTTTCATAATCAAGATATAGGAGATCCAATTTCATCTTTAATGTTTTCTATTCAATAACCAGAAATTTTATTTTAATTTTGGGCACTTGTCTTTTTTCACAATTGACCAGAAATCCAGGAAACAAGACAGAAAATAAGGAATTCTTACTGTCAAATTCCATGAATTTTACAAAAATGAACAGCCTTGTTTCTTGGCTTTCTGTCTCCTTTGTTAGCGAACAGTATCACCAAAAAGTAATATGAACAGGCGGTGCAGGTGGGATGTTAATTTAAGAAATTAGACTGCACTACTTGAGAATGCACACTGTGACCTGCATGCAGAGAAAGTGTCTTTTTTTATTGACTTATGGTTACTGGAACCAAAGAACTGTGTTAGAGGAAAAACCGAGGGGCTGCACCAGGCCCCATGATAAGAAAAACAAATATTAGTTTGAATTGTGACACATACAGAGCCTTCAATTGGAGTCCAAAGATAAAACATAGTTGGAAATGAGCATACTGGGGCCCCTTTAAGCCACAAAAACAACCATAATAACAACCATACTATAGAACGTAAAAACGGTTCGTTTATTCTAATGCTTAGTTAGCATTAAAGCCTACAAGCAGACAAACTGAAACTAAGGAACACTGTGTTTATGAGGCTTGACAAAGCTTATTGTCTTCTAGGCCCAGAGCTGTAGTTAAAAACCCCCCCTGCTCTTTTCTCATGTGTCCTTGAGGCCCAACAAATGTGGATTTCCTTCCTCATATAATCTTTGCACACCCTGGTCTGTAAATGGTTTGAATACTGCATTGTTTACTACAACGTTTGGTAATTACAAATCTTTTTCTTCACTGCCTTCGTCAACACACGGCCTGTCTTTGCTAGTGTGCGATGTCCACCATCTGCCGGGCAGCGGAGTAGCTTAAATGCATTGCAGGATGTGGAAGAGGGTGTACATTTATTTCACTGTGTGTATACACAGTATAAACAAACTGGGAATCTGCTTGATCTAAAGCAGATGTTTTAATCTTTCCATTCGCATTTTGCTTCCTTACCTCCTCTGCACAGGTCTCCTGCATGACTATTTTGGGAATTACACAGTGGCCTTCTCCCTGGCTGGTGTGCCTCCGATGGTGGGGGGCGTGGTGCTGTTCTTTGTGCCCCTGATCCACCACAGGCTCCAGCGAGGTCAGGCATCACCAGAGGAGACCTCCACAACTGCCCACATGTTGCCCAGCGCCCCACCGGCCGAGGAGCCCAAGAGCTGCTCCAATGGAGACATCCTGCCCGGCTATACAGATGTAGAGACACACATCTGATCGCATCATACAAAGGTTAGACATATTTACATATGTCAAACGCTGCTCGCGTATGTGAAAACATACATGTATGCAATAACGTCTAGATATTCCAACTCCTTCTAAAACATATTGCATATACTGTTTTTCTCAGGGATTCAGCCCACCAGCACCTTTTCTCATCCATAATCTGCCCTCCACCTAACCAGAAGTCTCAACTGTGGATTTCCTGTTGGCTGATCTTTAACCTGCAACCCTCCAAGACCCCCCTCTTTGGCTGTTTTCTTTCTTTTTTTTGTTTAATGCGAAGAGAAGTTGACAATGCTCTGGCGACAAGTCACGGAGTGGATGAAAAGAGGGCACATTAGCGTCGGAGGTGGATAAAAGCAGAAAAGCACAACGTAGTCTAATCTAGTCGTTGTAACACATACCTCCAAGAGGAACTAAATGAAGACTAAAAAGCTGTCTTTCTGATTTTATAGCGTTTAATCGTGCTACCTTAGCTTTTGAAGCTGTAAAAAAGATACACTTTTATTTTTAGATCTTCTGAGAAGAAGAGGTATATAAAATAACAACTAGTGAAGGGATAAAGTCAAAATGTCTTTATGTTGTACCTCAAACATCTGATTTCTTTTTAACACAATGTGTTTTATTTAGTATGTGTAGCTAAAACATGGTTATATCTTAAATGATTTGCAGCTTTGCTGTATTCGGCTCTGCGCTTCTGTTTCTGTTTTCTGCTGTTACAGCTACAAGAGAAGCATGCGTACTGGTTGTACATGTCACAGGAGGTAACAGATATTTCTACAAGTAGATGAGCCAGCAGATACAATCCACCTCAGCTCAGCTGCACATGAGTTTTAGACCCTGGCGTCACTGTGTGTTCACACCCCGCTGTCTAAAACTTAAGCAGAATTTCTTCACCGGTCTGCCTGCAAGGAGGACGTGTGTAATTGTGGCAGCTGTTGATTCCACTGATTCATATGCAATGAACCTTAGTGTTTTTGACCTGTTACCAGTTTTCAGTGTTGGGTCAGTGACTTTTCACCACCACAGTTAATAGAGGGTATTTCCTCCTGAGTCTGTAAAGCATAAATGTTTGCTTTTTTTCTCACCAAACTAAATTATTTTTTAGCAGGGTGCTACACAAATCTGAATCAACTGTGTCTGACACAGCTTTGAAAAATAACTGACAACAGTTTTGTGCTTTATAGGTGTGGAAAGAGTTGGAGTCAAGCAGTAGTTATGGGAACTTAATGGCTGTGAAAAACATAGACTTTATTCAACTTTGCAAAAGGCATTTTGTTTGAAAGTGTATGTGTGTGTGGTTGCCTAGTGATCTTAGTAAGGACTAGTTTGAGTTTCACATCCTTTCTGCCTGTTTAAAGGTTATGATGTGGCCTAAGGATTGTTTACAAGAAGGTTATGGTTGGGGTGTTGGTTTGGATGGTTAGGGTTAAAGGTAGGGATGATGTCAGTGATCTTCCTCACAAAGATAGTCATGCATCCTGTGCGTGCGTGAATCTGCATTTAATATTAGAGGCATTTATTTAATATGAAGGTAAGTTGGGGTCTGTTGATGAAGAGGGGGCAGAGATTAAAAACTGCCAAATGGCCCAAGCCCTCATCAGGCCGTCTCACAGATAATCCAGCCAGTTTGCTGCTTTAATTTAGCATCACTACGATGACATCACTAGTTGCTTTTGCAGAAATGGGAAAAAAAGAGACAAAGTTGCAATCTTGTTGAGATACAGTATTCCCTCGGGAGGACAATCTGTAGTGGTAACTACCACTTACCATTTTGGACCACTTACCTCTGCGCTTTTAGATTGCAAGTTCTCCTGAACGACAGACTTCAGCGAACAGACGTGAAGTAGAGCTGCAATAATCAGCTGTTTGAGTTACACAATTCTACGTGGTTCTATGCATAACTGAATCACAAAGGGGGGAATGCCGCGGCATTCTTTGTTGGTTTCCCCTCCTTGCTTTCACTGCCATTACTCAGTCCGCTCCTGCTTGACAACAGATCAGAGCATAAAAGCTGCACAAACCTCACTGCTGAGTGTAGTTTTTATATGGACAAATGGTTCTGGATAGGAAACATACACCTGTACCTCAGTAATTACACAATCCTCAGCAATCCAGTTGAACACTTCGACATTCTTTATTATTTTATAACGTTGCTGTTCTGTGTTGAGATTTTTTCTTTTTTTCTGTTACAGTCCGAGAGCCACAAAACTGCCAAATGTCTGTCAGTCAGTCTCGCTTCCTCCAAAACAGTTGGTGCGTAAACGTTTTTAACAGATCTTCTGCCTTCGTATCCGTTTACTCTGTTGTTTTCAGTCCTCAGCATTCCCGCTCTTCCGACACATTCACTGATCGTTGTCACCGTGAGTTCTCTTCATGAAATTGACTTCAGCTGAAGAAATGCTGTTATTTAACTGTCAGATATACTTAATAAGGTGGAATAAAGGAATATAAACAGTTTATATGCGCAGGTTGGGAAGCAAAATCACACGTCTCTAGTTTGAGGTCTAAGGCTTTGTTAGATTTTATTGGCAGTGGAAACGGTTGTTTACATAATTTGCAGCTGCTGCTGGCCAATAAAAAAAAATGGTGGTAATTAAAAATGATGGGTTTACACCAGCCATATAACCAAAGGATTTAACATGATTTCATCCCTCCATGCAAAGCCTCTTTTACTTAACTAAAACAGTCACCAGCTGCCCAACAGATTTTGTAATTAAGTATTATAAATGATTTCAGGAGATGCTTCTAGAAGTGCAAATTCAGCGTCCTTATAGAGTTGGTTTATATTTATATGAAGTGCATCCACCCATATGTAAATATGAAATGTAATGAGGCAAATTTTATTATATAAACTATCTTTTTTGTGTACACTGTCAATTCCACTGCAGCTCAAACTAGGGGCCTGTGTCATTTATATTCCACCACTGGTAAAAAAAAAAATTAGATAAAGCTAATGTCGCAACATTATGTCCTCTTCGGTGACCCCCCAGTTGTGAAAAGTGATTTTTCTTTATGCACCAATTATATCCGTCCAAACAAAATGTAATAGATTTCTTTTTTTCAGTTTTTAGCATGTCATTGACTGTGAAGATACATTCTTTGCTTTTTTCTTAATTTTTAGTATGTTGGCATCATGTTAGTGTTTTCCAAATCACGCTTTTGAAGACGAAAACAAGACATTTGAGTCACAGCAGAAACCTAAATTATGAAAACTTGCCTGCCTTACATTTACCTATACACGTGATCGGAATTTGTTTCCAGATTTGAGACCAGAATTAAAATCGTAACATTTTCAATTATACCTGTGCTACTTTTCTACTGATTATTTTTCATTTTCTAACGGCTTCGTCCAGTTTCTGGTCAGAAGCAGCTGAATGCTTTTTATTTTGTAACCTACTGTAGATTAAGATACAGAAAAATGACATATATTACTATAATTCTTTTAAATGAATCATAAATAAGTTTTTTTTGTGATACTGCTGGAAAGAGAACTGTTGAGTTAGTTTGTGTGTCCGGTTCTGAAGGAATACATAAAGGCGAAACACCCAAATGAATGAAAAATGAGACACATGAGTACATGTGTATGGTTACAGGGTGTCTGCTAAACCAGTGTTTGGCTTAGCAAAGCCGTTTGATCTATGCAGCATCACTGGGTTTGTGGTCCACTTTATGAGACTGCATTAATTTCATTCTGATCATGTCAGACTGTAATAATGAATGCTTACTTGGACTACAAGTTGCATTTGTCTCTGTAGCACTCAAAGCTGTAGCTGGTAGTAGTTCGGGAACCGCTAAACCTACAGTAGAGCCCCTTATACTTTACCTAAACTATGTATGTACTACTAACACTACTACTTGTTTTACTTAATGTTTTCTTTTTAAATACTTTGTATTATTAGAAGGCTTTGAGTCGTTGTCAGACTTGTCACTGTTTCCCAGAAAGCTTCACCTTTTTCTCCTGTGCTGCTTGTGACATACACTATGCATGTAGCAGCTTCAAAGAGGCACATTAAACTCTAATGTACACGTGAAAAGACAACGCTAGCATGATTCCCTATGTGCTTTCTTGGTTGTTTCAAAACCCATAGAAATACAGGTCAGATGAACTAAATGTGATTATACTGTGTCATATTTACTTGTTTTTTTTTTTTTGTTTGTTTGTTTTATAGGTAATTAAAAAAAAAAATAGCATAATTTCTTCACCATTTGCAGTAGCAAGCCTTGTTATACCGGTGTGCAATGTGTCATTTTGCTGCTCTTCAGACCTCAATCTCTGCTTACTGTGTAACATCTAAAACAAACAGTATGTGTTAAAGCATAGCTGAGGGGTCTCTATTATACGCTGAGTCATGATTTGCAGATTACTATGGATCCCTTCCAGGAAGAACACAATATTACAGGTCGCACATGCATAATGTATAGACCTTTCCACGCTCCACATGTTTTATTCAGTGATATTTTTTTTTAAAAATGATCTTAACTGTAGGCATCATGTTTCCACATTTATAAATGTTCCAATGTTTTTAGTAACTGTGTTTTTAAATTTTGTGAAACACTTAATGGTCAAAAGTTTTGAGCACTCCCTCCATTTTCCAGGTATTTATTGAGATTAAGGCTGTTAATGTCTATTGACCGTAAATGGTACAAAGGTAAGCAGTAAACTGCAACAAAAACAGAATTAAGAAAATAATTTCCAGTAGCGGTGCAATTCAACGTAGCTTTGAAAGTAGATGCAAACAATTTTTCTAGAGGCAGCCAAACATCGAAAGGACCCAGAGGGCCAGCTTCAACAGGAACATTCTGTGATTTAATTGTTAGGGTATTATTTACTTGCTCATGAGGGAGTTCTTTATCATTAGTGAAAGCTGCAAAACATGAAAAAAATCATTCATGTCCTCCTTCACGTTTTCCAAAACCGTGCAGTGGGCCAGACTGGAGTCCTTGGCGTCCCTATCCCTGCCCTTGAGCCTTATGTTTGACCCTCCTGGTTTAGACACTATGTGATGTAAACAGCAGTAACTGGAAAAGTGGAGGTGTGCTAAAACTGTTGACTGATTCTGTACGTTGTCTGGATGGTTCTGCAGTGATGCTCAGCCGAGACCTCCTCACAGTCTTACATATTTCAGTACAGGGATCTGATAAACCTTCCTTCTCTAACCTCCAGTAAGGTTCCTGCAGTTAAACCTCTATGGCCTCTCGTCACTTCTTAAAGCTGCCACCTTTTGTCCTTCTGTTTCACACAAGCTGTACTTTTGCAAAAAAAGAAGCTTTTTTTTTTTTTTTTAAATATATATCTATCCATTTAATTCCTTTTACAGAATGATCAAACAAGGCCAGTGTCATCACATGATCTGAGATTAAGTCATGCTGCTAGAAAAATGTATGGATTTTTTTTTTTTTTGTCATAATTTTGAATCTGTATCAAAAGAGGCACATTTTTTTTTTCTATTAAACCTATAATAAAGACATAATATTGCAGCTCATGCTGTCACTCTTTTCTCTATAGCTGTGCGCTTCGCTTGTCAACTCTTTCACCCGACTGGAGATTAACTTAAGTGTAATTCTGTGCTGTTGTCCATGGACACGCTCTCGGTCATCAAATGTGCAATCTGTTCACTATCACCAGAGCAACACGGCTGTGTTCATTCAGGCTTTAAGTCCTGCGCTGGCCTCAGTATTCCTCACTTAGGCACCCGGTCATGGTTAATCTTGAAGTTTACGCTTTGGTGAATCAGCTCCGGAAAGCAAAGCTATTTATGTACAAAGGGAATGACTGGGCACGTGTCACAAGGCAAAGAATAAATCAGTTGTTGACTTCAACTCTGAGCTTGGAGCTCCTTTTATAAAGCAACTATAAACACAATGAAGAATGATATTTCTGGGGCACACATTACATTATTTAACCCCTTTAAATGTGAGCGTTCTAATATTGCATGACTATATAGTGTTTAATTCATGGATTTCTTTTCTACTTCTGTAGGCACATGTTGTTTGTCCAGCCATCCATCCAAGTCAATTCTCTCAAAAGTGGCTAATTTACACCTTAACATGATTGGACACTGAACTCCACCCTCAAATTCTCATTCTATATTAAATCCATCTCAAAATCTGCAGAACACAGCTGAAACCCTCATTAATGCTTTGATCACTTCCCACCCAGATTACCTCCTGGTTGGCCAGTCTATCAAAGCCCTGAACATGCTGCAGTATGCTCAGAACAGTTCTCTCCTTAACGTTTTTCAGATGCCCCGTCCATGCAGTATTTAAACCCAGAGTACACCATCACTCATTGTGCGACTGTTATGGTAGTGGTAGTATACCTCAGGCCACTTTTTACTTATTTGCTCACCTGTGTGTTTGGAGTCATTATTCTTGTACTTACCTGTATCCTACTTCCTGTTTGAGTACCTGCTGTAAAGAACTCTCTACTAACCTGCCTGAGCAACTCTTGCCCTACCAGCCTCACTACTTACTACTTACTCACTTACCTCACTACTGATCTTTTTACTTACTGGAAATCAACCTTATAGAATGAGACAAGAAGTCACAACCTTGTTTTCTAGTAAATTTACTTGAACTAGTCCTAGCCATGGAGAAAGGAGAGACACTGTACTAAGAGCTGTTTGGTAAACCTGCTAAAGAAATTGGCCTGAATTTGATTTCTGCTGATGCTGCTTACCAGTGATATTCATTGTTCTTCCAAAACACAAAAATCATTAAACCCTTTGACTCATTCCTACATGTTGACCCCTCTAGAAGAAAACAGAACGATTTTCCTTTAAGAATTGTTTTCATCTAATCCTCTAGATAGATTTGCAGTTAGTGACTGGTATTACCTGTTGGAACAGTACTGGCTTCTATCTTACCACAATAGTGTCGGAACAGCAAATGATCTGCCTTGAAGGTACTTTAAGGAAGTGCCTTAAAAAAATATGTTTTAACAGTAGATCTTTCCATATAGTGAAAACTACAGAAGATTGTTTTGACTGCTTGTTTTTGACAAAATAGTTACCGTCACTGAAGTTTTTACTTATTTTTTTAAAAAAATATTTGTTATCTCAAAACGTCAAGTTAACTATGAATGTCAATTTATTTTTTTTATTGAGATAATAACTCCCCACCCCCCCTTCAGCAGCTGAAACAAACTTCAATACTAAACCTTTTTTTCCTAAAGCAAACACCAATGTAACACTCCAAATTGTCCAGCAGGGGTCCCTGTCCTCATGTCTTATATTGAAAGTAGTAAAGTAAATAGTAAAGATTGAGTTACTGCAAATAAATGTACTTATTTTAATAATTATATGATAATTAATTGAATGTAGTTTAATATTTATGCTGGTTGGTTTTATTCTCTGTCTCCTACAATATTTAGTGGGCGTGCACTTGAGTCTCTTTTTTCTTTCAAAAAATATGACTCCTGTAACCCTACGAGCCACTGATTTTCAAGTTTAGATTTGTTTGCAAGTCCATGAGCCAGCCTTTAGACAACGGTGCATGTTCTTGAGTCACCTAAGGGTTTACATGATTTCTAAAAATCATTTAAAAACTCAGATATTTGTGACGTGTTGTGAATGCACACAAATGTTTAAACATGAGCAGAATCTGACTAAAGAACACATTTAAATCTAAAGGTTTAGAGATTTAAATAAGTCAAAGCAATGATGTTAACATGTAGATAGTAACTTCCACAAACAAGCAGCTTTATACCAGAACTGTCAACTCATTACAATCTGATGATGTCTGAAAGTAGCAAAAACAAATGAGGACAGGAGACGGATAAATCATGTCTATACTATATGTGTGCTGGTGCAACAAGAGGACTATTCAATGAGATATGAAACACATTATATGATCTCTCTCTATATATATATAGATTGCACATGATAAAACCAGATATTTTTGTAGTTAATGCTGAAAAAGTGGTTACAGAAACAACAGACATTTCTATTATTTTACTGTTTACAGATAACTAATTTAATATGTTACTTACTTAACTTAGATGCAGGCCATGGTATTTACAGAAGTCTGTAAAGCTGATTAAAAAAAATGGTAAAACCCCACAACATTTAATCCATTTTCGTTGAAATGTGCATGTTTAAACGGACACACGATTATGTAGAAAAACCGACGTTGAGATGATTCTGTGCTTGTGAAATATTTGTAATCTCAAAGTTTTTCAGGGTAATAGGGTGTTGTCACAATGGAAAATCGGCAAATGGTCCATGCTGCACATGTGGGATGGTTCTTAATATGGTCAAGACCTACTGTTGCAAAGAAGTGTTTATTCATCACCATGGTAACGGAAAACCCTGCAGTTTATTTGGAAGCAAAGCCCCCCCGAGTAAGTCCATTCAGCAGCTCCTCTTTGAACAATGCATATGGGCAGTGAGTAATCATTACACTGAACTTTGGAGGCATTGGCAGATTTTCTAAAAGGTATTAAAAATAGAGTTTGAAGATTATTATTGTTAATCTGACCATCTGGTCACTTTATTAGGAACCATTGTGCAATCTACTCCAAAGCAGTGCAGCATCTTCTTCAAATATTTGACGGTTCCTGTGACATGTTTCGTGTTAAAAAACAGGAGGTGCTTGATAGAAGCGCAATTTACGAAGAGCTGTTTCACTGGTTTGAATTCGATTTGACAGTTACAGTCCCCAATATCGGTGTATATTACACAAATACATTGTATAGTGGTTATTGCTTATAGTAGTCTCTTGCTTAATATGAGAAAACAATGTGAAAAAAAGAATTATTCTTGTTCAATTTTGCAAGAAGAAAAAGAAGATGGTGGGAAAAAAAGTATAGACGAGGTACTTCTGTTTTTGTGTGTTTTTTTTTTCCCCCCTAATCTATATGTCGGTTCTCAGGGACCTTAGGCCAAGGTAAGAAGTGATGTCAGTGAGGGTGATAAAACTGTGGTCTTTTCTTCAGTTGTGTCACTTTGTTTTCCTTCCTGCTGGTTTGTAAAAGCCCCGAGAAACAGATTCCTTTACACTGTTGTCACAACAAGAAGTGTGGCAATCGCTCACTGAGGTTCACATTTATAAATGTTTGAGAAAATCTGAAAATTCTGATCACTCATTGGTCATATTTGGAAATTCTTAATCAGATTACTGTCTGTGTGGCAGCTGACGCTTTGAAATCAGAATCAGTAATCAGTTTGGTTAAAATACAGTTTCGAAGCAAATGGGTTCGAGATGTTTAAAATCAGCTCAGCCTGATATGTCACTGTCTAAAAATCCATCCATTCATTATCTTCCACTTATTCAATTCAGGGTGGACGGAGGTGATCACAGCAGTCTAAAAAACATTTTATGGACAAAAGGAAATATCTGTTTCTCAGAAAACCTTCTATGAGTGTGTCATGACTCACATTAAAATAAGGTAAGCTATAATTTTCTGAAATTACCAACTTTTTAGTTTCATTTTGTTTTCTGGTATGATGCAAACTTAAAGAAGAAGAAAAAAGAGGAAACCGAGGGGCCTTCGAGGCCAGCTGTGTGTCGTTGCACATTAACCTCAAAAACCCACTGCACTGATGACATCCATGTGTCCTGTTTCTCACCCCTTACCAGCTGAACAACAGAACAGTCTTCTTACATTTAAATACATTTGAGCTTTAACAAACTTTGATGTTCAATACTTTGATTTTGTGCTGTTATTTTTATGATTATTTGATATTTCTACGTTTCTTTCCTTCTTTTTCGTTAATTAAATGTATTTTTGATCTGCTTTGTAGCTTTAGTTGCCCATCTAGTTTACGCTGTCATACTGTATCCACTTTAAAAGATACCTGCTTTCTTTTAATTAGACTGTACTACATAAAATTTGCTTTTTGACACTCAAATCAGCCAAAAACTATTTGAAAAAGTCATCGCAATCAACGTCTTTTTCCAGGAATGATGACGGCTATTTGTGAAATAATAGCGTCATGACAAGAAATAAATATTCCCCACCTCTGCATTATCTTGCTAAATTTTCCTTTCTAAAATAATTTCTTCATGAAATAACTCACAGCAACATTTTTGTGATTAGCTTTGAGGAACCAGAAGGGTTTTTTTTGGCAACAACAGTGAGTTAACAGCTGTTAGCTGAAAACTTTTCTGCATATGGTGTGAAGCTTTTTCTTAAAGAATTTGAGGAAAGTGGGCAAAAAGAAGTGCCTAAAGCAGCAGAAATAGGAAAAAAAAATCAGCAAAAACCTGACCTGAGAGATCCGTCCTTCACTTCATCCGTCTACTGTTGACTGAAGCCTCATCAGAAGGAGGCACAAGGATGGAAGGATGGCTGTCAAGAAGGGAGGGAGGAAACGTGGAGTCTATGGATCCAAATCAGAAATTTTTAATTTTAATGAGGACATGAGGTGCAACTGTGAGTGTCTACAGCAATCTGTAAAACACAGAGGAGGGGCTGTGGTTTTAGTTTTCAACATGACAATGATCCCAAACACACTGCCAGTGCAGTAAAAGCATACCTGGATAAGACAAAAACACATCTCTTTAATCAAATTTTTACTTCAACATGAAAACTTTTTCGACTTTTGGTGATGTGAAGCAGGGACTTGAAAAAAAACCCCATTAAATGTATAGTTTCAGTTGTGGGTTTTTCTGTGTTGCGTCAACATTTGAATGATTACAAAGAACAAACTGAAACCAAAAGCTGGAAAATAAACCTAAACTCATGTTTAGCCATTTAAGCTCCACCTGTGTCCACTTTGCTGTATGTGACTGGCCTGTATTTGTTGCTGTTGCTTCTTTCACACACTAAACTCAGCACTAGAAGTTGAGCAGCAGGCCATGGCCTCTCCTTTCCTCTGAGATTATGTGTGCGGATTGGTTAGCGCGAGATCAATGCAGGTGCTGTTCTGTGCAGGTCTGTTTTTGAGATTATAGACAATTTGTTATTGTTTTCAGAGAGATGTGATAGTCAGGCATATTGTGCTACAGCCAATTCTCTGCCAGTTCATCTCCTGTCCAGTGTTACTCTGCCCTCCAAACAAAACACAGACCCCCTGCCTGGAAACTTCCTGGCTGATAATGAGGTGATAAAGGTTGTGGACCTACAAACAGGGTGAATTCCCTGTTTTCATGTTGCCACCACACACGCAAAACCAACAGATACAGGCATGCACACACCTTGTTGATCTTAGCATTGGTTTGACAGTCCTTGGACCTGGTCGTTCTATCATTGTGTGTGAACAGACTTGTTTTTCCTCTGCTGAACGGGAGTGCATATTTTAACTTGTAACAGAACAATGCTGGACCTGAAGGGTTCATTGTTTCTGCCAGGAGGGCCTGGTGGAGGCGGATAAGCCAAAATAACAGTTTGGGAACATTTTGGACTTAAGACAGATGAAATGAAGAAAGAGCATGGATAATGAGCTGGAAAGAATGAAGAAAGCAAAAGCAGGAAAAGTAATTGGAGATCAGAACGCAAAAAAAGTGAGTCAGAAAACACTCAGTTTAGCTCTAAGCATGTTCAACTTTGCACTAGTTAACAGTTTTGGAAAGCAGCCATAAGAATTCAAATGTTTTATGTCTGTCAGCAAAAATATGTTATGCAATATATTATACATATTTTTAGTATCATGAAAAAAAGCACCACTCTAACTAGTAAATTCATAGTTTATTCAAACGTAAAGCACAAAAATACAAACTTTTCCAATGATATAAAACAGCCAAACAGTATATATCCATCTGAGTCAGAAATATTTACACACGATTACATTCAAAAGGTTTTCTCTGTAGTTATTGCAGCCATATGCTGAAGTGGTAATTCTCAGAGTTTTCAGCTCTAATTTCTTCTGATCAGTAATTGTTCACAGATTGCAGCCACAGGAAAAATAGCTTAATACAATTTATATATAACTTAACGAGGGCTTTTCTACTTCTTAAACGCTGCTTCGTGCTGCTGGTTGCGTTTGTCCAGTGGTCTCAGACGCCCTGCTGTGTGTCACAGCCCAGCACCTCCAGACGCAGAGCGATGTCTTTGATCCAACCCCGTGGGTGGATTCGGATGTAGCGGGCAAACAGCGGAGGCTCAAAAACATTGATGGCTTCTTCGTCAGGGTCGTCGTTTCCTTTGAAGATCTTTGGATGAACAGAGGAAGAAAGAAGAGAAGCGGTAAGTAAACAGTTTGACAGATTCATGCAGGATCGGACACATATCTGCACCTGGTTGTGCATGCCGGCACCCAGAGCATTTTATGCCACTAAAACATCAAAATGCTTTAAATGCCAACACATTTTGGTAACCTCCCTGAAGAAATAAATTAAAGAAGCAGTAAGCATGTTAGTCATTGTAGTTTTATGGACTGTTTTATGTAGGTGAAGTCATAGAGGAAGCTGGAGCCCATCCCAGACTGACAGAGGCCTCATTTTGCTGCAAAACTAAACACTAAGCCTACCTTTTCTCTCCGGGCTCTCTCGTCTAACACGCTGCTCCAGGAGTGCCCATCAAGACTGCTGGTGACCGAGAACTCCGTCACCATCATTTGGGTCATCAGTGATCGTGCTCCTTGGGTGATGACTCCTGTGATGCGTCTGACTTTCTCCAAGTCAACCTGCAGCCACTCGTGGGGGTTGTTGTTCTGAGGTAAGAGGGATACATGAGAAAACATGGTTAGACATAAAAAAGAGAGAAAAAATGCTTAAGTGGAAGTACATTGTGAAATTTAGGAAATTATTATAAATGTCTGTGTTCGGAAGAAAAAGGTGGATACATTTAGGAAATACATAAATCTTGAGTCACCCATCATTTTAATGTATTTTGCTTGGAAGATGGGGGAGCTGCTAATTAATTAATTAATTAATTAATTAATTAATTAATTAGCAGCGTCCCCTGGCCTACAAAACACTCTGAAAGTCAGTTAACCTGGCCTGTTTACTTGTTCTGCTTCTTGTTTTGTTTTGAAAGACTCACATGTCTTGTTATTTCAGTTTGTCTTCTTTGGCTGAGACACCAGTCTCTGCGTTTAATGAGTCAACAGATTGTTGGCAACTGTGCAGCTAAATCTGATCTGCCACTTTGTTGTTGAGCTGAAGTGGTTTCAAAACACTTCCACTTTGCAATAGCACGGATGATGGTGTAATATGCAGAAATGAAGAGATTTCACCAAATGACTTAATGTTGGTGCATTGTTACAACACCACACTTCTTCAATTCTGTAGCAATGGGACTGAAAACACCTGAATTCAAAGATGAAGAGGTGCAACCCAATACTTCTGTCCATACTGTGTACATTCTGTGTACGGCTGCCTGAATATTCAGTAAAGACTTTGACCTTTTGAATTTACGTTGAGTTCTTACACGGACTGTGGATTGATCCACTGACCTTCTAGTTACTGGACAAACAGCTTGACCTCTTGGGCTGCAGAAACTCAATATTGCGGTGTGTAATTGAATTGACAGATACCCAACAGAAAAAAAGCATGTTGACAGGATCAATACGTCCAGGCAACATATAATATGTAGAAGCCCGGATTGAAACCAGGGCTTAAAAAATGTAACTGATCTATCTATCTATCTATCTATCTATCTATCTATCTATCTATCTATCTATCTATCTATCTATCTATCTATCTATCTACATTTGTGATATTATGTGCAAAAATTAATAAATTAAATTAGTAAAAAAAAACTTTTATGACTAAAAGAAATGGATACATGTTTCTGAATGAAGCAGATAAAACAAAGAAAGCAAAGAGATGTAGAGATGGCCAAAATGAATACCACACTGCTTCCTCTCCCGTATTACCAGGAAGGAGGAAACTCATAAACTAAGAAAATGCTTTTGGCAATGCGATGCATCATTTTCCACTGACATGACTTCGCTGTGCATGGCCAGACCTACACAAGTGCTTATTGTGAAGACTTTTTTATGTACTTTAAATCCTCCATTCGTCATTCAGGAAAAATTTTAGCTGTTTACTGCAGGGAAACGGTTGGCATCAGAAGTCTAAACAGAACTTGAAACTCACTGCGTGCCTGTGCTCTTTATATTAAAACCCAGTCTAAAAATCAGATCTCTCACGCTTACAAAGAAAAGCAAAGAAAATGTTGTTTTTTTTCAGTATCCTGTGACATATTTGCAGTATTCCTGTTTAGTCTAACCTTAGCACTCACTTCAGGTACTAGCGGAGCCAATCAGGATGTTAGAAAAAGGAAAATATTATCTAATTCCATCAGATCCTTGAAACCTTTTAAAAAGACTGTTCTAGGTAAAAGGTAGCGCGCAGTGGTTGACCTCAGTCCCAACTGATGTGTGTGACCTTTAATAAGCAGCTCAAGAGTTTTCCACAAGGACAAATCACACCTCTCAAGTTCAGTGCTGCGAAGTGTGAAAATGATAACTTGTGCAGAATGAAAGGAGAAACTGAAGGCCAAAAAATAAAAGGACAGACAGAAGATTGAAAGCTTAATAAATGTCATTATGCAAATTACTGCTCTCTCAGTGGTGAAGCTTCTTGAACAGTATAGCTGAGGCACTGATGGTGCTTGCAAAGCTGATCTGTTAATATTTTTGCTGCTTAGAGTAAAACATTTTTTAATATTTCATTTGTATTCCAAGATTAAAAACAAACTGTCTGGTTCATGATATCTTCAGTGGGCAGACATATTTTTTCCCAGACATCAGAGTTAAACAGAACTTATGGTCTGTGTGAACTGCACGTCAGACACACTGTAAATGGTCTCCGCTCCACTAACCGTAACATAATCAATATCCTTTTCTCCTCATGTGTAGTTCTGAAATGCTAAATGAAGGCCAGAGTAACTTCCCTGAAAGCCGCCACTTGTTCTTATTCTTTATGTTAATTAAAAATAAGTCAGTGTACAGTTTTCTACAAATTTTGCATATGTGTAATTATGTGTGTGCACGTTCACCATTGGCCTCCAGGCGTTGGCGCCGCCCTCCTGGTGGAGGCGAGCGAGACTCGGTTTCCAGGTACGGAGAAACGAGGAGTGAGATGAGGAAGCGCTGAAGCTGCCATCAGGAATACTCTTCCTCTGGAGTCCGAGAGGGAGAGAGCAGCCTGGCAACGCACATATATCCCACAGATATGATGTAAGCACTTTCACAGTCTATACAGAGCTACATTGAGATCATTCTTGTTATTTTTGGTGCAACTCACTGTTGAGATCACAGCCCAGCAGCTCCAGCCGGAGAGCGGGCCTCTGCACAACGCGGTAAGGGTGGATCCTGATGTAACGTGCCACGAATGGCGGGGAGAAGAGGTTCTCTTTTACTTTGGAGCTGTCCAGGTTGCCATGAAAGATCTACAACAGAACCACTTTTTAGATCACACTTGGCAGGACGGCATGTTTTAGCAGAACAACCCAGCACTGAAACAACTGCCTCACATTCTGCATACTTTTCTTTCTTTTCCAGACTTGAAATTTGCTTGAGATGAGTAACTTGTTAAAGTAAAGTATTTGGTGTCTTACAGCATTTATTTAAGAATGAAACAATTTAATAAAGCCTCCTCTTTAGTTCATTTACTATTTATCCTTGGCTTTTCATTTCTGTGGTGCTTTGACGCAAAATAGAAGCAACTATGAGGAATTGGAAATAATTTTAGCCGTTGACTCAATCAAATATTAAGTAACAGCTTCACAGCAGCAAGTTTCACTTTTCGCTTGAGCTTCTACTCTTCACTTTAACTTTTGGATTCAGTAGAAAGGAATAATGGAGGAAGCGGTTTGTCTTCCTCCAACCATGAAACAGGAAACAGATAGCAGAGCTGCTTTTGCCCTGTGAAATGTTCCATAACACACAATTTCAAACCAGCACACATTAAATGACATCGTGCCATATCTGGAACTTCAATAAAAATATAAAAGTGGTCATGTGCTCTCTTTTTTCTGGCGACGTGGGGTTTGCAAATGACATGTGTGGTTTCTAGTTTTGGACTTTTCAAAGCTGCAGTACTAATTTCCAGAAGGGTTAACATTTTAGTGGTGCATGCCACAAAACTGCAGCTGCTGTCCAGTGTAATAATCTTATATTTAGATTTTGTTTTTAAAATCTAGACATGTTTATCGTAACTGGCCTTTTTGACGTTTCTTGTAAATGTGAAGTTCCTGTTTTGATATATAACAGAGTTATTTGTCATTAAAAAAAGCTACAAGTTCCCCTTATAACTGGATTGCTCTGAGTCTTTTTATAATCTTATTGTCATGTTTGTGTGGTGCAATGACAGTCAGGACGCCTGGCTTATTTGAAGAAAAATTCACTTACTTCAAGCCTCATATCAGAAAGTGTGGAATTAAATATCACAGGGCAATTTCAACCCTTACTGTAACAGATATTCAGCATGTGGACATACATTGATGTTGCTGGTCTCGTTTCCTCTGTAATTAGTCCAAGTCTCCTGGTCCAGGCTGTAGGAGACAGTGAAGTATGTGATGTAGTGCTCTCTCAGCCTTGACCTCACTCCCTGTGTCTGCACACCATGCATGAGGGTGGGTCTTTGCAGATCAACCTAAAAACACAGACATTGCATTATATTTTCCTGTGCCCTATTTTTGGTTTATATGAGATAACTGATTGATTAAACTGATTTTGACATCATTTTTTAGATCAGTTCAGAACATCATGACTTTACGTAAGTGAAGGAAATAGAGCAGAAACAAAGAAAGCTGCACATCTAACCTGTATCCATGATTGCTTGTTTTTGCCCATCCAGGCATTGATATAACCTGACTGGTCCAGCCTCGCCAGCGCTGGTTCCCAGTAATCTAGACACACGTGAAAACACAGTTATAATCCATCTCGCTGTGGGTAATTTCCGGGCTTTCAGATCTCATAAAGTTTCCTGGTGGCCACCAGAGTGAGTTCTTTTCATTTGTATGTTAAGCCCTTCATCTCCTCTGCGCACACTAAGAGGGATTAAGAGCCTTCTTGGTGTGTTTCCCTGCTGAATTGGACTAAAATAAATAAATATAATAATAACTCTTCCCCTTCTCCTGCTGTCTTACCTATGTGATCTGATGCTGTGATCTGGGAATCTTCAATCTTCCCTGATTTCATCCCCAGCGGCAAAACACATTCTGCATAGCAAAACCAAAAAAATTCCATGCATTACAAGTTTCCACATGCACACAAAAATTACCCATATATTATACAATTTTTAGCATGTTCTGCTGGTGCCATCCTTCACCTAAAAGCTCAGTCAATACTATTTACAGCAGCATTACTTGGTCAGAGTACATTGCACGTACTTGGGTCATAGACCAGTAGTTTAGCCCTCATGCCAGCCAGCTGATAATCTCCAATAGTGCATTCCACCAGCCAAGTGCCGACCGTGGGGGGTCTCATCTCCACCGTGCCAAATACACCTAGAGGAGGGAGGAATAAATTGGTGAGCAATGCATTACATGAAAAAAGTGTGTTTCATTGCAGGAAAAGCAAACAAAAACGTGTTTAACCCCAACTGGTAAAAAAAGAAAATCTGTTATTTCAGTGGAAGCATCTGTTCATGTTCATGTGTCATCATATGACGAAGAGCAGTAGAGTCTGGGAGAGTGGAGAAATAAGTATATGAATATGAATATGCATATGTATTTACCAGGGAAGAGGTTGTAGACGCCCATACGGTGTTCCTGCTTAGCATGAATAGTGAAAGGCAAACCATGGAAGTGCACAGCATGGATCTCTGTGTCGCTTCCTACGTTCAAAAGGTGCCACCTGACTCGCTGGTACTGGGCTAACAGCAAACCAGGAAGAGTCTCTGCCACATAGCCGTTTATTGCTGAGGATAAACATTGGCATTACTTATTAGAGTGATTACAGCCCAGGCAGGCAGATTTTACATCAGAAATCAATGTGTTAATCTTTACCTGCAAACTTATTGCTGGTGTGGTACCAGGGATCCTCAGCATTGACTTGACAAGGTGGGGCACAGTGTCGCTTCAGGTTCTCCTCCAGGTACCAGCTTTTAGTTTCATCAAAGGTGTGGAAGAGCAGGGAAAACGCCTGGATGCCTGGCTGCATGTTCTCATTGGGCCGGAGGGTACCAGGCTTACAGATCACAAGTGGACCGATCAGACCTGAGTGAAGGTCCTTCTCCTAGAATATAAAAAAGAATTGTTAATTTTCTCCTATTCAGGTGAATAGTGTTAATGTTGGACATTTTAGTTCCTATCTTAAGATAGGAACAGGGTACAAATGAAGACTTTGCAGACCTTGTCCACAGTGGAGTAGTAGGCCCCAGTCTTGCAGTCAAATTCAGAGTCAGTCGGTCCTTGTTTCTTGGTTACTCTCCAGTTATAAGTTCGGGCTTCACCAGGAGGAACAGGCTCTCCTGGCACCCCGGGCGGAGCAGAGGGGGAGCTTGTTTGGGCAGTGCTGGCCCCCTGGCTTCGGTCATAGACTCCGTGAAGGTGAAAGGAGAACGGTCTGGATGCGCTGTTCTTAAAGGTCACCTGGGATTAGACATAGTGAGAAGATGGGTTTAATTAACTAATTAATTGATGACCATTGTTCACATTTATTTCCATATTTCAGCACCAAGTTAGATAACTGTGATTGCCGAGTCTTGAGGAAACAGTCATTGTTTTACTTTGGTTTGGGTACAGTAGCACTCACAGTAAGGAGATCATTAATCTCAGTTGTGATGACAGGTCCCATGATTCCCAAGTGCTCCTGAAGCTCCCCTCTGTCTTCAGGTAGCAGGAAGTCTTTATCCTTGTAGGCTCGAAACACCACCTTCTTATAATCTGGCAGGAACTTCCTGATCCCTCGACGTATCTCACTAAAAGGAGGGATTGAGTCGAAACTGCCGTTTACACAAATTATATTACAGATGTATTTTTTTTGGTTTTCAGGTGACATTAGGATTTCACATTTTAATGGGGGAAGTTGGTTGCATAAACACTGGGTGGGCTTTCAAACAGTTTCCTGTCCTCTCTCAGTCTTCAGCTGACCTATTCTTATTACACAGACTTGAGAAAGAAGTCAAAAAGGCCAGAAAACAACAGGAAAAATAAAGGCATACTGCCACAAATGTTTGACAGTTTCCTAGAATTTCTGCAAGGAAACTTAATTCTTACCCGTTTTCAAAGACCTGTTGTGGTTTTCTGATGCCGTAGTTCCAGATGATCTCCTCTGCAGCAATGTAGTAGTGCCGAGGTCTGACTCCTCCAGAGCGCACGTTTATGTAATCTGCACCAACTGTATCTAATGTGTCATTCGCCTAAAAAAACAATTCGAATTTATGTAGTGAGACTCGTGCTATTTAATGTCCTTTACAAATGTGCGTGAGACATACATCACGGTACCTCATAACTGTAGTCATCATACTCGAAGGACAGATCAATCGTTGTGTTTGCAGCAGTGTAGTTGACTTCCACATCAGGCAGATCATGTATGAGTCGCTCTGGCTTGATGCGAATGTGGTTTTGCGGTACTAAGTTTTTATCCATATCTGCTGAATTTTGTAACTCTGCAGCTGAGACCTTGGTGCTCAACAGGGGTTCCCGGTCCAGTATGATCTCGTTGCTCTCTTCAAGTTCTACCACTGTGTCATTCTTCTCGCTTTGCATTTCTCTGCTTTCCTCAGCTTTTGCCTTGGCATCGATGTCAGTCATGTTTTCCACAACTTCTCCAACAATCTCCATCGTAATTTCTTCATCCATTAAATCTTCAGAGCTTATGTCTTCATCTGTCTCATTTCTGTTTGCCTGCCTTCTCTGTCTCTGTCTTTCTCCATGCTCTGTCTGATTCTCAGAAGCTGCCCTCTCTCCATCTCTGTCTAATTCTTTCAAGACATCCAGTGGGATTTCACTCTCAGAGGGAGCTTTCCCCCCTTTCAGCGATGCTATGTTCACTTTCCTCAGGCGGCATCTCGGTCCAGTTCCTTCAGTTTGAGCAGTGGTGTTCAGTGACTGAGTACTGTTTTGAGCCCGGGCTTTCTTGCACACTCGAACCAACACTGTGTGATTTTCAGGTCTCAAACCTCTTGGCAGGAAGTCTATTTTATCAATATAGTCAGAGAGATCGTCATCCCTGTCTCCATTCCCGCAGGGACGAACGGTGTAGCGGATGCTCATCCCGCGGTTCTTGAGGCTGCTGTCAAAGGCACTGATCTCCCACTCACCTACAAGAGGGGAAAAGTGTGTGTGCGATACAAAGTAAAACATCCACTTTGCACACAAGCCAAACAACCTTTGTGTGTCCTGTATAACTGCCTTGATATGCATTGTTAAAAAAGCAGCGCTCTCCAGATTGTTACATCCCTGATTACAGTGTCTTTACTGTGTCTGTGTCACTTAGGGGTGGAAATAGGGTACTAGAGTCACACAACAATAAAAAAACAAGACTCCAGAGTTGCCTAAAGTTTGAATCCACCCACCAAACAATATTTAACAAATGAATTTTGTTCCTGCAATTACAACAGCTGACTCTCTCTGCAGATGTTGGCCTATGACCTTACCAATAAGCTCCGTCTCCATGGGAAGAGTTATAGCAGTCATGGGAAATAGGGTGAGGACAGACTGGTAGAGGCCTTGGTACTGAAACATGTTTCCAGTGAAGTAGACGGAGAGGAAGTCACTCTGGGTGCCCACACTGGCAACGTGCCAGAAGGTCACATCAGTCTGACACATCACAAACTGACGCCTGCTGAACATGATGCCATTTACACCTGAAAGGAATTAAGCAAATCAAATGATTTATTTTTCAACTTCTGATGATTATTTTAGATTTTGTGTTCAAAAGTGGCTTTCATTTCAGTAACAACCACCGAAAAGAAGTAAACGTAACTCACTGTAAATGACATTTGAGTTGTAGAAGTCGGGGTCCGTGGTGTTGAAGGACTTTTGAGTGGACTTCCGCATGTTTTCATCAAAGTACCAACTCCTGTTCTCATCAAATATGGCGAATATTAAGCTGAACTTCTTATCTGGTCCCAACTGCATGCAAAAACAGGATTCAGCAAAACACAGAGCAAGCTGCTATGTTACGTCAGTGCACATTAACGGTTGTGGCTGCAGCTTGAAAACGTTAACATTCTCCTCACCAGTCGTCCTCTGAAATCGATGGCGTCGTACTTGCAGATGAGCAGGGTGCCCACCAGCCCAGAGGCCAAGTCCCTCTCTGGGGAGACAGTGCTTTGATACAGCTGGGTCAAACACGTGGGGTCTCCTTCCAAGGGCCCATCATCTGTTGTTAGCCTCCAAATGTAGCCAAACGTCTTGTTGGGGGGCACACCCATTGAGTGCAGGTCACTCTCTGCAGCTGTTTGGTTAGATTTGAAAAGACTTTGTGAATGAAATCATTAGGCGTTAATAAAGATAATCAATCAGATGTTAGAGTCTGTCATTTTGGTGACAGGGACTAATCAAAAACAGTCACGTTTAACTTGTCAATTTTAAAGGTGCTGTGTTTAAAACTGTCATTTATTTCTTGACTTTATCTGTGTGCTTTTCGGATCAGTAATCTGCTACTGCAGGGATTATATTTACAGATTAAAAGTGGGGAAATTACCTTAAACAGTGTGAGAAACCTTAAAAATGCTACCTCGCAATGACTAAAATTAACTTTTCGATGTCTGACAAAACCACTCAAAACTGAGAGACAATCATTTTGTCTCTTAAGCTTACCATTTGTGGATCTTTGCAGCGGAAAGATCTTGGTAAGGCCGTTGGGGTAGATATTGAAAGGGCGACTGGCCAGGTTCTTAAAGGTGATCTGCAAAATATTAAAGCCATTCAAAGGTAGGTTCACCTCTCAGTCTGGTGTGATTCTGATAGTTTTTGCTTAAATTTAAGGATGCAAAACTCTGAAATGTTATTCACTCACATGGAACTGATCATTGACTTTTCCTTTCAGAATCGGGCCGAGGAGTGGGCTGTCAGGGTCTTTCCGCTGAGTGAAAGATCCATCTGTGTATTCCACATACACAACCTTTTTATACTGGTAGCTGAGGTGGTGTGAAGCTGAAGGCAAATATCTGGACTGGAACTCACTGATGAAGCAAAGAGAAAACAAACATTGAGTTAAACAAGTGTCGCTCTGTTTTTCTTCTGCTCTTCTGCTATGATTCCTCTCAGTACCTGTCAGAGGGTTTGAGATGAGGAGCGTAGTTCCAGGTGACCTCTTCAGCAGCAATATAATGCACCCAGGTTTTGGACTCCTGTCCTCTGAGGCTTCTGACTTGCAGTTGTGTATTCTTTGGTTTAACGTTGATCACGTTGAACAAATCGCCGTCGTCGAAGTTCTCGTCGCTGTAGTCCTCCTCGTGTTTGACTTGACGCCGGTTGGGCGCTGGAGGAGTAACGACCTCGGGGCATTTTTTCTCCACTGTGAACAATGCGTTCATGCCATCTGGGGCAAGCAGACGTGCACAATGAAAAGAAAGACTCGCAAAACAACAAAATGAATAAAATGTTCTGGTTCTGGAATCTTGGTCTTTCTTACCATGGCGGTGAGCATGTATTTTGCAGCTGATTAGAAAGCTGCCGATGGTGTGAGGTCTCATTTCTGCGGTGATAAAGCTCATGGGGGTTACCTCCACGGTGACTTTACGATGGTTCAATATCTGAAGAAAAAAAAAGCAAACAAAGGCAGTGTAGTGCACATTTAAGATCGCGTTTAAAAATCTAACATCACCTAACTCTTAGAAAGAAAACACGTATCCCAAAATGCTTTGCTGTGACAAACACGGTTTAATGAGCTTTATTATATATCTGTTGCACTGTTTCTGAAGCCAAACTGAGTGTAGTGTTGTATAGAAAAGTAATAGGCAATAATAAGGAAGCAGCACATATTCCTTAATCTAAGTGTATTCTTATTACATATACATGTTCCTGCCCTTCCAGAATGAAACATTAGATTACCGTCAAAGAATGATCCTGAAACTGAATGGAGTGGATTTCTGGAGCTGTGCTCATGCCTATCAGATGCCAGAACACAGGATTTCGCCCCTGACACATTGTCAACCCTACACACAAAAACACAGAAACAGAGAGAGTGGGTAAGGCGGAATAAAATGTGACCAAATTCCTGTGACGACCAAATACAAAGCAGCCACTGATAAGCTGTGCCCGCACAGTGTTAGCGGCAATTAACATTACAGCATGACTTTCTCGCTGTAATGTTAAGTGATTTCTGTTCTGAGTCAGGCTCTTTGATTACCAGGTAACGTTGAGTTAACAAAGCCATTGATGGTGTGGTATTCCTTCTTGCCGTTGCTCCTTTTGAACTTCTCTCTGCTCACCCTCTCTCCAACCTCTCCATACCAGCTTTTGGTCTCATCAAACACTGCAAAAAACAGGACGAACGCCGAATATCTCCTCTCCTCGTCTTCTGTGAAGGCACCTGAAGGAAGACAGGCATAATTCACACGATGCAGGATGCGATAAAAGGATCCCATCGAGTACATTTCCACAATTCCTTACACTCCTTTGAAATTCTCTTTCCAGTCCACTGCTTTTATCTCCATGCAGTGCTATCATAACTATACCTCTAACTGAAACATAACAGAGTCAGAGTAGTTAAAGCTAGATGATGCTCTGATTAAGATGGCCTTATTTCTTTCTTTTTATGTTTTTGATTTTTGATAGTATGTGTTTATGGAAAATACCAACAGAAAGATGAGTCAGTAGCATTCTTACTTGCTTTACAGATAAGCAGAGCACCAATGAGTCCTGAGTTGAGGTCTCTGACTGTATCGACTCGTGATGTGTATGAGTAGGTGAGGCAATCGGGGTCGCTGGTGGTGGGGCCGTCTTTAGGGCTGATGTCCCACACATACTCATAGTATCCTCCAGGAGAGACGGCATCATCTTCCTTCTCCTGGCCTGCTGTGGAGTCGTCATACCCAGCTCCTGGAAAGAAACCACATGTAATCACTTTGTGACTCATCCGTACCCTTCAAGCAGTAGAAAGAATTGAAAGCAGAAAATACACTCTCTAGCCACTCTGTCTTAAAACTCTAATCAGCCAATCCCATGACAGCAAATCAGCGCATCATTAAGGCATGTAGATAGGTAGTCAAGATGATGTGCTAAAGTTCGTCTTGGGCCAGAACCATGTCACAAAACTCAAATAATCTCAACTGGTTCATTGGACACAACATTGAGTCTGCTGTGCTCAAAATGCTTCCAAAGTCACCAAATATCCAATAGAGCAGATGTGGTGGAACGGGAGATTCACATCGTGGATGTGCCACCGACAAATCTGCAGTAACTGTGTGATGCTATCAAGTCAATATGGACTAAAATCTCTGAGGAATGTTTCCAGCACCTTACTGAGTCTGTGACATGTTGAATGAAGCCAATTCTGAAGACACAAAGAGGTTCTAACCCATTACTAGCGAGGTGTAGCTAATAGAGTGGTTGATGAGTGGCGGCTTGTGGTGACGCTGAAGTGATTGGATCTGCTTCATCAAATCCCGTTCCTGGACATGGCAGAAGCTGCTTTTCAGATTAGGATAAGCGCAGTTATAGGAATCTATCCTTTGGTGGTAAGACATGAACTGCTTACAGAAACTGACTGCATTAGATCCATGGCAGCATTAATCTGTAGGGGGGTTATTAACACTAAGAACCTTCTTAAGTCAGTGATATTCAGCTATATCCTCGACGGTTGGGTAGTGTTGAAGATGAAAGAAGTTTAAAGACTGACTGTTTGGCTCTCACAGGCAGTGCAATATCTGCACACGCAAGATAATGAAAACCGTTTCTCTTGGTAATTTCTAAGGAATGAGGTGGCAACTGTTATTTCCTGAGTTCTGTATAACTTACGAAACCGTTTTCATGATCAAACCATTAATAAGCCTTAACAAGCAGTTTTTTTGAGGTACATTTTGATTCAGATAACATATTTTCAGACTCAAGCAAAACCGGAAAAGTGTTGATCTCAGCCAAAGTAGTACTGGAAAGCAAGGATCTGGGCTTTTTTTTGTGAATGAACATTATGTTTAAACAGACATGAGTCAGAAAGCTGAGTCAAGTTCTTGCTAGCTGCTTGGTGAGGAAGAACAGAATCCTACTGAGTAAGGTTCAACTTGTGAGTAAGTTTATGAGTGAAAGCAAGACAAATTCTTTCCATTCTGTTACTCCAACCTTCAGATTGTTTCCAGTAGGTGATCCCTACAGGGCTGATACTGTAGGGCTGAGAGGCTAGGTTTTTGAAGTGGACCACCACCGTTTCACCAGCCTGCGTGACGATCACAGGGCCTTGAATCCCTGCAAGAAAATTACATCATTTTTTATTTTCTTTTTAAAAGAATTCAAACAATTCAGGCAAAAAAAGTTGAATTTGTTTCTTTTTTTTTTTTCAAACCACTCAGAAAAATTGTCTGACATTCAAAAAATATGGTATGATACAAGCACTTATGGCTTTTTTTTTTATTGATTATTGAAAATATGTACAAGGAGACTTACCTGTCCATGCTGGTCTTGGCTTGGGAACAGTGTATGTAGAGTCCGTATACTCCCTATAAATTGCTTTGATGTATTTTTGCGGAATGTCCTTGGATGTCCTTCTTAAAGATAAAAACACGCATAAAAATATGAAGAGAAACTTATGAGAAAACTGACTTAAAATATCCTTATTAGCTCTTCCTTAATAAAACTGCATTTAATTTACTTCGAGTAATTCAAAAGTAATTTAAAGAAACAAAACAAAACAAAAATTACATAAAGAAAAGCTAAAAACATAAAAGCAAAACTAACCTAACTGACTGGACACAGATTTTTCTGAAGCTAAGTCTTCTTCTTCATTTGGAAACATAATCATCACAATTATTTACCAACCGAACAGACTGCTCGTGATTTCATTTGTCTAAATCAGACTTATATTTAAGAAAGAGTTTACCTTTGTTCAGTTGTTGGGTGAGGCTCGTAGTCCCAGCCGATTTCTACAGCTGCTATATAATACTCTCTTACAGTAGCACCTGGCTGCTGCGCTTGCTCGACGGAGGAGCAGAGGAGAGGCAGCAGAAGCGCGAGTGTCGCTCTCATCGCTGCGTGCGCACTTGTCGGCTCCATGGCGTCCCGGGTCGAACACTGCCACGGCTCTGGTGCGCCTTCCGTGGGCTGAGATATTTAAAGGGAGGAGGGCGGAGAGGGGCCAAGTCACTGAGAGGTTCAAGCACGCGGGGGATCTGTGGTGGCTGGGGAGTGTGTGAGTGAGATTGCGCGCTCTGCTGTGGTAACATTACATGACAGTGTTCCAGGAAAGAGATTTATCTAACTTTGCTACACCATGTGGCGCCCAGAGTCAGAAAGTTACCCCGAGTCACACATTCTTAAATACTTGTAATTAAGGAGCTTTATTCATACACACACTCACTCTTACATTCAGCCTCAGTTTTCCATATTGGAAACATTATTGATAAATAATTATGAAACACAAGCCAAATATCCCAGTTTTACAAAGGTTCATATATACTCATAATGGACATCAATTGTATTTTGGGGCTTTTCATGATTTCTTTAAACAGTTTTTTTTTTTTTAAAAGTTGGAACGATTGTCCTGCACATTCGTTAATCACAAGAATCGGGTGCACAAGTTTGACTTTTTGGGGGATTTTTCCTAATCCACACAGTGTCGAAAGTACACAGACGGACACACACCGCCTCTGACATTTGGTTAAATGTGTAAGTCGCACATGAACTGATGCTTTTGGAAGTTTTTGGCATAATTCTGGCTGGATATTTGAACACTCATCTCGGCAGAATTCATGACAACTCATTGCTTTCCTGAATTTAAGCATAGTCTGCAAATCTTTGGCAGAGTTGAGCTCAGGGCTTTAGGAAGGGCATTCCAAAAGTCCAATGTTAGTCTGCTTTATCTATTCCAAAACCAGGAACACTGTCCTGTTGAAATACCCAGTTGTGTTCAAGATATCTAGATTTTTATTTGAGTTATGGCTCCCGCTTCATTGTTTCATCCACTGTGCAATGCACCACTGCCACTGGCAGCAGAACGGCCTCAGAGCATGATGCTACCACCACCATGCTCGACAGCTCAGACAGTGCTGTCAGGTTTGAATGCATCACCTTTACTCTTCCAAACAGACCGCTTGTCATTGTAGCCCAACAGCTCAGTCTTTGTTTCGTCTAACTAAAGAATTTTCTCCAGAAGGTGTTTTAACTTTTCCATGTAGGCAGCTGCAAATTTCAGTTGAACTTGAAGGTGTTGATTTTGAAGGAAGGGCTTCTGTCTCAGTTGGTACTCTCTCAGTCTCAAAGAGCACAGGCTGTTATTTAGCTTATTTATAAAGAGCAAATATTGACGAATAACAGGTAAGTGGAGTGGAATTGGAATAGCAATGCTTTTAACATACCTTGCAAGTATTGGGTTGAACCATTTTTGCCTTCAACACAGCCTTAATTCTTCACAACATAGATTCATCAAGGTACTAGAAAAATTCTTCAGAGATTTTGGTCCAAATTGACATAATAGCATCACACAGAGGCTCCAGATGTGTGGTTCCACATCCTTGATGTGAATCTGCCATTGCACCACATCCCAAAGGAACTCTATTGGACTCAGATCTGGTGACTGTGGAGGCCATTTGAGTACACAGTCATTATCAAGAAACCAGTTTGAGCAATGTTAGATGGTGTGTTAACTTGTTGGAAGAAGCCATCTGAAATTGGAATGGGCATGGTCATCAATACTTGTCATCTCTTTTCCAGATCATTCCCTATACTCCCCACAGATGTTTGTGCAAAAACCCCCACTACATCAGCAGTTTATAAAATACTCCAACAACCGTCACAACGGCACTTAGCTAACCTTTCTTCCCCATCTGATGATCCCTTAAAACTTCAGCAGGTTGTCTTCCTCATGTCTTTGTGCCTAAAAGCATTGAGCTGTTGCCATGGAATTTGTCAATATTTAATGAGCAGTTGAACAGGTTGGTAAGTGTATACTTGACTATTTGAAAATAGCATTCACCAATGGACTGCCTGCATTTACAACTTTATAAAAAGAAAGAAAAAAACAGAAGCAAGAAGAGTTTTGCTATTAACGTGCCTTAATGGGTTTCCAATGTTTAATAGCCAAACAATAGCAATAAATGAATACCTGCATTATGAAACTGTACCTCTACAAGAAATTATCACTACACACCTTTCACCAATATATCCCTTCATACGTTCTTCATGCACTGTGTAGTGTTTACAAAAATGTCAAAGAGACAGAAAAGAAATATTTTCCAGGGTGTGTTGGTTGGTTGTTAATGCTGTATCAAACTATTGTGTAATATAATACCATTCACTCTGCACAGATGCCACTTAGTTTCAATACAAGATATTAAAAGATTCAATTACTGTATGCCCTGGATGGTCGATACTTAACCAACCAAGCAAAGAATTTTCCACCTTCCTCTCCAAAGGCGTCTTTGAGAGGCTTTACTGTCACCTTGTGGTCAAAAAGAATAAGTACTGAAAACCTTCCCATTTTAAATCCCACTATTGGACCCATGAGTAGCTTAAAAACAGAGATGCAGTGAGCAATAACTGGTTTCAATATTTTAATGCAAACATAACAAATCCTGTTTAGAAAACAGCAACCGAGTGTGTACAGCATCTTAAATAGCTAATTAAAAAAGAACAACAAAAGCAGCAGAACAATGAAAAGCAACAGTTAAAAAAATTAATGGATGAACTGAGACAAAAAAAAACCCCTCATATTTTCTAACTGACATCATGACCAACATGCTCATGTTTCTTAAAGATTATACTGCACAAGTATTCAAAACGATGTGACAACCGTTTGCCATATGTACAAGACAGCTTCACAAGTACGAGTAGTCAGACTTGGTGACTTGACCCTGACGGTTAGCTACAAGAATTTAAGTTACAACTTTTATTCCTCTTAACTCTCTTTATAAAAACGATTTGCAAACTAGTACTTAGCATTTCTCCTGTCTCTTTTTCCCAGCCTCTTGCTTAACAAGAACTCTTGGCACTCGCAGCGTGATACAGTAATCAGTGCAGGGCAATTTTTTTATACACCTGAACTGTAATTTTGTATATTGAAAGACACTGAGGTAAAGTAATTCGATACATGTCTTTTATTTTAACACTGCAAACTGATTACCACACGGAACACAAATATTACCAGGTTTTATAATCTTCATTATTATACACGTAATCCACATGCAGCACCAGGAATATGAAAAACATGGGAATGACATTACTCTCCAAATCAACAGAAAGAGAATTATTAACGTATGCATATTGTATACTGAAGTAACAAATAGTTTAATTGATCCAAACACAACTGTGTAAGTATGTGTAACACAACGAATAATAATTGACTTCTGCTGGACTGCTGATCATAGCTTCAGGGAGTTGACCTCTATGATCTGCTGCAGGATGTTGTCTACATCATTGGTCTCCAGGCTGATGCCGGCCAGGTCCAGCTGGGGCAGGAGTGCCGTGAGAAGCACTACAACGTTGTGGCGGATGTCATGCAGATTCTCTTGCACAGACCTGAGCGTACAACAGATTTGTCACTACAGCAAGAAACCCAAACAGCTCAGATTTCACTTCTTGTTCCAAGAAAATTTTTTCTGGGAGAACTGAGCTTTTGTATCGTGTATGAATAGGTGTAAAAGGCTACAAGTGAGATGTTTACGAGGTGTTCCTTTATCACTTTGTTAAAACCTGTTAAAACCTATCAAGTTGATGTGAAATAAATCACAGTCTTGACTGATACTCGATCGATTTATCTACACGTACTTTGTGCAGATGAAGATAAATATAAATTAAGCATTAGGCATTCAAATTAGAACAATATCAATATATAGCTTGGGATCCCTGTCTACACAGCTGCATGTGGACGTCTGTACAGCGCACTCACCTGTTGTCTTCACGGGCCTCAGTGTCACTGAGTCTTGTTCTCGTCTGGCTGTCAGTCTTTTCCTTCCTGGCTCTGCTCAGTTCAGGCTGGTTGTTGGACTCACTCACAGCTTTTAACCCGTGAAGTTCTGCAGCCTGAATCAGGCCAGAGGATGAAGTAGAGCACTGACAGACAGCAGGAGATAATCAAAGTTTTCATTTAGATTTCATTTAAATCTAAATTTAAAATAAATCGCATTACACTGCAGTATTTATCATTCTTCTTAATAATTCACTCTTTTGTTCTTGATTTGTTCATATGATTACAAAACACTCAACTACTTATTAAGATGATCAAACCTTATACTTGGGATTACCTTAGATTAATATATTTTAGTAGCTAAATTCAGCTCTGCAAGTCAAATCAAATTTCACTTTTTTTTAATTTAAGAAGTCACTTCAAGGTGCTTAATATTGTAAGGTAAAAAGACCCTACAACATCAGAAAAAATGACGTCATCATACGATGCTCTATGAGCAAGGGCTTGGCGACAGTGCCAAGGGCAAAACTCCCCTTTAACAGGAAGAAAGCTCCTGCAGAATCAGGCTCAGGGAGCGGCAGCTATCCGCTGTGACCGGATGGTAGTGAGAGGAAAGAAAAGGGAGACGAGAGAGAGAGACGGGACAAAAGGAAACTATGGAAGAGAGAGAGCCAGAGTTTAATAACTGCTAATGATTAAATAAAGCAGTGGGGTGTGAAAAGATATCACCTAGAAACTCTATATTGTTGAAAATATATGCTTTAAATCAATTTATTCAGGCCACTTTAACCAGAAAGAATTATTATTACATGTCCTTCAAGTGTTTAATAACTACTAAAAGTAAATATCAAAAGAGGCTCATTATAAGAAGGAATGATGAGAATCAAAAGAAAATCATGATAGAGTAAATGTGACTACATTAAATTTTAGTCTAACCAACATTTAAATAAACTAAAAAGGCAAAAATGGTTCTAAATGGTTTCTGACCTCAGCCATGTCCGTCTGACAGCCGACCTCTTTGCGTCCCGATGGTTTCTCCAGCGTCTGCGTTGGACTTTTTTCGTCGCTGTCATCATTTGTCATCGTTCCTTGAGTTGTCTTTGTGATTTCCAGACCTAGAAGGCTGCGGAGCTTCTCAGCCTCTTTCTCCAACCCAACCAGCCTCTGCATTTTAGCCTCCCGGTTAACCCCTTCCGTGGGCAGCACCCTGCTCTGCTGCCCTTCTGTTCGGCTCAGCGGGGGCACTTTCACAGTCTGTGTGGAGGGGAGTGAGTGCTGCCACGTGTTGCCGGTGTGGGTTTGCGGTGGGTTTGTGTCTGAGTTCTCTACCCGGCTGCTGGCGTCCTTTTTGTTTTTTTCTGGGGATAATGTCTTGACTATATCACTTTGTTTCCCAGAATGCAACTCCTTATCCGTAACTGCTGAATCGGACTGGTGAAGCTTCCAAAGGTACCGCTTCTTTTTAACAACGCACAATATTGAATCTGACATCCTTTTGGGGTTACAAAAAAGGAGGGTTAATCGGTTAATACAAGGTATTAAACACTGATATATCTATCTATACACACACACACACACACACACACACACACACACACACACAGATATATATATATATATATATAAATTAATTACTACACTATATCCAACCATTATCTAAAGCACAAGTTTGCATCAATACACTTGGATTAGACTGGAATTAGATTCTCTTTTTTATTTTATTCAATCTTTCCCCACCTTAAAGTTTCTAAGTGCTCCTCCTCTTCTGTCTCCATGTCTGCGTTTTCCGTTTTGTCGCTCTCTTCATCCTGAAGCCTCTTGTCACTTATCTCATTTTCCTTGGGCGACGCTCCTTTTGCAATTTCATTCTTCTTTTTAGTGACCGTGTCTCTTCCAGCGGCCTCCTCCTGCGTTTGCGTGTCCGTGTCCGACTCTGACTCCGCATCGTCATTCGCGAAAGTGTCATTTAGATCTGTGAGTTCATCTGCGTTTTCCACTTTGGTGGGCTTAGATGAACTCCGTAAGACGATTTGATGTTTAGACACTTGTTCCTCTACCTCAGACACCTGCAATGAAAACAGCAGAACGCACCTGTGAGATACAGTACGGGACCTTTACTGTCGGTGAGAAAAACACAACAAAGATAAGAAACAAACAAATTTACATACCTCTAATGATTTTCGCTTTGTGCCTCTGGAGTACTCTCTGCAAGATAAAAACACGGATAATCACGTTATGCTCTGGTTTATCGTCAGTAAATATAATTGTCTCTGCTGGAACTAACTAACTAACTGAACCTATGAAGGCTATTCGGGGATTGCGCACACAAGTTATTCTGCTTAGTAAATCTGAGCCCTAATCAGACATTCGCTGTTATTTGTTGATTTAAGGATTGTTTTTGTGTGACTCCTGCGGGCACTGGATTTTCTGAATACGATGCCGTGCAGCGGTGATTAAAACTAAACGTAAAACAATATCTTGGGCAGCTTTGTGTGCATAGTGGTGGTTTTAAATAGGCTTTGGGCTGGAAACCATCAGTATCTGGTAACGCTGGGGTATACCCTCGACTGGTTGTCAGTCTGCAGGGCTAACGCGGAGACCCGAACGACCGTTCACACCTACAGCCAATTTAGAATCAACTTAGCAAAGAATATCTTTGGACTGTGGGAGGAAGTTTGAGTAACCGTGCACCGAAAAAAAAAAAACATGTTAACTTTCCAGAGTAATGCTACAAGTAAATGCCACACAAATACCCAGAGCTGTAAAACAATCAGAGTTTCTTGGTGTAAGTTCAACAGAATATTTCTCAGTTATTTAGTTATAAAACAAAAATTATGCTGCAACAAGCAAGACCTGAAACTAGGTATCGAGACCGTAAAGTCATCGGGAAAGTGTTTACTAAATTCATTAAGGAACTAAGCAGTAGGGTTGTTTTTGTCACAGACCATCAGGTTTCTTTTTGTTACATAAGTAGTCGCCCCTGTCGTCCATTAGGAAGATTTCAGGTTCAAGTCACATCCATCTTTTATATACAGTCTATGGGCAGACCACAGTCACTTTAGTCTCTGCATCACTCACTAACTGCTGTCAGTGAGCGGTTTATAACCTTGTGGTTTATCTTAGTACATTTGTATTTAACAGATTTCTGTCAAAAGTTGCCAAATTTAAGCAAATTAGACGTCACCCTTTCTGCCGACTTCTGCTTAAGTGTCTAAATAACAGACCTAAAGCGTTTTGTGTACTGATGAGCAACATAGAACCATATTTTAAAGAGCTAATTGATTCTTATCAGTTAGAGGATACCATAAGTAAACTTTTCTCAGACACGCTTAGAGTCACATGGACAACCGCCGGAAATAAGTGCATGAAACCACAAAACGGCATGTGAACCCACATGAGCAAGCAGGCATGCAGAAAGAGCTGCAGTGCGATATATCCGTCCATGTACGAATTTTCACATACAGTCAAAGTTTCAGAGGGGTAAAGAAATGGGAATTTACAGTTTCTTGTGGCTTTTCTGATAGCTCGGTGTTAACAGCTCCTCGTGTTCTTCTGTTTCCTCTGGTGACGAGCAGCTTCTGTAAAGACAAAGAGACTTGTGCTTACTTTCAATTCAGTCAGCAGTGGCTTTGGCGAAAATTGAAAATGACGTTTTGCATCATACGAGCCATTAGAAATATCTGTCTTTTTTAAGAAAAGCAGTGAAATAAAAAGTAAACAAGGGAGAAAATGAATGCAAAGGACACGCAGGGCTCAGAAAGGGCTCGTGCTCGATCTATTAACCACAGAGAGCGCTAAAATATGACCATGCAGAGTTAAACGATTAAAGACAGACTAAAAAAAAGGAAATGGTGACTACTGATGCTGAAGAGGCTAAAATATCTTGACCTCTAGTCCACAGAATAGCTCAAGAAAAAAAATATAGGTCTGCCTGCCTGCTAAAATTCAGTGTCTCCACTCTGTGCTCTGACTTCATTAAGATAATACTAAAATTTGAAGTCTTAATTTTAGCAAGATTAGAACATGCTTGTTAAGTTACCTGGTAGCTGATTAGCTTCACTTGATAAAATGACGAGTATATCAGAGGAAGAGCTGAGGTTCAGCTATCAATTTTGTCTCTGGAATGGTGTTCACAGGTGGCATTGTGATGTGCAGTGAGAGCAGGTGGAAGCGAGCCTGGAGTGGTGGAGGTATGCTCTGAGGGAGGGGGAATGAAAGCCAGCAGAAGCGACAAAATGTGTGTGAATGAGAGGGAGACAAGTGGAAAGGCGAACGCACACACAAGCGAGGGGAAGAAGAGAGTGCAGCCAGGGTGGAGTGACTGAAAACAAATGCCAGAGGCGATTCGAGACAGAAGAATAGCATCTAGAGCGAGCATTGTAAATGATCAGAACGGACCAAATTAGAAATGAATATATCAGCTCAAGATGAGCAGCTTGGAGAGACAAAGTTAGTCTACGTCCACATTAGCCTGGATAAATTTCAAAACAGCGTTTTCCGCGTCCACACTATCGTTTTCAGAGAGTTGTGTGTCCACATTGAAATGACCGAAAACGGCCGCATGTGCATGCGTGAGATGCGAGACGATTCGGCCTGCCTCATTTCTGTCTGCCGTTTATTTACTTTCCGGCTTTACCGAGTTTTTTAAATGGACTAATAATGAGGTGGAGTTGTTGCTGCGAGTAACACAAAAGTACAAAGTTGCAAAAGCGAGTGAGAATTAAAGAATTTGAAGAAAAACTATCTGGAGCATGTACAGACTGATATTAATCTTTAATAGGGCTGTCAAAATTGAGAGCAAACAAACAAACATATATATATATATGTTAGCGTGACAGAGGAGGATGTTAGGAGTTAGGGTTATGTGGAAGCCGATGATCTGCTGTGGCGGCCCAGCAATGGAGCAGCCGAAAGAAGAATAGACTGATAAATGCTGCCTGACACAAATAATTAGGTTTTCCAGCAGTGTAATGTTGCTCCTGAAAACAGTGTTGTTGAACATGATCCAGCTTTTGCATTCATTATGTAATTGTGCTTCTTACTCAAGTCAGTGGTGCAGTTAAAATCACGAGAAATAATATGAAATACCCACCTGTAACGTGAATTTGGGTTCTGGCTGCAGGTCCAGCTCTCGGGAGCAATTCTGTAAAAGCCGTCAGGGATGCTTCGCCACTTGAGACACTCTTCACACTGTAACCACATGGGACCCCTGTAAATACAACAGCTGTCAGTAAGATAAAGTTGGCAATAAAGATATACTTAACTATTTTTATCTCAGTAAGTCTAGACTTGTGCACACAACAGATCTCTTCAAGATCTATCTATCTATCTATCTATCTATCTATCTATCTATCTATCTATCTATCTATCTATCTATCTATCTATCTATCTATCTATAAACTTTTGGCTTAACGGATCATATAGATGATATTTTTATGTTCCTTGTCTCTGTAATTTTACCCCAGAGCCTGAGTATCACTCCTCTGGTTTAATATAGATATGATATTATGACTTTGATAAATAGCCAAGTTCTAACATGCACTGGCCTGCGGCTGAACTGAACTTTGGAATGAGGATACGTTATTAACACTCCACATTTTGGTCATGAAAAAACCTGAAAACTGTGGGAAACCCTTCCGAGTTGAACAGCACGTTTCCTCAAAACAGTGTGCGGCGATGTGGAACAGAGGGGCTTTGAAGTACACTGATCTTATTTGCTGGGTGAGTGAGGAGTGTTAGATTATCAGCAGTGACATGTTTGTAAACCACCTGTATAGAAAAGCAGCGCACTAATAATACTGGGCGCCACTGAACGCAGTGTAAGGGTTTATTGAGGTTTTTTTTTTATTATTTCCTCCTTTGATAGTACTATTTACCATGTGTCTAGCTTTTTGGCATCCGTTACTTTTTTATTCCTCTAGCTGTCTGCTCCACCCTAGTTATTTATACTTGTCACCAAACCTTTATTTACCTTTCCTACCTTTCTGGGTTCTACATTTAGACTTTCTGTTTGAACTGCACTTAATACTCGGCACGTATTTAGAGCCAGATGAACCGGATGAGTGTTCACTGTTTGCACTACAGCTATATCAGGTCTGGGTCTATACTCGTTATACCAGTGATGGGCTGGCTTTTCTAGTCTTACTGACCACTCCAGGTGCTCTAGACTACAAGTCAAAACACACCATACAGTACCTTATTCCATACACTTCAAGCCTTCACGTCTCACGTCCATGGCCTGTTTCAAGTCACCAGTTAGCCTAACATGCTATCTTTGGTTTGTCGGAGGAAGTAGCCAGAGGGCACTCACACTCACACATGAGGAACATGAAAACTCCACACAGGGTTCAAACCAGGAACTTTCTTGTCGTTGGGCGACAGGGTTAACCACTACAACACCACGCAGTTTTGTTTTTTAGAACTAGAAATAAAATTTAAAGCTGAATTTTAAAAAAAGGCTTATGCTGTATGTGAGAAATGGCCCAAGGGCACAGCCAGCCTATTGCATAACGACCACTTCAATTGATCTCTGTACAGCTGCAGCAGCCTTTGTGTGAGAACAGCAACAATGAATACCACCTGATGATACAAAGCAATGACGGACATGCAAGAGAACACTGAGGCCTCACCCCTCATAATGGCAACATCACTGAGTATAAAACACCTTAGTTAGCCAACAGACTCCACATTAATAGGCCTATAAAACTTTGTAATGGCAACTTTAGAAATTATTATTAGTCTGCAATGATGTCAGCTTGTAACAGTGTCATAAACAAGCATTTTTTCCTATATATTTATAGCTTGGTAAAATGACAAATAACCATAGCTTATTTATCAGCTTTCATACTGTAAACCTGTATTCAGAGCCTCAACATATAATGTTTATGCAATGTATTATTTGTTTATAATTTGTAATATGAAAGCATCACACATAACTTACAATAAAGTATTAACGTTCTAATAATGCAGCAAATTTAACAGCAACTATTTCCACTGTCTGACCTCACTGTTTTTCAAAATCTGGCCCTGACTTCATCTGTGTAAAAAAAAACAAAACAGTTAAAACTTACTCATCGACATCCTCCTGGACCTCCTTCTCATTTTTGTCTAGAGCCTGAAACTCTCGCTCTCTGGCCTTCTTCTCTGTCACCTCCTTCCAGTAGTCGTTGAGTTTTAGGCCCAAAGCTCCGAGGGTCAGTCTTGGGAGTAAAAAAGAGGAAACAACTGTAAATGTGTTTAAAATAAGACAATGACAGAAAAAGAAATTAAACGTCAGTGACTGAAGATTACATGATCAAATTACCGCGTTCGCTCTTAACTTTGTACATACAGGATGAAACTATTTATTCCAACTCAACAGCTCATATTCACAAACAAAACAATCAAACAAAAAAAGCAACGATCTGATTTATTACTGTTTGTTACCTGTACTCTTTGGTGTACTCAAAGTCTTGCTTGTTATGAGCAGGTTTCAGAAAATTGCACTCGATGACGCCGATGACGCCAATGCCCGCTCTTAGGCCCGAAGTCTGAAGGAAATTTAAGAGTGACATTTATTAAGCAGAGGCAGGTACCCAGGGTAGCCCCACAGTATTTGTAACATACAACATTATTTTACTTTACCTTTAGCTGGCAGCCCACTTTCTCATACGCCTTAATGAGACGATTCTTGTGGTACATCATAATCCCATAGTGATCCTTGTTTTTTGGGTTAAGTCCAAAGGTCACCTTCACTTTGTCTTTCTGACAAAAACCAGTTAAGAAAACTGACAAAGTTTCGAATAATGATGCAATTTTCATATAATTAAAGGGATGTTACTAATGTAACTGTTTTAACAGAAAAACATGGAAAAAATGTAACATTGTTCATGCAATTATTATTAATGACCTTATTATTAATTATAGTAGAGTATAATTCAAAATTTTCATAACTCCTATCCTACCCCTGAGGTCTGGTTTGTTGCATGCATTCATATATTAGATAGGCAAACAGATAAAGTTCAGATTAAAAATTCGGTTTTGTGGGCGCTGAACCGATCCCTGGCACGATAACACAAAACCCCAGTTTCAAAATCTCAGTTCTCTAGAAGACATGAAAAGATTAAAAAAATAATAATAACTAGATATGAGACCGCATGAACTGGCACTGTGAAGCTCGTTTGGATTTTCCCTTCATGAACATCTGTTAAGCACCAAAAGTGTGTGTGTGTGTGTTTTTTTAAACTTTTTTACCAGACCCCAGTAAAGTCACACAGATGCTTCATCTCCAACAGTCACTCGAATCCCACTTCCTGTTTACACTTGAATTTGGCTGTTACACACACACATAGCGTAAGGATACACTGAAGTGGGGTTTGTAGACGTCATGCTCAATGTGTATCAGCCTCTTCGCTACCAGTTTGGCCTGAATCTTCTTCCCCCTCAGTATGATCTGTGTTCTCGGCTTCAGATACAGGATACTGAGGTAGGCCTGTGATAAACATACAAAGCAAATAAAACGGACAAGGTGAAAAAAACAAAGAAAATAAGCGAGGCTTAAAACTGAAAACTCTAAATATGAAATACTCTTTTGTCGGTTGAAATCCACTCGTGAACGCACATTTTTTAATCTTGAAACATGCAAAAGATGATTTACAAACAAAAAGTAAATTCTTAGAATTTGCGAATTATCATTTAAAACCTGCAAAAAAAACATTTTTTTTAATGAAACTGGGGCAGTGTTACTACAAAACCACAAGGTTGACAGTTTGTCTACAGTAGTGTGGAGGTACTCAGTGTCTGCCAAAAAGTGGAAGACACTCTTACACCCAGCCCCCAACACACACAGCACTTGTATGGCTAAACCCACACGTAAACCACAACCACTACACCCTGAATTTTTCTCTAACCCTGATCACAACCTTTAACACTAAAATCCTCCTGAACAGGTCCCCAAGCCCTGACAAATATTAATATTATGGGCCACAGAGGCTCTAACATAATAACAGATGGTAAAGTGTTTTTTTACCCACTCACCCTGAGACTGTAATGCATGTCTGGGATGTTCTGCTCAGTTCTCAAGGATCCGCTATTCTTCAGCCCCTTCTTCAACTCTTCGATCTGAATCTCAGGCAAACGAATGTCATTCGGATCGGTCTCAAAGTCGAGCTCCATCTTACCGTCTTTAGCTCTTCGGGATAGCACGAAAGAAAGCAGCTGTTAGAACATGTAATTGTGTTTCACTGCACACGCTGTAATGGCTGTCTAGAAAGCTCCGCAGATGGCTTTGCGAGACATTTCATTAATTGGGAACGATTTGCAACACAAAGTCACTGTATGGCTTTACCTCCTGTGTCTAATTACTAGGATTTGAATCACAGGGCAATACTTGAAATGCTGGATGATTATACTCATTGTGGTGATCATCTCTCTCTCCAGCATGAAGAGGAAGCGAAATAGGAGGTATGAGAAACCTGACCTGGTTCTTTTTGCCACTTTACAAGAACCTGACTTCAGTCGACCATTTCTCTCTAAGAAATTTAGTTGAAGAAGGAAAAGAGAAAATTCAAAACTTCAATTTAGGAGGTTCTCTGTTCTCCATTTGAATGTGGGTCACTTTGCATAGATTTGCCTAGAACCATGCTTATACAAATACTACATATGTGTTTTTGTACCCACTTGCCTCCCTCTGATACTGACTGTGCTTGCACACTCCTCAGTGTCATGTGGTATTTTCAACCAATGGTCACAACACGCCAACTTGGAAACTCTAACCGAGATGTTTTGACTTGACTGACACTAAAGAAACAGTGTAATAAGGTCTGCGCTAATCTGCTTTGTTGTACAGAGTTCGACAAAATGATTGACATCATGACAGTTATCTAACAAGATTACAGATTTCACACATTTGGCTTCGTCAAACTGCTAGTGGTGGAAGGGAGATGTTCGTCGTGTGGAACACTCTTATCTTATCATGTTTCAACTTTAATGTAACACGAACATGTGATTCTGACCTGCGGATGTTCCAGATTAATATCTTGGTGCCTTTTTTGGAGGGAATTGAGTCAAAATGTGAATGTATCTGCTCCAGGGATTTGACGATCGAGTGGTCGAGGACGGCCGTCAGACTGGCCTGTGAATCCTCGGTCACAACTAATAACTGTAACACCGAATTAAGGTCAGAACATAAGGGAGCATGTATGGTAATAAACACATATACATAATATATTTGTTTCCTGTTATCTGCCTGCCTATTTTAATTCATGTCACCCACCGCCCCCACCCACACACCCTGTGCCATTCAAATGATCTCATCAGTTCTCACACTAAAAAAATCAGGAAGTCATACTGATGTAGAACGTCTACGCATCAGCAAATTCACACGGTAAACCTAATATTGTATCCTAATATTTCCCAGTCCCTTTGTGAAGGATATTGGTTTGCTGGTTGAAAGGGACAATGGGGACGATGACAGCCTGGGCTTTAATGCTTTCCAGGTAGGTCTGCGACAGCATCCCCACAGTCTGACAGCCGCCGTTCTTGGTGAAGATGAGCGCGTCACGCCCCAAGCGCATGGAGCCCGACTTAAAGCCGTTCCCGTAAACCCCGATGGCCTGCTGACTGGCCCTACCCGAGCCCTTCTCTGTAAAACCAAAGCTGGACACAAAAGCGAGCAAGTGTTAATTATCGAACACTGAGAAGCAAGCTGAGAAGACAAAACTAGCCTAATGTGTGAATGTGACACAAAGCGGCGCATGTGAGGCCACAGTTGGAAACTGCGCGTGTGTGTCTGTGGGTTAAATGCAGAAAAGAGGAACACAATCGGTATGCAGCGCTACTGTGTCTTTCTATGTTTCTTTTTTTCCTTGTGTGTGAACTTCACACGTGTCTCACCTGAGCATCTTGTGCAGTTTGTTGGGGGTCATGCCGCTGCCATTATCGATGAAAGACAGACAGAGGTGATCCGTTTCATGAACTACATCTATCCAGAACTGTTTAGCGGACACACCGGGGTCTGAGGCATTGTCTAGAAGACGACAGACAGAAAATTGGAAATAAGAAAAACAAGAGAAGCACATGGGATGGCTAGTTTCTTTAATGCCTTCCTTATATTTCTTTACAACGTGAACTTCCTGCAGGCATAGTCAAAGTGATACTGCACATTATAGATCCGAGAAGGAGACTCATGCTGCAGGAACAAATCATTAGATCTACAACTCCACTGCTGATCTCTGGATGCTACTGCATGTGCTGTAATCTATACTTCAATGTGGGGCACAGCCACTAATTGCGTCACACCATGATCAACAAACATCGAACATTTGGAGTTTGGAACTTTCTGCAGGGTTATTGCGAATTACTGCGAGCTTATTCCAATAAGCACGTGGCTCCCTTTGTTGTTTCTAAACTTTAGCCTGTACTTTCACGTGGGACAGTGGTGCGAATGCATTTCTACAGCGCACTCCCTTCGCTGTTCCGGTTTTTAAAAAAAGCCTCAGCAGCCAACAGACGGTCAGCACGTCTGAACCAATGAGAGCGCACAGAGTGGAGGAATGGCAATGTTGACAGCCCAGACACGATCCATTTATGTCACATGAAGGCGCAAATAAGCTACTGCTGCATATTTACCAATAAGTTTTATATGTATTTTGTCAAAAATAATCCAAACTGATTCTGTTAATGCTCACGAGAAGTAAGAGTACCGACACTGCAGAAAACCTCGCTGCAGTTGAGCAGTTACTAATATCTCAGCACTATGATTTCAAACTGCAGAGCGTTAAAGGAACGAGCTCCTCTATCCTTACTTTACGACGGGATTATTACCACAACACAGCGTCTGCAGCTGCCAGCACACGTCTTTAGGCGTGTGAGCGCAAACTCGTGAAAGAGGAAGTCCGTTCGGTCCATTTTAGCACCAACACAAATGTCTGCTCAACACGCCAACTTTGTGCGCGACAGCGGAAGAGCGGTGCGAAAGAAACCACGAAAAGCTGCATCAACAGGTGCAGGGGACTGTGGAGCGTTTCTGTATTATGCCTGAAATTTCTTATTGCCTACCTATTAATTCTGCCACAGCGCTGAAAGGCCAGGTATGACTTGTGGAGTTGCTGTTCAGGAAGGAAGGACTCATCTGGAAATGAAAAAAAGAATTTAAAAAAATAAGTTAAACTTTCACTTGCTCTTTTTTGTGAGCCGCTGTAGCGAACGTTTTCTAAAGTGTCGAAACAAATGCGAATCCTCTACAGCAAATATCTGAAATACTTACAGAACTCAGGCGAATCCCATGCTCACTTAACCTCGCCATGTTTTTCGTCTGAATATTTTGCTTCTCGTCGTGTGAGCTCTCCGTGCGCAGGTACGTAGCCATACAGAGCAGTGGGCGCGTCCTCGGGGCCTGTGTCAAAGGAAGTCAGCCGAAGTCGCGCTTCGAGCAGTCTGAAAGAGACACAGCTGAGGTATTTCTTTCTGCAGATCTTATGTTATTATGACGTTTTACCAAGTTCTTGCATTTATTACCAAGTTGATTTATTGTTACTTTGTTATAACGCGTGTTTGAAATGGGCTGTTTTTTTTCATTCAAAAATTATAATAATTCAGTCGCAGAATCAGCTAAATGCTTACAGCAAATAGCCGCTGTATTAGGCTCACCTCCTTAACTACTCATTAAAACAGATCTGACATGCTGAAGGTTCAAATCTGGCATCAAAATAGGGAAGAGACGTGATATAAGTGACTTTGAATGTGGCTTGGTGCCATATGGGCTGGTCTGAATATCTGAGGTTGTACTGAGAATTTCCCATACAACTTTTTCTTAAATGAACGTTTACTGAATGGTCTGAAAAGGGGAAAAAAAAATCTGTGTTCAGCAATTCTCTGCTACTCACAGCGGTTCAAGTGTCTTGTTGATGCCAGAGGAGAGTGGCCGTGCTGAAAGGAAGGCACAATCCAGACAATCCAAATAATCACTTGTTACAACAAAGGTATGAAGAAGAGCACATGGAACCTTAAAGGAGATCGACTGCAGCAGCAGAAGACCACACCGGGTGCCACTCCTGTCAGCTAAGTGCAGCGCAGTGGTTTGCTGATACTAACAGGAAACTGAAGCTGCAGTTCACACCTGCTCACCAGAATTGGACAACGGAAGATTGGAAAAACATTGACCTGTCTGGTGAGTCTCGATTTGTGCTGCAACGTTCAGTAGTTATTTGGTGTAAGCTATGTGAAAGCATGAATCCGTGCTGTATCCTGTCAATGTTTCAGATTGGTGGAGGTGGTGTAATGGTGTGAGGGATATTTTTTGGTACACTCTGGCCTCCTTATTACTAGTTTAGCATTGTTCAAAACACCACATCCTACCTGAGAATTGGTGCTGACTATGTCCATCCCTTTATGACCACAGCGTATCCATCTTCTGATGGCTGCTTCCAACAGGATAACGCGCCATGTTACAAAGCTCAAATCATCTCAAACTGGTTTGTTGAACACAGGTTTGTCGTTACCCGTGGGTATTCGGGGCTCTACTTCCAGATGTTTTTTCAGTACCCTCCGATCTCCCGGCTGAATGAAATGTTTATTAGAGGAAACCTGTATTTAGGTATGTGTTTGCCACAATTTATCTGGGGCGAAGCCCCACTCCCATCTCTGTCCGACCAATCACAGCAGAGCATTCCTCCTTTAGGTCCAACGTCAGCACCTGTTAGCTGTCACTGCTGATTGGTCTGGATCTGACAAACTGGTGGTTGCTAACCAGCTAAAGCACTTCAGCAGAAGAAGTTTTTTTTTTTAGAAAAAAAAAGACAAAGTGAGGGGGAGGCGCAGGTGGAAGGAGCTGCCTCCTGTTGCTACTGTAGCAGACACAGGGCATGAAATGGCCACTGCATTAGATACAAACTCAGGGGGGTGAATTGGTGAAGTGCTTCTGACATGTTCGTTGCTACAAGTCAAGGTTGCCATCTGTATCTCACACACTGAGTCAACGATTCACACATATTCCTCACACCCTGTCTGACCTTCATTTTCTCACGTAGGCCTAATCTGAAAAAAAAATAAAATAAAATAAAATAATTTATCATAACAAAGTTATTTAGACCATCAAGAGAAACCTGAGAAAAATACAAATAAATCTATTGATTCTTAAAATCATTCATGCTGCTCAAAGTAATGCCAGGCCTAAACAGCAGCACTTTCTCCTCTCAACCTGCACACGTAGTTGACAATGAGTAACCATGGCTACAGTGAGTAACCCTGGTGACAGGGAGATGCTCTGTACTTCGCTCTGAAGCACTCATTCCCATTCCCAATAAAAGAGCTCAGGTTATTATGGCCATTTAAAATGAAGAATGCACATCAGTGCTAAAACCTTGTAAAAATATACTGTGTATGTATGTAGTCAGTTATGTTTTTTCTATAGGAATCATATCAGAGAGGCACAGAAATGAACTCTTCATTTGAGTGCATTTGTGTAATTTACTGTTCCAAGATATACTTGGAACAGTAAATATATCTTTATCTTTGATATAAATATATCTATATCTTTGTATACGAAGTCTGCCATAAACAAGATGACTTAGGTCTGTGTAGAATGTTAGGTCCCACATTCACTGTGGATTCATACATGAAATAAAGGAAATGCAGAAAAATAGAGAGCGATGACAAAAATAGCACGAATGAGGCGTGATTGTTAAAACACTGTGTGCCTGTAAACACAGACGTCATTAGGTGGAGAGGGCACAGAATGCCATAGAAATAAACATCCTGCAGAACACTGAGTGAAGCACGTTGTGTCTGCCCGCATTAACCCCTTAAGGCCTAGAGTATCATATTTGATACATGGGTTTTGTCAGTTTTGGAGACTTCTGCATCATCAGTGGGATTTTTTTCCCCCTAGTTAAATTACACAGTACATTTTTAACAAATAAAAAAAAACCTCACCATGTTTTGGTGAGGTTTTTTTCCCCACAATCCTGATAATGATAAGCAGAAGATAATGGATGTATGGATATAGAAAATACAATAAAAATTTAAAAACTCATATATGCAAATGAATATTTAATAAAAAAAATCAAAAAACACATGATTTGGGCTATAAATCATAATTTATAAATATTGTAAGTGTCACTTAGTAGTGACTTGGATAACTATTTAGCTTTTGATGACAAGAAAATTTTCATATTCTGCATGTTGATATTTGTTGAATGATAAATACAGTGTTTGAGTCCACATATAAACTAAGTTTATACATAACGAGTTAATAACCTAATGGTCAGATCAAAAGTTTGCGATCCAAATAAAATTTGGGTGGCACCTGCTGACTGCTTTCTTTTTAGAACCAGGACATGAAAGTGAGGGGGAGAGAGCAGAGGGGGTTAAAAGTGGAGCAGGTTCATTAGACAACAAAAGAGCACAAAGGTGACAAGAAAAGAAAAGGACGGATGAAACGAGCATTCTAACTAAATAGTGACACAATATGGTCTCACAAATAACTACTTTACTTTAATTTTACATTTTTTTTAAAGCTTTTATACAGCTGCTTAAAGTTAAAAAAATGGCGAGGAACTCAAATTGCACTGATTATTTATTTCAGTGTCATCCTGTGACATTTTAGTCTTTGGCATATATTAGTTTTTCTTTGAAATTTAGTAAATAGCTTTAAGAGTGGCACTGTTACTGAGTGAAAATTCAAAAGCCTTTGAGGCCGGCCTAAACTCCCAGTCTAGCAATGCTCTTGAACATAACAGTGAGTTCACTGAACTCAAATGGCCTCTGCAGTCACCAGATTTCAATCCAGTAGAGCACCTTTGGAACCTCTGTGGTGAAATGAGAAATTTGCATCCTGGATGTGCCACCGACAGATCTGCAGCAACTGTGTGATTCTATCAGGCCAATACAGAGTGAAATCTGAGAGCAATGTTTCCACCAGCATGTCGAATCTGTGCCCTGTTGAATTAAGGCAGTGTTTTCAGGTAAGAATGGATCTAAAACGATACTAACAAGGGCTACGCAGCAAAGTATATTTTACTATTCAAATTAAAAAGATTCATTGCTTTACTGTAGAAATATCTTTTTGCCAACAGCCATAATTGTAGAATCAATATTATATTTTATTAAATATATGTGTTGTAGGATAGGCTTAATCACTGATGACATATTTCCTTTTCGTTCCCAGGACATAAAATACTACTGTTTATTACACACAAGGCGTGCTTGGGTGTAAAGCAGTGATGCGTGTGTCATGGCAATAGTGACAGGGGTTTCACTCCTAACTTGTATTTCAAATCAAACCACAACCTTTCTGTAAACCTAACCGAAATGAAAATTAAACTGTAAGTGAAAGAGGACACAAACCACAGCTTCTGGTCATGATTGATTGGTTTGTATTAGAGACAGAGGCTTCAACTTTATTATAGCCAAAGACGTTTTATAACCATCAGTTGCAAACTTACAGTGATTTACAAACCAGCTATTGACCAAACAGTAAGCAGCAATAATAATGACTGTTGTAATACACTGTTAACTAAAGTTAGCGATTCATTTTTATTAACAGTGGCATTATAAAGTGTTAAGAAGTCTTTTTGCATTTAGGAAAATCTGCTGCGTTAACACACAAACTTAAAAATGGATCAGAATCATTATTGCAAATCTGCACAGTGGATCAACGTGGCATACAAGAATATTTGAAGAAGCAGTTAATGGTAAACACGGAGTACTTATCTTTTATTTATTGGCATTTTTCTTTAGAATGCATGAGACTGATTTATTCCAGCTTTTATGAAGAAATGATAAACTATGTATTTAATTAAACATTTGGGATTTAGGAGGTGTTGCAATGCTTTACCAACCGTGGCTCTTATTGTAGTGGTTTACACATTTGCCTACCAAACAAAAGATCTCTAGTTATTTTTCCTGGAAGGAGATGGAAGTTTCTTTGTGGTTGCATGAGGGAGGGCATGTGGCATAAAACTCTGCCAAATCAAACATGTGGAGCTACCTAATGTGGCAATCCAGCCAGATGAGCAAACTGCAATACTTGCAACTCCAATTGATGGTTTTAAACTGTAAACTGATGTCATGAGAATGCAGACAGCTCAGAAAAGATAAGCTGACTGCTTCAACCAGTTTAACTGGTTCCTGTTGAATTTTTTTTTGCTCAGGTTTATCTGCTCAGTATTAGCTACTAAAGCTTGTTGCAATACACTGTTTGTTAACTAATTCGTGCACCTGTTAATTTAACTAGAAATAATTAATTGCATCTTCCTTCAAAAATCAATCTGCTGTCAATTGATTTTGCCTCTGCGGTTGAGAACAGTGCTATTTTTTTTTAGTTCAAGAACTCATTTCAACTTGTTTACATTTAAGTAATTGGACACCAACAACCTGCTTAATCAGAATAAACCTTGATTACTCTGTGCAGTTGTCTGGACCTTCTGTTACACCCCGTTGTTGTTATACTCCCAAAAATATTTGCTCACTAGAAATGCAAGATGGCAAAGCGTAGATCACTTAGTTAAAGGTATATTGGCACAAAATAATGAAAGAGTTGTCAGTGATTTGCTTTAAAGACAACAGGATACCCAGAAAAAGAATAATGTAGTAGAAACATTGTTTCTTTTTTCTTTTATTATCTCTAACACGGCGAGCTTCAACAGCTCAGTCTCTTGTCGCGTGAAAAAGTCCCCATCTTTGGTCTCCACTGTTGGAACGTTCCAGTTTTTCTTTCCATCCATTCACTATTGCAAAATAATCCTCTTCAGAAAATTCCTGCAGGGAAAAGATACAGGTGTGTTGGATGGCACACTAAAGGAGGAATTTAGCTTTCTGTCGTAACACAATTATGAAGGTGCAATCTTTGACACACTGTGTGAACTTTGTGGTTGTGCATTCCCACCTTAATGAATTCATCTTTAATGGCCTCTGCTCTCTGCAGCTCTGTCTTAATCACTTCGATGAACTGGGCTGTGCGGTCTTCGGCTCGAACTTTGCTGAAACCAGCCTCCTGAATGAACTGTAGATGGGGAGGCAGAGGAGGGATTAAGCGGTGTGGGGACAGCACCATCAACTGATGGACTGCAGTAGTACATACACACAAAGTCTATTCTCTGGACATAATGTTGGAAAATTTGGCTGCTTCTATATTCTTCTAAACACATTTACTCATAAGTGGATCAGTGCACTGCTTATACTGTTAAACAGGATTTTGAATTGCAAAAACAGAAAATATAATCTACATATCAGACAAGAGTCCAAAGTTTTAAACTACTAGCATTTTTATACACGAGTATTTTTACCTTGCCATACTCTGAAGGTGTATACAGGACATAGCCTCTTTGTTTCACATAGGCCTCGAATGCTGGGGTCCAGGGCTTCTTCCCACAGCAATAGTCACTGATAAGCAACTGTCCGCCTGGCTTTAACCATGACTGGATATCAACAAGAACAAGATGTTTGTTACATTTAGTGCTGTATCATTTTTTCTCTACAAATTACAAGAAAAGTTGGGAAATTCATGAATTGAAACCATTTAGACTTAAAGAGATGCACACATGGAAGCGTTTGAAGAGGGCTAGTTTTTCATCTATGTGCAGGATTGTGTCTCTGCTGTAGATCACATCAAATGAATCTTCTGGAAATGTCCTTTTTGTAGCATCGGCAACCTCAAACCGCACCTGAGGAACAGTAAATACCATTAAAGATTTGGAAATAAATCATTAGTCCAGCCATTAACTTCGGTGTTGTAATCAACAGAATAACATACGTACTGATGGAACATTCTCTACTTTTGCCCTCTCTATTGCAATGTCCACCATGTTGTCTGACAGATCCAAGCCGAGCACTTCCACTCCAAATGCCTGAAAAAAAATCACATAATAATTGCCACAGTTATAGCTTTTACAATAATGATAAGTGCCCTAAAATCAACATTGTAAGTTTGGCCTGAGACTTTGTTGCTCTTACCTTTGCCATGTAGAAGTCTCCTCCACCAATGCCACAACCAACATCCAGAACCTTCTGTCCTGGCTTCAGGTTCAGCAGGTCCACAAACTCCTGTTAGCACAAAAATGTTTTCTTTGATTCAGCCTGGCTTTGAGGCCAACTTTGTAAACGTTATTTTGGCTACAAACTTTTATTTCATAGTTACTGAGGCCACTACGGTGTACATTTTAGGACAGGGGTGTCCAACTCCAGGCCTCAAGGGCCGGTGTCCTGCAGGTTTTAGATATCACCTTGGGTCAACACACCTGAATCAAATGATTAGTTCATTACCAGGCCTCTGGAAAACTTCAAGACATGTTGAGAAGGAATTTTAGCCATTTAAATCAGCTGTGTTGGATCAAGGACACATCTAAAACCTGCAGGACACCCTTGTTTTAGGACATCCGCAGGTCTCAGGAAAAACGTCCTCAGACATAAGCTCAAAACAGCCTCTGGCATCAGACTAAAATGTCTAAAAAAATGGCATCAGATGACATAGACCTTCGTGGCCCACCCTATCCCAGAATTCATTACGATTTTAAGGTTGAAGAAACTTTTTGGAAAAAATGGTGACCGGTTTAAGCAAAGCAGTCCAGAAATAAACTTTTAATAGTAAGTGCTGAGTTTTATCAAATGTTCAGCAGAGAAGAATCCTAAAAAGCCGAACTGAGCTAACTTTTGGCCAACTTAATGCAGCACAGGTCCTGCGTGCTTTGGTTGGTTGGTTGGTTAGTTGGCTAGTTAGTTTTCTGCTGAAGCTGCGTCTGTTTGCCAGTGTGAAGCCAAATGTACTTAAATGTTTTGGGAAAAAACGAGCAGACGGTTCACTTTTTGAGGTAAGTGTGTTCTCCAGGACCAAACATGTGACCTGTGAACTGTGGTAAGGAAACAGACTGATGTAACCAGGATGTGCTGAAGTCATATTTACATACGCTCTCATCCTGTATAGAGCAAATAATAATAATAAGACAGAGAGTTAATAGAGAAGCCCTTCTCTTGTTTTTATGCTGTTTTTGGCATGCTTATATCATACAATCTGAGCCTGTCACCTTTGTCATAAAGCCCACGTTTCTGCAGGATTCTTTATTCTGTTTCGTTTTTTTCTCTCTGATTACAATATATGAGATATATTAATGTGATTCTATGAGAAAATTGTGCTTTCATATGAAAGTTAACAGATATTTGATTACATTTTCTGCTTTTGTTGTGCCGTGAGACATGACTGTACAGAGGCTTTCCACCCCTGATGAAATAAAGGGAACCTCATCCAACTTTGATAATGGTTTAATTTTCTCCAGAATATATTTAGTTAAAATATTGTTCTCGTCAAAGTATGATTGTGTTGGTTTCAGTGGGAAAAGTATGCAGATCTTTGAAATAAAGACTTCAAAGAGCTACAAAAATTGTACGTTCATAAACTTAAAGTGTGTTTTATAGTATTCTATATAAGAAGTCATGTGTCTGTATCATCTTTCTCCTGTTAGATGCTCCCTTTTATTTATAATAAAATATCAATAACTTAAGACGTATTTGTACCTTCAAAATGAAATGAGACTAGTCTCGTGAGCTACACTAGCAAACTAGTTTACTAACTAAAGTTAAGATAACTGTTAGCTAAAGGGACTCGGCGCATGGCTGTGGTGTTCTCTACGGAGCCCCCCAGGGGACATGGGAGAAAAAAAAATTAGGGAGGAAAAAAAAAAATTAGGGAGGAAAAAAAAAATTAAGACAGACTTTTGCGAGATCTCGCAAAAGTATTGCGAGCGCTCGCAAAAGTATTGCGAGATCTCGCAAAAGTATTGCGAGCGCTCGCAAAAGTATTGCGAGATCTCGCAAAAGTCCAACAATGGCGGCAGCTACTTAGTTGTAATATTACTCTTTCTGGGTCACAAAATACACTTTTAAGATATTTTGAGGCGTGAATGTAGTTGTGTAAACGTCAGATACCTGCTCGGTTTACAAGACATCACATATTTGCAAAAGTGCTCCGACGTTTTTGGAGATCTGACACCCACTAGCTCGAAGCTAACGGGAGGTCGAGACCTACTACAGCCGGGAGGAACACCGCTTTCCCGGCACATCGTGCCTCGACCTCCCGGTCGGCTTCGAGCTGGCGGCCACTAGCTCGAAGCTAACGGGAAGTCGAGACCTACTACAGCCGGGAGGAACACCGCTTTCCCGGCACATCGTGCCTCGACCTCCCGGTCGGCTTCGAGCTAGCGGCCTCCGAAGAATGCGGCTAAAACTTTTGCGAGATCTCGCAATACTTTTGCGAGAGATCTCGCAAAAGTCCGTCTTAATTTTTTTTTTTCCTCCCTAATTTTTTTTTTTTCCTCCCTAATTTTTTTTCTCTCCCATGTCCCCTGGGGGGCTCCGTAGTTCTCAGCTCATACGCAGATGAAACATCACAATTTTCTGCAATAAAAGTAAAATAAATTACATAAAATAAAGATTTTCTCTATTTCAGTCATTCCCCGCGGCTCTAGCTGATATCGTTGTGGTTGCTAGACAACAGGAGAAGTGCATCTTAGGCTAGATCTTTCAATTTAACAGCCGCTCGCTTCCAGTCTTTGCAGCCTTTGAAGGCGTAGACTGGGTAGGCCAGGTCCTTTGAAGGATTCATTCTTTTTTCTTTTCTTTTTTTTACATTAACTTTCAGTGACATCAAATCAAATCAAAATGTATTTCTATAGCACATAATAACACAACAAAGAACAAAAGTGCTTCACAGTCGGTCAGAGCAATAGCATAAGACAGAAACCGTTAAAAGGAGGGCAGGAAACAATATGACAATTGTTTGAAACAAAAACTAGCCACAAAATAACATACAAGTTTGAAGCAAAAGCCAGACTAAAATAATAAGTTTTAAGACGCAATTTAAAAGACTGGATGGACTCGGAGGACTGAATATAAGGAGGGAGGTTATTCCAGAGTCTGGGCACTAAGACAGCAAAGGCCCGATCACCTCTGGACTTATTAGGGATATACAATTGAAGGAGTTTGCATAGATAGCCGAGAGGCAAATTATTTAAAATTTTAAAGGTAAGCAAAAGAATTTTGTAATTGATACGATAATCAACAGGGAGCCACTGTAGGTTGGCTAAAACTGGTGTGATGTGGGCATAATTTCTAGTACAGTACCAGTTAAGAGACGCGCAGCTGCGTTTGACATTTAAAAAATAATTCAAAGAAAAAAATATTACACCTGAACACAACTTGAAGAGCTACCACAAAGGGTCTGAATAAAATTGCCAGTGCATTTAATGCAAATTCTGCACCACACTAAAATGTTAGACGCTCAGAAGTCTGAATACTTACAGAAGCATGCAGTTTTCTGTGTTATTTTCTGTAATTGTGTTTATAACTCAAAATCATATTTTTGCATTTTACTTGTTAAATTTCCTTCCGAGAAGCACTTATCATTTGCATCCAGCCATATTATTTGGGATTTGCCTACCTTGGTGGTGCTAGGCCCTCCTGTGCTGACGTAACCAGCCCCAAACATCTTCTCATAGCGCAGGATGCCACGTTTGGTGTACTGCTGGTTGTCCAGGAATTGCTGGAAGGTTTTGAATCCATTCTGGCTGTTCGAGGAGCGAGTGACCTTCTCTAGCAACCAGCAGATTTGATTTGGATTGTTTTTCATCTGTAAGTGTTGGATGGATGAGAAGGTGACAGAGATAAGTAGTAGTAAAATGGGTTAACTACATGTCCACACACCAGCATCAGAAACTGCCATGTGCTTTTTTCAATCCTAATATGACTCAAATGTCTCTACCTCAACGTAGGTCTGAACTCTCCTTTTCAAGACAATGTCGAAACCAAACGTTTGGCCCTCTTTTGGCTCCGTCACTTGCACTGTTGTAGTCATGTGGCTATATTGTGCCTCAGTACGGTAGCAGGTGGGGTTGAAATCCCTCTTACTGTCACCTTGGTAGAAAATTATGAATGAAAACAAACTAATCTCCACGGAGCATAGAAAGTGAGCAGTTAAAAGAAGGTGTACAGACATCTAATTAAATCTTTTTGAAATATACAGGCAGAGGACTTCATACAATCTTTCTTAAGTTACCTTCATTTACCATAAAGGTTTAAACATTGAATTTAATTCTGCATCTGTACCTGACCGGTGGTTGCAGGACTCTCTGAAAAACAGAAAGCCTCCAGGCTTCAGCCAGGTAAGCATTTTTTGCATAACCGAATTCAGCTCCTCGTCACTCAAATACATCAGCAGCCAGTTGGAGAAGATAAAGTCAATGCTGAGGAAAAAAAAGCATCATTCTTTTATCACAGTAACCAACAGTATTTTCAGTATATAACAAATAAAGCTGTGCGTGTCGTCTCTCTGCCTTTCGAGACTGGCTCCTTTCAGAGTTACTACTTCCACTTGTACACCTATGATGTGTGCTGGAAACGGTGACCTTTTAACTTATGTTTCATTTTGGGGAAGTGGACAAAGTTGTGGTGAATGTGTATTGTGGCCATAATACTTCTGCCTTTTCTATGCACTGGGATTCATGATAGCATACGCTACAGTTAAGGCAGTTTCTACTAAATGCTCCTCCTAAGATGCCTTTGGCTTGGAAACTGCAGACTCTCCCCCTCTAGACTATTTGATCTGTGGGCCATAGCTGACAAAAGGGGTGATTCTTCGCTCTCTGCATGTTTAAGGTCCCATACGGACACTACAGATGTGCACGTGCAAGCCCTCAAAGAGAAAGCTAGAAGCAGGATGTAGGAAGATAGATTTCATGGAAAAAATGTGTCATTTCATTTCACTTAAAAGGGCAAATGTCAGCTTTATTGTTTTCCAAGGTAAGCCTCTGCTGAAGCCACTTCTGCGCATGTTAAATATACTCATTTTATGACAGTTTATCCAGATGTTCTTGAGATAATTCAGAATCAGGCCAGTAGACCAGCTGACTCACAGTAGTGCCATTCATCGAACCACGCCATCAGTGAGGTTAAATATTAACGACGATATCTTAACACACACCTGTTTTGGGGAACATCCAGCTTTGTGACATCAGCTTGGAGGAAGGTACCATTGCTATGGTGGCCATTTTTCTGCCTGTTCTTCTCTATAAAACTTTCCATGAAGTCCACAGCAGTCACATGGGCTGCCTTGGTCAGCAGGTGCTTGGTGTAACGACTGGATGCAAACATAAGAATATAAAATGACTTTTGCTACATATATTCATCGAGTGCTCCTCAGTCATAAATCTTTATACTAAATGAAGTCCGAACCCCAAAAAGTTGATTCTGTTCATCTGGACACTGCAGGTTTCCCCAACCTTGTAAACAGTACATTCGTATAATGACTGGAACTAGCCTACTGAATGAACAATGATCTGTGAGTTCAGTTTCTCCATCATTAATATGCCATTTTAAACATTTATTAAATATTACAGTACTCCATTAGCTTATACTTCTTCTACTAAATCCCTGTCTTTTAAAGCACTGACTTTCTTGTCTTCTTGTACTGTTTTCCCAGAATTCTAAGTCTATTGCAGCTGTGTGCTCACCCAATTCCTGCTCCCAGCTCCAGCACTTTGCATCCCTCCAGGCTAGGCAGCATGGAGAGGATCTCTGGCAGCTCATGCTGAGTCAGTTCTTTGGCACGAGAATCCAGCATCATCTCCTCCACTGTAGCAGCCTTAGAGTGCTCCTTCCAAAACTCTGTCATATTGCTCCGAACTATCATAAGAGAACACACAGGGTTGGCAAGAAGCTAGATATGTGTGTAAGTGGGTGTGTGCGTATGGACACTAATAATGATGGCAATGCAGTTACAATTTATGAATGTGCAATTAAGATTTAATTCCCATGGGATGATGTGTCAAAGTTCAAGGGTACCTGTCTGTGAATCATCTATCAAGTATATGACAAAAAAGAAGTGATCATCAGGTTAATCATGTTACTTCTAAATTATTTAAGATGTAAATTATTTTTTTATTTATTTATTTTTAAAGAGAAAAAAACAATCTGAGTTCCTTTAACTCACTCAAATGTGAGCTTTTGGAAAGTTTGACAAATGTTCATATAAAGGGCTCTACCCCTTAGGCTAAAAATTCTTCTCAGATAAACCCCCACAAACACTCTGTGGCCACACAGATTAACCATTAATCTAACCTGATTAAGCAATCCCAAAACACTCATTTGCCACATAGACAGAATATTAAACCAGAATCAGTTTCATATTACACTCGTTCGCTGTCACAGTTTGCAAAGTTTGGTTTTGTTTGCTTTTGTTAATAAGACGCGCTGTTATTTCCACAACAGGTTTTAGCTGCCTTTTGTCAAAAGACAGATTATACTACAGTTGTTCCACATGGCCCCTCCACCCACCTGAAATCCCCCACTCATTCTTTAATTTTACAGAGATCCAAGAAAACCATGTACAGTAATGTGCACAAGCATATAAGACAGTAAACATCAGGCTACCGCTTTCACTCACAAATTTCCCCATGTGCTTTACACCAGAGACACACACATCCACAGGCTAAATGACGCCAACGCGGCAAAGTGGAATCTAAGATTCCAGTGACGAGGTGATAACAGGGTGAGAGACAATCTTCGTGGTTCTTTTTTTGAGGGATAACTGCAGGTTAAAAGAAAATCATTTGACAGCTTTGTTCAAATCACCATCACATTCCAGCACAGAGCTCACAGTAGGATTACTTCCACCAGTTGAGTGAACAATTACAACACAATAACACAGCAGCTCAAACAAAATCCAAACTTTGGTGTAATCAGTTCCCTCTGGCTTAAATCAACTTTTCAAGAAAGTTTCACAGTAGTAAATGAATAAATAAAATGAATACATTTGATCTGCTCATACCTTTGTCCATTGTGGTTTTTGGTTGATTATTGTAAAATTAATCTATGAAGTGAGAAATCAGTCTGATGATTAACGATCGATCTCCTATATAACAGAAAGCAGATGTCACTTCGCGTGTGGGCTCTTTAAATAACGGGACGAGCGTGGCGCGTGGAGGAGGTGGTCGCCAGGTAGGAAACTGGCCATTAGGATGCGCCCAATACGAGGGCATGGGAGGGGAGCACACACACACGAATCACCATGTGGGAACAAGGGTCTGCAGAGAACATAGAACAGATTTGCATTGACACTGGGCATAACGCAAAGCCTACGTGCACAACACACCACAGACGTCCAGAAAAATCCCTGGGAGACATGTCGGCCACAGATAGTAAGTTGACAGAATGCACTCACATCTTTTTGCACGATCGTTGCCTCGTGTATTTCCCCGCGGCAGTCTGCCTCACCGGCTCCCGGCTCGTCGCGTCTCGGTTGTGCTGACACGTGGAAAATGTCTGGCGGCACGCGCAACATTGTGCAAGATTGCCTCATACTGTTAAGGTGGAAAGCGTGAGGTTATGAAATGCGCCAGGAGTGTAAGTAGCCCACAGTTTTCACAAGGCTTTATGAAAACTGTAATGAACAGTTAATTGCTAATATCTAATTTTGGCCCTCTTTATAAAGAAAGCATTAGCAGTCAGTGGGGTCCCAGGCTGTATGAGAAGTTAGTGAATAACATATATTACTTAAGTATGGAATTAAAAATGTATGAGAAATTAGTAGAATTAATAAGTAAAATAAAACAATTAATTTGTCATTAATAATAATAAGTTAATAAACCATTAAACGATGATAAACAATTCAAAAAGCCTGCAGAGAGTGTGTAACTGAACATTAAGTAAGTCGTTTTAAACCAGACTGAATCGTACAAAGAGATCAGACTCTTTTATTTTGTATTACTTTACTAAATGCCATAGACCAAAATCTCTGAGGAATGTATTCAGCTCCTTTCTGAATCTTTGCCACAAATAATTAAGGCAGTTCTGAAGCCAAAACGGCATCCAGCAAAGTACTAGAAAGTACCAGTACTGCACCTGATGATCTCTCCTGTAATCTAGTGCAGCTCTTTCAAATGTTCCTAGAATCAGATCCAAGTGTGCCGAAGGTGCTTTCAGGTACTGTGGTTCTGTTCTTTGGAACAAACTACTTTTACATCTGTGTGTACGTTCAAACAGGCACACAGGCCATTACACTTAATAGCTGTGCATATTTGTATTGTTTTATTTTGTTTTCACTGCCTTAAGGCATAGTAAATGTGCAGTGATTTTTTATGCTTTTACTTTCTGTTTTAAGCACATTTAATTTACATATAATCAAATGTCCTATATAAGTAAAATTGGTATTGCCATTCTACCTTATAAAATGTCCAGTGTGTGTATTTATTGACTGTTAAAATCATAATCACTTCTGGGTAATCTTGCCTTTTGCTATCATAAATGACCGAATCCTCCTGCATCTTTATAGCTTAAGGCATTAAGGCAAGGGAAAGTTGCTTGGCAATGTCTTAGTCAATCTTCAACGGTATATTAAGCTTATTATGTTTTAACTAGCTACATCTATCAGATCTAATAATACAAAGTAATTTCATCCTTAAAATACTATAACTGAGGATACGTGAGTAGCATTAAATAGAGCTTCAGTAGTTAAAGACAAGTTCCTCAAAATTGTATTTAGAGGTGCTCTACGTGCAATTTAAAATCAGTGGATGAACGTTTATGGCAATAGGAATCAAAAGAGATCAAGCCACAACCATCAGCACACACGAGACTGTGAAATACACCAAATGGCTTCTATGCTACTGTAAACCAATTAGTGCTCCTTTCTTGCTGCTCTTCTTTGTTTTCTGTGACAGCGTTTGCCTTCTGCTCCTCTCAAGCAGTAAAGGAACAGCAGATTCTCACACTGAGTGCACCTACATTATAACATGAATAAACACTCTAAAACACATTGTGTTTTGAACTGTGTACAAGCTGCAATTTGCTTTCTCACCTTTACTTTCACTTTCACTCTGCTCTATTTATAAAAACAAGAAGGTTTACTCAAACCACCAAAGCACAGAGCAGAGAATCATGGATTAGGCTACAAACTGCATACAGCAAACGTGACTTTGCTCTCTGTTACCTAAAGGATACAATTAAATAACATTTGCAAATGAATTCAATCTGACATTCAAGTTTCCATCCTTTAATGTCTTCTGTTTTGCTGCTGAGATGTAACAGAGCCTCAGCTGTGACATTTCCACATAGATCATGCTGTTTCGGGTGGAGACCGCGCTTCAGTCTACTATCAGTCTGCTGTCATCTTTACATTGGTGAGTGTTCTCAGGTCGTGCACTTTGTGTGAACTACAGTATGCGAGATGCTGGCGTTTATCATACTGACAATATGACACATTCCAGTTGTTAGTCAGTTCTTTGCAGTGTGGCTCGGTGATGTCCTGTAGTCTTTGATGCTTTTCACCATGTTGCTGTTGGTTGTTGTTGTATTTCTCCCGTGGGTTTCTTATAAGTCAAGTTGTTTCTTGCCTGGTTGTGAAAACTTTAATTGTGCAGTTTGTTTTCTTTAATGTTTTTTGTTGTTGTTGTTTTTTAGCAAGTTTAGCAAACCTGATCAACTTCAAGAAATACAGACAATTTTAGAAAGACAACAACAGAACAAACAAGTGGACATGAATAATATCTATTTTCACTTGTATTCATAAAATGAGCACTGAAAGTTGTCTTAACTTGTTCACGTACAGCATATCTGTACACGACGGTAGACCTATTGATAGATTAGTGAAAATGACAGTTGTGCTGAAACACATGCAGCATGAGTGTGTGAATCATTTTGTGCTTCTGAAAGTGTGCTTGTGTGTGCTGCTTGACTTTTTGCACAGTTCCAACATAACAGCATTCAAAGTTCACTTTAGCCACCCTGAGCTGGATCACATGAGCGGACAGCAAGGCTTTTCTGAGAATTTCAGGTACAGATGGAGGTTGGGAAAGACCCTAACCACAGTCGTTTATATTCAGCGTACTGTAGGCGTTTAAGTTGAAGTTTAATGTACTGTAATTCAGTTAATGGTAGAATACAGACCAAAGACAGGTGTCCCCAAGTAATCAATACATAACTTAGCTTTGTGCGCATAAAAAAACTTGAACCGGTGAGTCTATTGTAAAAATATATGAAGTTGAACTGCCATAAATGGATTTTAAATTCAGTTCATGTTAACCTCAGTTGATTTCTAGAGTGGTTCTGTGTAGCCGTACTCACTGTTCATTTGGCCTTTTCTCTGGTGAGTATTTCCTTAGTTGTAAGTCTCCTTTAGTAAGAGCTTAGTGTGGAGACTTTAGTTTATTTTTAAAATAGAAGAACGGAGTAATTGAGAGTAAAATTGAAAACAGAAGGCGAATTCATGTTGCAGATTGAATGAGATTAAACAGGAAATGGATGTGAAGACTGAATAAAACAGGTGATGGCATCATGTGAGCATTAAACGATGACGTGACATCTTCTAACGTGGTTGCAGTATTCTAGAGCTGGAGTAGCAGGTTCAGGAGGACAGACTTTATTATGCTGATCGTGTTTAACAAAGACAAATTCAGTACAAAATGAGCAAACTCTACTAATTATAGAAGCGCAGTTCCAAAAGTCCGAATGTCCTGCAGCGAAACGCCTGTAAATGATTGCTGAGAGTGAAAATATTGACACGGCTGATATGAATGACTAATCTCCCGTACTTTCCTGCAACTTTAGAAGCAAATACATTCAGAGCTGTTGTTGTTGTTTGCGGTCTAATTTTCACTGCTGGCCTGTGGTTAGTTGTCCAGGTGTGAGGACAAAACAAGTATGAGCTCAACAGAGGTATTATTTCCGAAACTAAACATAATGCGGGTGTGAGCTTATCTTAACAAAGCCAGTGATGTAAGTAATTTTGCCACTTGTTTCGATTTATAGCAGTTAGAGACGCATATACACTACAAATACTCTTTCTGCCCCCGACTAATTGCCAGCTGTGCTGACGTCCTCCAAAGCTGTGTGTTTGGTTTTGTTTGTTAGTCAGCTGATTTATATGCGTTACCTGGCTCATGCAGAAGCTTTTCTTGTTTGGTCTGTTGCTCATTTGGTCCTGAGTGAATCCAAGATGAACGTGCTTAAATCACAAGGTGTCTGATTCGAGACTTATAGATCACAGGTACATAAATTACTCATGGAATTCTTAAAACCTCCTCAAGAAGTCATTAGGAATGATGGCATAAGTACAAATCAAAGAATATCTTTAAATATTAATCCCCTGGTTGTAGCCCTGGGCCAGCTGACAGACATCTAGTGAACTGTGTGGTTAAAAAAAAAACAGAAAAAAAGGAAGTGGAAGTCTTAAAATTAATCTGACGCCATCATCTCTTCCGTTTATATGAAAAGACTGTGTTCAAAGAAACTTGTTTTCACCAGTGGATAATAAGAGAAACAATATGATGAGGATAATGTTGCACAATGACAGCAGCATTAAAAAGAAACAGTACAATCCCAGTACAATTATCGGGTAAATTGTTAGCATTTTATATTTACATATATATATTATATTTAACAAAAGAACAGGCCAATAAAAAGTACATTTGATGCATATTTGCAGTTTGTTATTTAGATATTCAGTCACTTCAGCAGTGAAAAAAAGGTCATGGTGGTTACAACTGACTGAAAGTGTTTACTTTGTTAAAATCTAACTGTATAAAACATCGACGTCAGAAACGTAGAGAATTTTAAGATGTCTTTTTTCTGTTGTTTTTAGCAACTAAAATAGAGGCGTTCGCAAAAAATGATACTGATGATTCAAACCTAAGGCGAATTTAAACTACAAAGGATGATATCTTTCATAGTTTTAGGTTCATACTGTTAATTGCAGCATAATAAAACGCCAGCACACATTCACCTTTATCCACTAGGTGTCAGTGAATGTCCACAAGAAAACAAGAGTCCTGCTACACTAAAGCAACGAATAAATATATACAAAAACATGTGTTATCTTCTTCTGTCTTCAAGAAAATATCATGTTGCTGAAACAGAAAGCATCAAAACTCAAAGCTAAAGAGAGTTTAAAAAAATATTTGTACTAACAAAACAGGACATCATAAATCACATTATATTATTAGAGCTTTTACACCTTCACTGGCTGATGCCAGACAACAGGGAGTTGTGGCCAGACTACTTTGACAGAAAGGCAACAGTAACTTAAATAACCACTTGGTAGAACCAACGTATTGCAGAAGAGCATGTGAACACACAACATGCAGAACCAGGAAGCACAAGACCACAACAGGTGCCACTCCAAGAGACATCCGTGAGCAAGAGACAGGCTAGAATGTCCATGGGCTGACCAAAATTAGACAATAGAAGATTGGGAAAATGTTGCCTGGCCTAGTAAGTCTTGTTTTTACAGCAACAATCAGATGGTACAAACAGAATCGAGTCTAAACAACATGAATGGATCCATGATGCCTTGTGTTAATGGTTCAGGCTGTTGATGGTTATCACCACTTTGGGCACCTTATTACCAACTTAGTAGCTTATTAACGCCATAACCTACCTGAGTATTGACCACGTCCATCTCTTTATGACCACAGTGCACCCATCCTCTGATGGCTGCTTCCAGCTGGATAATGCAACATATCACAAAGCTCTGATTTCTTTAACATGACAATAAGTTTACTTTACTCAAATGGGCTCCAAAGTCATCAAATCTCAATCCAATACAGCACTTTTGTTATGTGGTAGAACAGGAGATTTGTATCACACATGTGCCATGAAGATTTAGTGCAGTTCTGATTATCACCTGATAAAGTGTCTCGATATATGTAGTATATGTTCCTTCCACAACAATGTAATATATTGTTACATTGTACAGGGAAAAAATAAAGGAGTGAGTTTTGTCTTCGATGTGTTGTCACTGTTTTCGTCAATTTTATTGAGTCACAAGTTTGTCACGCAGAGTTGAAACTTTAATTTGAATTTCATGTGTGCATGCTTTACTCTTGTTTCATGCAAACAACTCTGCGATCACCTCTTATAAATATTAATGACGCCTTTCATGTGTCATCGTTTGCTTTAAAAGCAGCCTCGTCCCCTGGGAGAGAAAGCCATCTTCATCCAGCTTCATCTCCACTTTCTTCTAACACAGGGAGACTCTTAGGTGTTGGTGCTGTTGTAAATCAGGTGGAGTAAAAAGAAAACATTTTAATTTCATTATTTCGTTATGATCTAAACAAAGACATATCCTATGAGTTAGGCCTTAGGGAGAAAATAAACTAATTGTGCTTCACTTGAACAGGAGTGCAAACGAGGCTCTAGAGAAAAGAAAGCATTTGTTGGAAACCTCGCAAACCACAAAGCAGTCCTTTCCAGTTTATGTGTTCCCACGAGAGAAGGTGAAAGGTGGAATAAAGCATCAGAGCTAAATGCTATATGTATTTGTTTATGGGTTTTACCAGTGGGAGAGCTTATGTGCATGCATGCTCATTCCTCATGTATTTCTTCACCCATTCACCCATTATTTTGTCCATACAGTCTTGCTGTTTTCCAGACACAGCTATGCTGACGTTGATTGATCTCTGAGTGAACGCTTTGTGATGTGCATCTTCTTTTACCTCGTTTCTCTTATCTGTCACTGACAAACAGGGAGTCAAAGAATTTGTCAAACATCTTAATGCGCTTCCAATAGGATGTCTTCTCAGTAAAAGGCTGCAGTGGATCATGCTGGCAGAGTTCGCTCAGGATATTGTTTTACTTTCCTCAAACGTGGAAATGAAAGAACTGATTTTCAGATTCACTTTGAGGACCTCATGTTACCCGTGGAGATCAATAAGGTGTAACAAAGCAGACAGTGTCACCAGCTCCTCACCTTCATCCATATGGGGCTTATTTCTTTTGAAATGGACATTAGGAAAACAACAGATGGATCGTGTCAAAGAATCCTGGCTCTGTGGCAGTATGATGGAGATGCAGCAAGATCACCGAGCTCAACTTTAATTCGTGTGTTTTTATCTGGGGATAAAAGAGTTTCCATGTTACACGTTCTCCTGCTGAGCATTGGGCTTACAGCTGGAGCCTTGATCAGAAAGTTTATTCACAGCCAGCGTGCAGGGGTTAGAGTTGGGCTGCTTTCACAGGGCCTGCTTACATTTACAAAACGATGCTCAGTCATCACAAACTCTTATAGTCAGACATGCTATCATAAATTTCAAAGTCAGTATTTATGACACATTATTTTCAGCAGTTAAGCTGAGCAGTTAAATTCCAACAAGTTAACAGTATCAGGTAATCTAAAATTAGTTTATAAAAAAATCCCAACCTTAGCAGTCTCACAATACTCTGTCATTAAGCTTTACAGCAATCACTCACATCTATTTGCCAGTGTTTTAATACTTTGGGCATCTAAGTCATTTTGTAAGTTTTTTGCAAATGAGATATAAACTTCCTCAAAAGTCTTGAAATTCTAGTATTTGCTCTCCAGGGTTGGACTTAATGGGCAGGTTGTGCTTTTTAGAAACATAACTATCTGCTGCTCAGCAAAGAAGCCCCGTCTGCTGAAACGCAGAAAGGGAATATTCTACTAAAAAAAGATTTCTTTCAAAGATTTATACTTAATTGGCTGTCACAGACTGCCGGGGCCTTGCATTAGCTTCAGTTGAACTTAATAATGCGCTTTGGCACAGAACAAAGACTGTGGATTTTGTTCCTCGTCTGTCATGCTGGGAACAATCAATAACTCATTCAACATACATAACGTATGGGTATGTGAGTATTGTGGTAAGAAAGACCTTTGTGTCTTTTTCCCTCTGTGGGAAACTTTTGTCTGTGTGTTTCTGCCGGTGACATCTGAAATATGAATACTGTGAGGCTGGCTCAGAGGTCTTGTCAGAGTGTGATGTCTGGAAGCAATTGCAGTGACAGCAAGCGTGGGTTTTTTAGCCAAATAAACTGTGCAACTTCCCCCAGGAGCCCGGCGTGCTCTGTGAGCATTATCTGATTCATGGAATAAGTCTTCCTGTTGTGGCAAATCCTCACCTTACTAATCTTTTACTGAGAGACTTAAACTATGGTTTGGGGCCATAACCGGAAGATGGTTCTCAAAAGTGAGGAAAAGTGAAGGGGAAATATGAAAAGGTGATATCTGTTTATCTTATAATAACAACAGACTGTCAAAGACCCTTCAATAAAAGTTCCTGAAATTATAAGTATCAAGACATCAAGAATTTCTAACCAGCCTATTCATGAAGGCATGACTGGATATGGTGGGAATTTAAGTTGAGGAAATTATTCTCTGATCAGCAAATGATTGTGAAAACTACCTTTCAATGTCAAATTCTGCACATATACACAAAAACAACAACAACAATAAAACATGTTAGTGATTTAAAAAAAATAGGAAAATAAAGGTAAGTGAGGAAGCAATGAAGTGTCCTCCCCCTTTTCCAGGAGGCTGGTTTTAGTTTAAATTTGCTCTCCTAGATTTTCTAATTTGTCTCACAGTATCAAAATGGTACTAATTTTACCAGAAAATACTGCAGGAATGAATTACTTGAAATATTTTCAATGTACTACTAAGTAAGACTGTGACATCTTAGATCAGTTAGGGGGAAAAGATTCTCTGATCAGAGAAAACAACCTTTTTTTTTATAATGTCAAAAGAGCCCTAAAACATTTATATTCCTTCACAGCAGGGGGCAGTATACACCTTGATGTTGCAACTGAGTGTAAACTCTGTGGAGAGTAGGCCAACTACCGTTTTATTTCATCTGCTGGCTAATTACAGTAGTTATTTATTACTTCACAAAAATCCCTTTCCAACAGCGATGGTCTAAACCTGTTTGAAACCGTTTCTCTCCCGTTTTTCTCTGCAGGTCAGATTATTCTGCCAATACCACCTGCTTACCACAAACAGACCACTGCACCATTCTTTTGTATTTTTGCCTCTCTAACATGGCTCACCATTTTTTTGACTGGGCAATTCAGGCTGAAATCACGTTTTTGTTGTTGACAATTCTACATGTGGACCATTGTCATCAATATGACAGCAACAGATGTGAAACTTTCTGTTTTGCAGCTCCAGCTTTATATTCAAAGCTGGATTTTAAAGACAAGATAAGCTTTTTAAAAAATAGATTGGTTTCACTTATCAAACTTATCAAAAGTCCCATGATGAACAACAGTAATTCTAACGTTCACAGTAATGTTTGCAAGTGTTTCGCGATTACCGTCCAAAGCCAACTAACCCGAACCCGAACCCGAAGTGTGGATCTATCTGGAATTTGTCAAACAACAGCAGCGACACTGGAATACACTCTCAACAAGCAGCCAAAGTGTATTTTTTGGTTCCTTTTACAGAATTAAATGCATGAAAAGATCTCAATTTGTTGCTTGGACTCAGATGTAAGTTTTGCTTTGAGTACATTAATCTGTTTTCCAATCAATGAGCCTGCAGCTTAGAGTACAAATCGTTAAAAGACTGAACACTAATTATAAAGAACCTGACCCGCTGGATAAAAAGATTTTTTACAGAATTAAATACAAAATGATTACACAATGACACATCTGTTGTTATGAGATTTTAGCTGTTTTCCAGTCGCTCTTCACCTTGTCGGTCCTTGACTTTGTTTCCTGTTTTTTCTAGATTTTAATGAGCAGGTGAAAACAAAACATATTTTTATCTGACACAGCCTAGAGGCAAAATGTGCCTTAAGGAACAACAAATTAGATAATTTGAAAATTAAAAAAAAAAGACTGTGATATTTAAGCATGTCAGGTCAAATTTAGACCACCAGCTCCTAAAGTGTCTAACACCTCCTTGATGTTACTTTTTATAGGCGTATTTGTCAGCACCCTGTGGTTTATTTTCTGTAAGAGGTCACAATGTTTAACATGAACTTGTGCATGACGCTTTAGGGAGCAAAAGTCTCCACAGAAACCAGAGATGACCTTTGCCTGCCGGCTGCCAACAGAACAAATCAGTTTGTGCACAGGAGGGGTTGTGGTGCATCTACAGGCTACGAACCACACTCTGTCCTTCTCAGACTTTTACCGCTTCCTCTGCAACGTTACCTGCAAAATTCAACCCCGGAGGGCCTTCCCGTTTCTCTGGCTTGGCTCGGCTCCAATCTCAGCTTGAACTTGCAGTTATATTTATATTGCATCGCATCATAAATATCAGGCAGCTCCAAACATGCACAAACACCACAATTCTGGATAGGTAATAACCAGCTTTAGGACTTGGAAATCTCTGTTGCAGGCCAGGGCCACCAGGGCAAAAGTAATTACAAAATCTGTTTAGGTGTCATCAGCACATAATTTCTGTGGTCGCTCAAACATGAAGGAGACCTTGAGGTGTGTGTGTTTGTTCCTGTGTGTGCTTGTGTTTGTGCTTCTGATCAGGCTTTCCAAGCTGCTGTCAAGGTGTGGAAATGTAATAAAAGATGCAGTTCTTACTATTATTGATTTCAGATGCCCTTTGCAAACCGTCATTCAACAAGAGGCTGAAACTGATGCAAAAAAGAATGAAGGTGGAGAGAAGGAGAAGTAAGAAGTTGCTAAAGCTAAAGTCAGACTATATTGAGGAAAGCCTTAATAAAGAAAAGGGAGGACTCAACAAACACACTGGAGGTATGGACAGCACTGAACTAGCTATAGAACAACAACAACTACTAGGGTAGTACAAATACTGTAGTAATTCTAACAATCATAACAACAGAATAAGTTCTAGTAGTCCACCTTTGCACCCATATGTGTTATTCTTAAGATTCTCAAATCGATTTTTTAAGAAGCAAGAAAAGAAGCCTTTTAGGAAGTACAAAAAAAACCCTCAGTTGCTGTGGGAACAAGCTTTTGTATGTTTGACAGGAGCTGGCCTGGGAAGATGAGGCAAACCAAACTTGTAGCTCACAAACCATGCGCAGGCAGTGTGTTGTTAGGAAGGCTTCTGTAGAATAAGGACTACACCAGGACTCAGATTAAAGTAAAATTAGTATCTCAGTTCAAATGTGTCACATACTAAAGCTTGGTGAGGAAGCAATTCACACCATTTGTAATGCAATTTAGTGGCTTTTTCTGTTACATTGATTTCCATGGGTTAAAACAACTTAATCACAACTTAAAACATAATCTACCACAAGCTTCTATCACATACCACATGTAACCCAGAACAGAATTTTTGTCCTGCTGAAGAAAACCTACTAGTCTTTTTTGGACCACCCGGCGTGATAGAAAAGACACTTAAGGGGTACCCACTGTTTATACCATAAAGCCAGCGAGTTGGGTGTGTGAGCTGGGAGTGAGATGTTGTGTAGATGCCAGCTACTCAACTGTGAAGCTGAAAAATAAGCCAGTGCTGAGCTCTAAAAGCGATTTAATCTCCAATCTGATGTTGACAAGCATTAAAAAGCATATTTACAGCTTGGTCCAAAAAATAAAAATAAAAAAAGGCTTCTGTGGATAGGCTATCTCATCATAACAACTCCGAGGTAACTCGTCCACCTTGACACTGGAGTTAGGGGCGTTGCTGCGTTGACTGACAAGTGCTCCAATGAGGAACACCACCAGATATTTTTAATAGGGGTGGCCATATGGGGGCCACTAAAAATATTGGGCTGGCAGAACAAAAAAATAATTTCCATTTTTTTTTTATGCTTTGCCAAATGTAGATTACTCAAAAATATGGCAAACAGAGAGAAAAAGAATTATATACTTAGCTAGGTAAAATAGGTACATATGAAAAGCAAATAAGATTTTGAAATTCCAATAATGGATTGTGGATTATCCAATAAAAGTTACAGCTTGCTGTGTGATACACACCATTCAAGACGTTTCTGTTTTTGTGAGTGAAATTGTAGCATTTTATTACTGTTTTAAGGAGAAGTAGTGGTATCTGTAGGCACTTTTGTTGCTAGAAGCCTGTTGCAAGAATACATAATTTGTCCAACTTCTTTAGTTGACTCTATAAAAAATGGCATTCTTCTATAAAGAAGAAGAATTGGGCTTACCGACAGCTGGTTCACAGTATTTGAATGTCATGTCATTAACGGGAAAAGAAATCCACCAATGACCTGACACAAGACCTGATAAATGCATTTAAGCCTTCAGTTGATCCATCTATTATTGAGCGAATCTCATTAGAAATGGTTGCAGTGGCAGGATGGCTGTCAAGAAGCCATTCTTAAAGCTGAAGTATGCCAGATTACACAAGCACGGGAGTTTAGGTTCACCAGTGGTGTTTGGGATCTTGTTTAAAGTGATGGCATTAGGAATGCAGAAAATTACCTTCAGATGTTGATCCACCATGCACTATATCTGGAAAGCATATGATTGGCAACAGCTTTATCTTTCAGCATGATAATGATCCCAAACACACTGCCAGTGCGGTGAGATAGTGCCTCCTCTGAGCCCGGACCTCAACATTACTTAAGCAGTGGGAGATCATTGTGACAGAGAATAAAACAACAGGCAGCCAACATCCAAAGAAGAGCTCAAGTAGCCTGGATAACTATTCCTGAAGGCTACTTAAAGATGTGACAGGAACACTTTCCTATGAGAGTAAATAAAGGCGGTTATATCAATTATTGATTTTCAAGTTTGTTAGAAATATTCAAACTCTTTTCCACCCGTACATACTGCATGTCCATATATGTTTGCACATCTTAATAAATCATGGTGCCTGTTTATCATTTTTGTTGCAAAATATAAAGAAATGAGGGATGACTTTTGCACAGTGCTATACGTATCAATAAAATATTATTGTTGTGCCGCCTTGGGAGGGTAAAACTAAAGTCAAAGATGATTTTTTTTTTCTTTTAAATTAGCTGTTTTAAAAGTACTTCAAAGTAAAAGTTGGAAAAAAAAATAAAGTTCATAAATTTTAGCCCAAGCACAAACTCAGGCAGCTAATACCCAGAAATGCAGTGATGAAGGATTGATTGATTTCCCACCTTTGGAACTGCAGTGGACCGCAAGCAATCTCATGTTTTATGTGAAAATCAATTTTTAGGGTGAGTGTATGAAATCTTTGAGGATTTATTAGACTGCAATTTTTTTAATCACATTTTCTCCCATCAGGCTCGTGAATTACTGGGTTATGTGACACTACACAGCTATTCGGAAACTTTTGACCCGGTAGGTGCTGCTGACCAACTCGGTGTCATTGGCTTTAGTGTTCTCATCGATCCAAAACATTATAATCATTCAAAATAGTCACTCTGGCTTTCTTGCTCCCTGGTGCACAGTCACACAATTTAAACGCTCCGACCACAATTGTAACAGAAACAAGCGGTGGTAGGTATTTGTAAGTAAGTGTGTGTAATGGGATCACTGGACCAGAATTTAATTAGGGACTAAAATTCTCCTTCATCTCAGAACAGTAAGCAGGATAACATAAACCACAAACACACTGATATTCATAGCTCGATTCGTGGAGTGAAATGCATCGTCAAGTTTACGTTTGAGTTTCTAAATGGGTGTTTCTGGTCAAACTAAATTTACATGCAACTTACTTTAAAGATTACAGAGAAATTACAGTCCTAGTGGATGAAAAGAGGTGTGCTTCATTGGTTCAGCAACCTTGAACTCGGTGATATTTCTACCTAACCTTTTTTTATGATTCATTTTGTATTAGAAAGCAAAGCTGGGGCATTGAGGTCTGACATTTAAAAGCTGCTGCGGGTTTGCAGGGCCTAGAAGGCAGTCGCCTCCCTTGCCTCTCCTCTCTTAACACCACACGGCAGAGCTTTTCCTCATGCTTAAATTGACACCTGCAGACGTAGGCCACTGGATAACGGTGCAGTGAATCAGACAGCGAAGGGGCGTAAAAGGCACTGCTCCAGGCCTGCATGAAAGCATAAATCAGAAATCCCAGGTAATTATTTTCATTTCTCCATCAGCTCAGGCATCTGTACCCTTGAGGGGGTTTCCTGCCTGCCACATTCCCGCTCCCAATATAACTAACATTTAGCTCTGACAATTCAAACTTCTAATCCCATTACGTCCCCCCTCCCATCACCACACACACACACACACAAGGTTGATGGAGATGGTAGAGAGAAAGAAAAATTAGATTTTGATTGCAGTAAGATAGAGACGAACAGATACAAAATAGTAAATGTGAATAAGAGTAAAAAAATCAAGTCAAACTAAATCTGGGAAAAGATTCTATGAGGATCAAATTCCTGTCGGCACAAAGGTCAATGAGCAGGGATTGGAGCTGGAGTGATCTTGGAGGATGTTAAAAAGTTTGGGAGAATTTCTGAACTCTGCTTTGTGTTCCTGTGTGAGCATGTGCAGGTGCACATTTTTGTGCATTTCTGCAGCTGTGTGTGGTGCTTTTCTAAAGTATGTACAGCACACTGTTTATTTTTTTCAAGGAGATACACAACCTACAGAAGTGCCTTTCTGGGGTATTTTATAAAGCCGAAGAAAAAGGCATGCAGAGATAAAGCAGTAAGAACTCTGTTTAGTCTGTCAGGGTTATTCCCTTTGGCTCAGGAGCAACAACATTTCAGTAAGAAGAGCGGCTAGACCGACATTCTGTGGTCTGCAGAAATGTTGCTTCACAGAATTCATGGCTGCTGCCCAGGTGATAAACTTACTCTCTGGCTCTTCTTTCATTCTATCTATACCCCAAACTTGAGGCACTTAAGAGCTTTGTGCACAGTGTAGCAAGATTCCTGCAAGGCCTGTGAGTCACTCATAATTGGAAAGCACCATAAAAAGCACTTTTCAGTGCTTTGCCATGGACATAACATTTCATCTAGAGTATTTAATGATAAAACCATTTCTTTTCAACAACAAATGCATTTTATAAAGTACATATAAACCTCTGGAACTGTATTAAACCTTCCTGTACGCTGATGATTAAACCAGAGAAGGACGCTATTTGGCACTCTTTTCTCTCTCCAGTCGGTATATCTGTAATCACACATGAGCTGAGTTGAACTGAACAATCTGTGAAAATTGTAGCTGGTACAGAAAAACAGGATTTAAGTGAAATGTTATTTAAGGTGTGCCGTACATTGTTGACCTCTTCTGAGCAGGAAGATGGCAACGTGGCAACCCCCCCCTCCCCAAAAAAAAACAGAGTGAAGAAACACAGATGAACAAAAAATAAAATCCTTGTGTATGAAACATTTACGTTGCTGACATCTGATGTTAAGTTGCAGTTAAGTTTTTCAGGGTTCGCGATCAGATTAATGACATTCATGACATGAAGAAAGAAGAAGGAGAAGATGACAAAGGAGAAAGTTTGCCTGTAATGTAAGTTTAGTATAATAAACACTAGACCCACAGATCTCCACGGCCCCTTTAAGACTGCCTTGTATGGGTGATTTCAGTAAGCTCAAAGCTACATTATGCAGAAGAGAAGTGAAGCAAACAACGTGACCTTTAAAGCTGCCATCTGAGCACATTTTCAGACCATGAAACAGAGTAAACAAAACTCAATTAGCTTAATATAGATGTGTGCCATTAAAGACTTATCACAGATGATGACATACTCCAGTTCCCTAGTGTTTTTTTAAGAGGAGTGTTTTGTGATGCGAGTAGTAATGGTTTTTTTATTTATTTGTTGCTGCTCTATCATACTGTTTATTTTGACCAGACTGTTTTTCAGTTTATATTTTCTCGTTAATGCACTTTGTTACTTATTTGCTCTCCTCAGCCTATTCACTTGAGGTTACATTTGCACTCACTGGCCACTTTTGTTAGGTACAACTGCTTGTTAATGCAAATATCTATTCAGTCAATGACAGGGCAGCAACTTAGTGCTTCCAGGTATGTAGACATGGTCAAATCAGTGTACTGAATTTTAAACTGAGCATTCACCTCTGGGGTTTACAGAGAATGGTCTGGAAAAAGGGGAAAATATCCAGTGAGCCGCAGTTCTCTTGGCGAAGATGCCTTTTTTGATATTGGAGTTCTGAAAAGAAGTGCCAGACTGCTTTTTGCAGAATAGCATCTCTGAACACACAACATATTGAGTCTTGACAGAAATAACCACACGGGTGCAGCAGCAGAAGATCACACTGGGTCCAGCCACTACTGCCAGCTAAGAAAAGGAAACTCTGGCTAATATTTACCAAAACCGGACCACAGAAGACTGTAAACAAGTCTTGATTTCTGCTGCATCAGTTAAATGGTAGGGGCAGAATTTGGCATAAACAACATGGAAGTGTGGATTCATTCTGCCTTATATAAACGATTCAGGTGGTAGATATTTTGTTACCACACTTTGGGCCCTTTTCTACCAACTGAACCTGGTTGAAATCCCTCCGACTATCTATGCTGACTATATCCATCCCTTTATGACCACAGTGTGTCCGTCTTCTGATGGCTGCTTGTCACAAAACTCAGATAATTTCAAACCGGTTTCTTGAACATGACAATGAGTCCACTGTACTCAAATGGCCTCCACAATCATCAGATCTCACACAGAGCACATTTGGGATGTGGTGGAATGGGAAATTTGCATCATGGATGTACAGCTAATAAATCTACTGGAACTGTGTGATACTATCAAGTCAATAGTGGCAAAGCAGCTTGTTCTGATGTAAAATTATTTAAAACTATTAAAAAAATTACATTTTTTGCCTTCTCTTAAATCTATGTCAAAGGTGGTCCAATCTGGTACAGCAAAGTATACCCAATAAAGTGTCTCACGATCATATTTACTAGCTGATTTGGAGGAAATAATTACCAAAGTACAACAGCTACCACAAAGTATGTCAGTCATCTATGCTTCTACGAACATGAAATCATATGGACTGGTATGGTTCTCAGTCACACAGGTCACGGTAAGTTGAAGATCTTGGAAAAAAGGAAGACAGGTGGAGTTATTTACAGTTGGACGGTTCAGACCCTAAATGCTGCCTATATGGTTCATTTTTCTGTCTTTTCCTGCAGTTAAAAATGGGATATTAACCATTTCAATATTTCTTTGCTATTTGACTGTATATTCCAGGCTTCCTCTGATATTTATAAGCATCCTCTTCTTTATATCCCCTGTTTGTGACACACTTTTCCGTATCAGGCTGTAATATGCTCTGAACCACCGGATTATCAGCCGTAGCTCATTTCTGATGCTGTATGAATCGTCCTGCCCGTGGCTTATTCCACGGTCATATAGCAATGGTTAGAAAACAGGCTGCTGCCAGCTGACATGTGCATGCAAACTATTACATGGTTCGTGGAGGGGTTTGCCTTACAAATTGTCTGATAAAGTACAAATAACACCAGTAAATGCTGAAATCATTATGAAGTGTTTGTAGCTTGTTACATAGAGTAACTGCTTGACTGCATGACAAAGAATCCTTATTAAACTGAAAGCAAATAATTTGTTTTGAATCAAACAAAAGAAGCACTATTATTCCAAATCTTCAGACAAGCTTGCAAACGTCTACGGAGCTTTTCAATAAATCATTATTTGAGCAAAGAAAACAATTATTTTCCAAGCTAATGTTGCATAACGTCTGTGTTTTCAAGACTCATTTACCAGTCTCGTCTTTTAATTTTTTTTAATTTATTGGGTCACCACCAAAGATGAGTTCCCACAATGCATCTGAGTAAAAGTGCACATACACGCATTTATTGAAATCTAAATATATATGGTATATGAGTTATTTAGATGTTCATCTTACTTGAAAGTGGTCTCTGTGGCTTAGGTTCAAGTCACACAGGCCTAGAGACTAGTCAGTGGCAACAACAGATCACTAGGGGACTGGCAGTTGATAAGTGAATCTGGTCACAAAGTGGCCATTGCAATAAAAACTAGAGCAGGGTGATATGACCAAAAGTATTTATCACAATATACATTTGAAAATTTGCGATAACGATATAAGTGACAATATAATTGACACTAGACAAAATACTTAATACGTAATACAACTTTATTAGTGCAAAAAAACCAACACCATCAATGTAGTTTTTACTTAAACAAGCAGCTGTTTTTATGTGCATTAAAGTCATATAAAAATTTAACAGTGCAAATGCAAATTCCTTGCTGACAGTTTAACCGAAAGGCATTTCCAGTGGAAACTGGCTGACATATCCTCAGCATAACCACGTATAATATCCACAAAACTTAAAAAGAGGTTATACACACACAATATGGTAATATTATGTTGAAGCACAGTACGTATCACTCCGCGAGGCTCCTGACTACGGTAGCCGTAATGCTCCGACAATCCATCAAGTAGTCCAGTTTGTAGCTTAGCAGAGTTGTACTAAAACATTTGACAGATTTTCAAGCGCCGTGTACCACATAAAATCGTTTCGAGGTCAGTAAACACGACCAGAATTCATACATAAGGCACACGAGATCATAAGGGGCACTGTCGATTTTCAGAAAAATCAAAGGATTGATTTTAAGTGTGCCGTATGTTCCAAAAAACACGGTAACAACGACGGCCCGCTAGCACGCTCTACCAAAAATAGTGCTTTGTTGTGTTTTTGACGGACGAAAGCTAAACCAGTTCCACACTGAAGTTGCAGCATTTTTACAAACCAATTCTGGTTCATCCGTTTCATTCCGCCGTGTGCGTATGAAAACAAAGGCACTGTGCATGCGCGTTTTACCCATATTCTATCGCAATATTTCAATTTTCTATCGTTGCCCGACATTATACCGGTGTTGCCGTGAACGGTATGATATGGCCCAGCCCTACTAAAAACATCCTTGTAGTTGCTTTGGTTGCTTACACATTGCCACAGTTCGTAGGTAGGTTGTATGGAAAACACCATACGTGTCTGCAAACATGCGTCAACTACTCTCTGTGAGGTAGTGAAACTGTGAAAAGTGTGACACAAACTAGAAATGGACACACTTTGAAACATGTTGGCTGTAGTGGTAATCTTCTTTGTTTCCAGTTTAGGCAAGGTTAGGCAAGTAGTTAGAGGGTGTTTGCTGACAAGTCAGCATTTTCAATGCAACCTGCGAGCAACATCAGCAATCTACTAGTGATCAAAGTAATCTCAAGTAGGTTTTTGTGCAGTGCACTTTTTGCAACTGATTTCACCTGATGGCTGCCAGCAACCATTCACCAACCAGTTGGGGAAAGCAACCACTTCCTCTAGCAACCACTGGTTGCCAGATGGTTGTTGGGCCAACTGAGTGGTTTCTAGGCCTGGGTGACTTGGGCATGAATGTCGGAAATTGCTATATGTTACACACTCTGCTTTCATGTACCGGCTGGTTTACCAAAACATTTCTTATAACTTTCACTGAAACCAGCTAATTGTTTTTCTCATATTTCTAATGGAACAACAAGGTTACAAAGTAAAATGTGCTAGCTAACATCATTTAGCTAGCACGCCCATGTTCATCGCGGATAAGCTGAATTATCTCCCTTACTTGGTCACATTAAACACCCTATAAACAGGAATTTTACTCCAAACATTTTACTTTAAATAAGTATCAACTTTACATAAATTTATATAGTGCTCGTATACTACTCTCACCTGAAACATAGCAAAACAGCAGTTCTGTGTTAATGACGGCTTCCATTGCCATAACTGGCCTGCGTTACTTTTGTAAGGTATTATCAGGATGTCCTAAAAACGCGCTGAAAAGTCTTCAGCTAATCCAAAATGCTGCAGCAAGAGTCCTGACAGGGACTAGAAAGAGAGAGCATATTTCTCCTGTTTTGGCTTCCCTTCATTGGCTTCCTGTTAAATCCAGAATTGAATTCAAAATCCTGCTCCTCACATACAAGGTCTTAAATAATCAAGCCCCATCTTATCTTAATGACCTTGTAGTACCATATCACCCTATTAGAGCACTTCGCTCTCGCTCTGCAGGCCTACTTGTTGTTCCTAGAGTATTTAAAAGTAGAATGGGAGGGAGAGCCTTCAGTTTTCAGGCCCCTCTTCTGTGGAACCAGCTTCCAGTTTGGATTCGGGAGACAGACACCATCTCTACTTTCAAGATTAGGCTTAAAACTTTCCTTTTTGCTAAAGCATATAGTTAGGGCTGGACCAGGTGATCCTGAATCCTCCCTAAGTTATGCTGCAATAGACGTAGGCTGCTGGGGATTCCCATGATGCACTGAGTTTTTCCTTTCCAGTCATCTTTCTCACTCACTGTGTGTTAATGTGTTAATAGACCTCTCTGCATCGAATCATACCTGTTATTAACCTCTGTCTCTCTTCCACAGCATGTCTTTATCCTGTTTTCATTTTCTCACTCCTAACCGGTCGCAGCAGATGGCCCCGCCCCTCCCTGAGCCTGGTTCTGCCGGAGGTTTCTTCCTGTTAAATGGGGTTTTTTCCTTCCCACTGTCGCCAAAGTGCTTGCTCATAGGGGGTCATATGATTGTTGGGTTTTTCTCTGTATCTATTATTGTATGATCTACTGTACAATATAAAGCGCCTTGATGCGACTTTTGTTGTGATTTGGCGCTATATAAATAAAATTGAATTGAATTGAATTGAATTAAGGGATAACTTTGTCAGTCACTCATTTCTCTGAGCCGCCACTGCCAACTACTGGCGAAATGACCTCATTAAAAAAACTTCAATAAGAATTCTGAGACTTGTTTTTAACACTTAAAATACTCAGGGTGCCACATACAGTACAGCTTTGAAGTTTTAATTTAATCTGTGTGAATATTAAATGATCCCAATACCCTTAATCATGTTTTTATTTGCTAATTTTTAAAATGTTATTTTTAACTCAGATTGTTTCTGGCTGGTTTGTCCCGAAGAAAATGATATTCTAAAATCTTGCCTGACAATTGCACCTTTCTTTCTCTCGTTTTGTATTTTAGACAACATTTGACTTTAGTTCTTGATATTCTACAATAGTTAAAACAGGCTGCCAATGGATGCAGACATTCGCTCTAAAATGTTTGATTTGCATTGCTGGATGGAGCTAAAAGTCATTACACCTTGAACAGAGCCCTAGGGGAGAAGGAGCTAAACCCAAAGTGGCAGGTGAGTGCGTGTGCACGAGCACAACATATGAAACCAGAACAAGACCTTGAGGCAATGCATTGTGAATCCTTTTGCAATGTCTGCAGTTCCTCTGTGAAAGTGATGCATGCAGGCAGAATTTTCTGTTTTCCTGAAGAATCCTTACCCCTCTGTTGGGGGCCTATTAAGCGACTTTTCAGCTTTTTGTTGTTGTTTTTTTTATATTGGAGTATAAGCTAAGTATCTGCTGCTCTGATTCTTCAGCCTTTATTTACTACTAGTATTGCTGTGTTCTAGATGCACAGGCAGTTGTGTTCTTGATAATAGGAGCTAGCTTTTGCTTCACTGCTAGCTGGCTATATCCAGATGAGGATGAATTACATGGCTTGGAGCTGTCATTTAAGTGGCTGAGTATTGGTTTGCTTGTATCAGTGTGGTTTCATTTGCAGTTTCTACAATTTATGTGTATTCACATTGATATTATCATAGTGGCCATCATGCTGTGTGATGTCATGTGATAATTCAGTAATCTTCTTCTATAGCTTGGTCTATATCTTGGTCTATATGTTAGCAATGTGCCTTATGGGGTTTTCCATAAATTATTCAGAGAATACAAACAGTATTTGCAGTATTTTTCCTGCAAATCTTAACTGCATGATGATTTACTAGCAGATAGCTCGTTGACAGTGTCTCTGAGTGAACCTTAAAATATGTCATTATCCACAGATTACCATATTGTTAGGTTAGAATGGATCATTATATAAAATGGTAAATTCATAAATGAGTAAACACAACAAACCTGACCTTTCATAGTGCATAATGCCTACTAAGTGCATAAAAGACTGACCTTGTTCCCGGCTATTTTCTCTGCAGAGCTAACAGCACATGGTGTCATCATGAATGGAATGGTGCTAATAGTCCTAAGTTTCCCTGACCTCATGGTCAGGAATGACATTACGTTATTCATGTGCATTATTACCCTAATTCTATTCATACCAACATTACAAGTGATTTTCCTGAGATCACAGTGATACCGCTGTAAAAATCTGTGTAAGTAGTTTTGTTTCCTTCTCCTCTTCATGTGGTGTTACTGCCACGTCTCTCTGCTCTGTATTTTTTGAACATTTTTAATGCAGCATAGTTGATGGTTTTGCTGGTCTGTGGATTAGGAAGCATTTTCAGACATGACTATAAACTATGCTATTAGGCTGCGGGAGAAAAGTATGTTAAAGAGTCTGGAGGACACTAAGAGTTTCACGCCTCCTTTCTCAGATCATTTCCAAGTAAGAATGAAAAAATGACCAGAAAATGAAGGGTCAACTGTGGTCTGTGTGGTAGAGTTGGTCATCCACTAATCAGCGTTTGGCAGTTCACTCCTTTTTCTACATGTCGCACATGTCCGCATAAAATGTCCTTGGGCGAGATGTTGAACCCCAGCCCTGTGTGTAAATGAGATACACTTTGAAGCATATGTTTGCCAAGGTATGTGCAGCCCAAAACTTAATTTTCTTGCAGTATTTCCTCTTCTCAGTTTTGATATTTACACAGTGATCTTCATACATCTCTACATAAAATTTGTGTCCTTGGCCACTTGCCTTAAACCTAACATAACTTGAAATATAGCTTTTCCATCCTGTGGAAACTGAAAGACATGGATGTCATCCAGAAACTTCACGGAAACTCTGTTTTGCTTAGTAGTGTGGAAAAATATACAATTTGCATTATGTATTGCACAAATCAGGACGTTGATGGCTGCTTCACTTAGACCCCCCTCCATTATATAACTGTCACTTGTCCTTAAGGAATGCGCTTGTGAAAATAGCATGGAAAATGTACTCATACACACATGAATGAAGGAAAGAGCATGAAGGGCATGAGCACAGATAGGCACACTGACAAGCTTAGTCACTCACTAATCATCTACTGACTCACTCTCTAACAGTCAATTTGCAGGAATGAAAGGACAAAAATTAACATCGTTTGGGCTTAAATTCACTGAATGACAAACAATGGAAATATAATTGAACTGCTTTTTAAAATATGAAATAATGATGGTGAGGTTTCTGCGCTGCACCTCGCTTATTGTGGCGATGTGATTTAGCAGCAGCTTGCCTTGTGGTGGAGGTGGGATGCAGTGTAATGGCCATCAATCAATGGCAGGCCTAACACCGATTTTATTTGCGCTCAAATTAACACCTTTCATTAATTTAGAATCACCAGTTAATCTAACATACTTTGTACTGTGGACCTTGGGAGGTAGCCGGAGTACTCAGAGAGAACTCATTCAGGCAAAGGGAAACATATGCAATCTCAACACATAAAGGCCCCAGCCAGCTGGTGCGTTTAAACTGTGTTAGGTGACAGTGGTAACCACTGTGCTGCCCACATACTCACATACTCTGTGAATTCACTAAAGTCAATAAAGTTCACTTTTATTTATATTGTGCCAAATCATGACAACAGTCACCTTGAGGCACTTTATATTTGAAGGTAAAGATTTTACAATAATACAGGGAAAACTCCAACAAACATCGGCCTCCTACAAAAGAAAAACTCCCTTTTAACAGGAAGGAACCTCTGGCAGATCCAGGCTCAGGGAGGGGCAGCCATCGGCGGTGACTGGTTGGAGGTGTAGGAAAAAAGACAGGACAAATGACATGCTTTAGAAGAAAACTAGATATTCATAATACCCACTGATTATGAACGCATAGTAAGTAAAAAAAAGGCGAGCGATAAAGTAATAATCAGTGCATCACTGGACACTCCCAGCAGCCTAGGCCTTTTGCAGCGTAACTAAGGGACAATTCAGGGGTAAAGCACCTTGCTTGTGAGGGGAAGGATTTTAAATTTGACTCTAGATTTAAATGGGAGCCAATGAAAAGAAGTCAGTATTTTTGAAATATATTCTCAAGTAAAGTCAGAATCCTTGTTAGATTACTTTTGTGTTACTCCGCGACTTGGCCTGACATCATCTATAAAATCAGCAGTTACAGTGTAATCATTGTTTAAACCACAACATCCTAATGAGGCCACACATAAGACTGAGTCTTTCCAGGCATTTTTGAAGCATCATATGAGAAGAAATAAAATTGTATTGTAAGTTATGGCTGCGCTGATGGAATTTTGACTATGGGGTTAGCTTTGTGAACCAAATACAATTACAGTCTGCAACAAATTTATTTTCTTCCTTCAAGGTATTATCCTTGTGATAATCAGCATACTGTGTTTACACTACATGTGGACCAAGGGGACGAGTTGCTGTTGTTGCATGGAGAGATGTGAAAATGCACGTGGGGCTGTAACCACAGGCTATGCTGAAGGGTGTGCAATAAGCTATGCAGCTGCAGTGTAACTATGATGTAGATTTTATGCAGAACTATGGATTTACTTTTAATGTCAGTTTCTATTATGGACCACATTGCTCGCAAGTTTGTTTATATACACAGTATGTTGTTGAAAGCATTGTTCTTACTTAATGCGCCCACGATCAAACTTTGATCACGAGGTCCAAAAAGATGAAGTTTAAATATTTAAAGTGGATTCTTGCATGTTTTTTTTTTAGCTAAAAGAGAAGTGAGTCTTTGAATGTTTGCAGTGCTTTCGTATTGTTTCCATCATTATGTACTTTTGTCGAAGGTCTCTTCTTCCGGCTGCTGTGGACGATCCAACAAAACCAACCCCAGAATTCTCAATCAGCCATCTGCAGTTAGAACAAAGCAGGGTTTCTGAGACCTCCAGGGTGCTAAGCAAGCTCTGACAAGACGAGCAGTGTAGCAAACTGATGGGATGCAGCTGGGCTTAACGGCGCGGTGTTGGTTGAACAAAACCAAACGCTCTGCTAAGCCTCGAAAAGTGAGAATCAGAGAGAGCATTACCTAAACGTGCGGGAGAAACACAACCTCACTTCAGTGTTTGAAATTAGGTTGTATTGTTTTCTCGGTGTGGAAAAGGGCAGATACTGAATGTGTATGGTTAAAGCTGAACATTATTTTGCTAAACTGAGTTCATGCCCATTAGATTATTTTTACACACCTTACAACAGTCTCACGAGAAACATATTAAGTCCCTTACAAATCAAGAACCATAAAATATGAAAAGCGTACAACAGATGTTTAATCGTGGTACATTACCACTTAAATGGCTATTTCTATACCCAACCACCGATTAAACCTCTGTGCTTAGTGTACGCATCAATTCATCTGTCTATACTGACGTCCATTAATTAAATTAATTGAAGTCCTCTACATTTATTCAGTCACTCCATATTTCAGTCTTTCTGTACAGAAATGCACTGCAGTGGACAAATCTACAGTTCTGCCAGAGCTTGAGCTGCATTAGATTCATGACACAGTTGTATGCCTCACATGGCGACATTTAACTTTTGGCTGTGGTGAAATGTCAGCTTACTGAGAAAAGAAGCAAGTTCTTCACCCCGCAAGTGGGGAGGATGGCAGATTTAGAACTGGTTCAAAGCCAACTAAAGCATATGAGACCTGCTGGCTGTTTCTCCACATGTAGTGTGCTTTATATTATATTATTATAGTACAGTAGATCCCTACAATCTAGTGCACAGTAATAGGAAATGTCTGTCCAGCTCTATTTAACTCAGTCAATCATTAGATGAAAACAGGCAGGAAACCTCTGTGATTACATTGAGAAGTTCTGTTATTTATAGATCATTTATGGTGGATGGGATAACATTAATGTAAAGCTTTGTGGGGCGCTGCAGCCTGAGGATAACAATATATGTAATCCCCGAGTATATCTCCCGCTGTTCATGCGCTCGAGAGATAGAGAGGATATTCTTACACGGCTGTTTTCTAAAAATCGTAGTCTTTTTGTGTGATCTATGATTCACACCCTACTATGATGACTAAATCTTTATATTAGTGCTTATTATTGAGTCCAAATGCAATCAAACCTGGCAGAAAATCCTCATGCTTGATGGAAAAAAACGAATCGGTCAAAGAAATTCTAAAGCACACACGCTGGCAATTTGAAGATTGTAATTAGTTATTGAAATCCTCTCAAAACATCATCATAAAGAAGGATGGAAAGAAAAACGATGGCACTGTCATTCCTCCCCTCTCTGACAGATTCGATATGTCATCTGTTGCTAAACAAATCCATGTCATGTTCAAACAAAGCTATTCACTGAGTCTGTTTAATGTTCGCACCAGTTTCTCGCGTTGAGATTAAACACACGTCAGTAGCGTAAGGAGATATCAGATATCTTTTATGGAAGTTCTACAATATTCACCACTGTTCAAAAGTCACAAAATGTTCACTCATTTTCAGGCAAGTCTTTCTGTCTGACCATTTCAGAGGGTTGTTTTTTGTGTTTGTTTCTTTTTTTAACCACCTATGAATCATTCAAGCATAGAAAAGGCACCCAACTCCAGGGATGAACCAGTGCACATAACAAACAACAGCAAAAAAAATAAATAAATAAAAATAAAAAATTAAATTGTATCAGTAGGCATTTTGTTGCCAGCACACTGGTGCAAAAACACATAATTTGTTTCCATTTTTCCATTTCTTTAGCCAATTCTATGAAAATACCAACAGTTTGACAGGTATAGAATACTAGTATTTTTGCACTAACAAGGTGATTTCTAAAGACCTATTATCTAAAACTTAGCATATCAAGGCAAGGTGTGAATTGTCTCCTTAAAACATCTGAAGAAACTAGGCGGCTCAGGGAAAAAGTGGTAGGCCTAAAAACTATCTACAGCACATGAACAGTATTTGAAAGTCTGCTCATCACCACTGCAATAAAAATATATCTGGAAAGAGAAATACGCAATGAATGCTCTTCAAAAAACCTGGAGAACTAACTTTTACAGAAATTATTATAATTTACCATTTAAATTATAAGAAAGCTTGCCTGAGATAGTTCAGGCTCTGTTGAAGAATAAAGGTGATCATAGTAAATATTGAATATTTACAAACTCTTTCCCCACTTTTTGTCTTATATATTCTGTATTTCAATTTCACATTTCTCCCTGTTTTCCTGGTGAAACACACAGCAAAGAAATGGAGGGTGTTTTTCAGTCCAAATATCTTTGCATTTCTGATTGAAATCTGGACTATAAGTGCTTAATTTCAGCTATTCACAAACCATGGCAGTAACAGTGGTAAAAACAGGTGTTGATGTGTAGTTTTGTATCTGTTCAGAAATCTCATTCTAAATCAGAGTTGTCCACGATTAAAGACTCTGGGTAGCAGTTAAGATGCTCACAAGCCTCCAGCTGAGTGCTGGAGCGAGGGGGTCACCTCTAAAATTGATTGTATATGTATGCAGTGAACAGCAGCTCAGAACGCCTGGCTTTCTGGGTGATGTTCTGCCTCGGGACTGCATAGTTTTCCCGGGAGACTTGTTCGTCCCAGTCACCCCTCGAGGGGGTGATTGTCTAGTAGTGTCAAATTTATGTCAGTATGGCTTCATTATTCACCCTCTCTCGCAGCGCACCCTTATTAGAGAACATCTCGTATGCAGACGGGGAAAGACACGTGTGCCACGGACAGTTATTTTTATCATGAGATGTAGCTTATTAAGTCAACATGTCAACCTGAAAGCATCTGCAGCTAATGGGCTTCCATCAGCATGAAGGATGGATTGATAAATATCAAAGATGAAAGAAGACAAGAGCAGAGGTGGCTTGATAGTAATCATAATAAGGAGCATCATTTAAATGGTGATGGCTGTTTTGGCGCACAGATCAGATATGCATGGATCAAAGAGTCATCATGGTTCACTAAACAAAATTATCAGGCTGCTTTTAATTATTCTATCTCCCAGGAGAAGGATTTATATTAGGAGCTTAAATAATCAATCATAATGCAGTGACGTAGGCTGTGTTTATGTGCTAGCAGGATATACGGAATCAAAGGTTTATTTTTTTGCTGCTTATAGTTACAATGTTTTAAAAGATGTTCCAACAAATCTCATTTCTGAGCACTAAATCATCCGACCATCTGTGCGGCGCAGACGTTTTCAGTTGGTGCTCCGTGTGAAATGTTATTCTTGTTTCGGTCCCTGCAAAACAGGAGCTCATGCACAAACACTGACTTCACTGCGTTTTTATCTCCCGCTATCAATTTTAAAATGCACCATAAACCGCAACCCCCAGCTCCTAAGTAAGAAAGTCCTGAGTGTATTTTCTTGATTCATTAACCTGTGAAAGTGGCTGTAGAGGATGATGAAGAGCTCCTCCGAGACACTCTCCCCTAAAGCTAAACCAAAAGCCTCTTCTGAATTGTTTCATCCAAATAGAAACACTCAATCTTCAAGACAGCTTGGTCAAAACGCTGCACTCTAACTGTGAGTGTGGGCCACCTATAGTTGTTACAGATACACTTATACCAAACAGAGCTGACAAAATGACGTGTAATTGATACTTGAATTGTTTTATAGTTTTCCAAACTCCTCATATAAACTCACAGTGTCCATTTTTTTTTAAAAAAAAGGAGAAAAACAAGGTGCACGAAATCTCTGCAAAGGTAATGCTTTTAATATTCAGATAAAAATGCAGCAGAGAGAGAGGGAAATGCCTGAATATAAATATAAATTATTGACACACAGCACATGGTATTTATAACAATAATGGAGAATGAGTTTTTGTCTGGATTTTTAAACAATGGATCCTTGATTACAGAATGTTTTATGTGAAAGTTGGTGACTCATTTAGCCAGCAGCCATTGATTTGTTGGTGATTTTGTCACTTGTTGGCATGTGTGATTTATGCATCCGCCGACTCTATATCTTTTAATTTGGGGCTTCGTAATATTGGCTGTTTTCAAACAAAACCTGTAAACATCAATGGAATTAAATCAGAAATCAAAGCATTGTAAAGTTTTCATTTTCACATCTATCTACTGGAAATACTCTGCATGGTTTATCCAAAGGAGTTTGTGTAGCAGGACTGGACTGGACTGTGCTAACTATTACCTACATTATTCTAACATTGGCGTAGTCATAGAGGGTTTGTACTAGGGAGCTGGTAGGTTAAAGACTGCTTAACGTACTTGATGCCTGCTTTCCCATGTGCACTGCTACAGAGGTTAATAATAAGGAAACTGCGACTGTAAACATCCTGATCTGCTGCAGATTTAGGATGTTTTATCAAGCTGAATCTATGTGGTTTATATAGCTTTAGAGGCCAGCAGCATGGTCATTTGAGGAACGTCAGTACTTGTCATTTTTTGAAAATGCCAAATACTGAAAATGACTCAATTATAGGCCCTGTCCTCATTTACATGGGCGTTTTCTATGCGTTTTAACCTTTAGTTCACACAGAAATCTGCTTTTTAGGTTGCTGAAAAACTTCTTCCAGGGTGGCGACTTCTGTGTTTAAAGTGTGGACAAGTAAAATAAAGATATTTATATTGGGAAGTCAAAGACTTTACTTTTAATGCTCTTTTTTTGGACAGAGTGCATGCCTGTTGTTTGTAGACTTCTGCTTAGCCAGCGTTTCTTTTAGGCTAGTGTTAAATTACCACCTGTTGCTTTATAGGCCATTCAAATCCCATAATGTTGCCAGATGATCTGTCCTTCAGGTAATGGCTGGCTTGGAGTTTATGCCTAATGTCAATAGGCAAGAGGTGATTACCAACCTATTGCAGCATTAGCATTAGCAATGCAAGAGATAGGCATTGGTCATTTTAGAGTTACCAATTTACCTGATGTGTTTATCCAGAGGAAGCCAGAGTCCCTGGATAGAATCCACACAGACACAAAGAGAACATGCAAACTTGCATTGCTGTGAGATGATGATGCTGTGCTGACCCTACAATGTACCATCTACACACATATATTATGTCTAAATCTGAAATGGAAATGATCGCACATGTTTTAATTTCATCATAGCTTGATTATTGTAATTCGTTGTTGCTGTGCCTTAGCAAACGTTCACACTGGATCACTTTCATTTGTTTCAGAATTGTGCTGCAGTGCACAATTCTGAAACAACTATAAAGTTTAAGATTCAGGTTTTGGTGAACACTTAAGAGCTCTTCGTGGTCTGTTGCCTCCTTGTATTAATGAACTTCTACATGCATATGCAACTTCAAGGTCTCTGGGGTTAGCTGATCCGTGCTTGTTGGTGGTACCTTGGACCTTCAAAGTTGTGAAACTCACTTCCACTGGTTTTAAGTGGACACTGTTGATGACTTAAATGATTCTATCCATTTATATAGTTTTGATTGATGTATCTTATTTTTTATTGTACAGCACTTTGTGACCTTTGTTCTTGAGAAGCAAGAATATCCTTTTATTGTCATTGTACATGTACAAAGAAATTGTGGATTTTCCTTAGATTTTCTCCCTAGGCTCTTCATCCATATGTCAATGACATGGTGTTAGCTTCATATCTCCTTGAAACTAACTCGCTGTCAGTTTCATGGGGGAAGATGGAAAGGCAGAGATTTCTTCTGAGATGTCTCTAAAGCACCTGGACATATCACTCTCTTTCAGCGGGACCATCAAGCCTCCGGGGCTCTCCGAGATGCCACCGGGTGTGTTGATTGATTCCTCCCTCAGAGATTAATCTAGACATTGACTGTGGAGTGTGAGTGTTAGAGTGTGTCCGGGTGTTTAAGTCTTAGAGAGAGAGAGAGAGAGAGGGATGCTGTGTCTGATAGAGACAGAGCCAGTGGGCTTGGTGATCTACACTCTGTTTAGATCCTCATTTCCCAGAGTTCATAGCTCTCCTCCATCAACCTGCAGGCAGAGAGCCAAGCTTTTGCTCTCTTCTCCATGGTGGTCTAATTCATCCTCACTTAGGAAAGGTAAAGGCAGCCTCTGTCTTTCTCAACAGGTCTAAAGGCAACACTCCCCCCCCCCCCCCCACACACACACTTTGCTTTGATCCTGCCTTTTTTGTTTGTTTTATCTTTGATTTATTATCTGATTTTTTTTATTTATTTATGTACTGGAAAATATAAAAAAAGAGCTTCAGTCTCTGAAGAATTTCCTTAAGCAAAGGTTAAGCAGTTCAAGATGAAGCAAAGGGAAGAAAACAACCTTATTACAAGACACGTGCAACCACCCACGTTCAAGTAGGCTTACACACACACACGCGCGCATGCACACACACATTCAGGACTGCATGCACAGTTGCACTCCCACACACACTGTTGCAGTCTCTCATTTGAAAGCAGAGGAGCCTCTGCCTTAACAGTTGCACAGTTTAAATAAGCCAGATTCTAAATAAAGTGTCTGTCTTTCTCCTAAGCAGATGGTAATGAAATTAGGCCTTCTTTCTTTTTTTTTTTAAGTCATTCCATTCTGGGTAAGTAGTGTATAGGTGCAGCTGGGACAGGTGTGTGGGTAAAACAGTGCCAGGGGCGTAATGCATATTTCTACTTCACTGTATCCAGCTGTGCATTCGTAGTTCTGGCAGATATGAACTGCAGTGACACGCACAGATGGACGTTCACAACTCATGAAAAATCTGGCTGGATTTGTGTCAAGGGGGTAGAATTAAGCGATGTAATAGCAATAGATTTTAATACTGGTGACAAATGACCAAATATTGCTGATAGGCCCCACTTGCATTTAGTCCAACTTCTTTCCCCCATAGTGAAAGGACTGGATATCATAAAGCTTAAGAGATGATAAAATATTGCTAGTATTCTGCATTCATTTCCCAGCTAATTATTGTTCGCAGGATTTATTAGGTTATTGGTGAGTATAGAGGCAATGCTATTATGCCTAACTGGAGATGGACGCAGTCGGAGTCAGTGTTTGCGCATTGCTTGATTCATATACATCTGCACTGTTTATAGAGCTGCCAAGTTTACTGCCTTGAATAAGCAATGGTAAGCAAACGCATGATTTCATAACAGCTATTACTGTATGGTAGGATCAGCAACAAAAATAGTCGAGCTCTATTGATTGCTGGACTTATTATTTCAAAACAAAAGAAAAGAAAACTGTCTGTGTTCTTTGTTCATTTTTTGACTCGTTGGAGTTTTATTAAGAGCTTGATGTTACCTGGAGCTGGGGTGCAACCTCAGCGTTGTCCTGTTTCTTCTATATTCTTTTATCTGTTCAAAAGATGCACTTATGTTGACTGTAATTCATTCCACACCTTTGCCCAGTTATTACTGCAAAACTGTTGAATAAAATTGTAGTTTTGTTTTTTTGTTTAAGTTCTGGTAAAAGTCCTGACAGAACTGTGAGAAGCAGTCTCCTTTGGAAGGCCAGATGGGGTACATTACAGCAGTATATCATCTGCTTTTGATAAGATCTTTTTTTTTTTTCACTGTTCTCTGTAGAGTGAAATTACTTGACCTTGCTGTAATTTAAAGGTGAAAAGAAAGAAAGCAACCACTCTAATGTGCAGCATGGCTCTTAATCACATGAGTTCTTACTTCATTTTATCATTAGAAGAGTCTGTTTTTGCTGGTTGCTGGTTTGTTTTACTAGGTTATAACACAGTCATAGCAGCTAATAATAATAATAATAATAATAATAATAATAATAATAATAAATATGAATGAAATATACATCAAACAAAACTTAGGCCACAAGTAGTGAAATGCTGCCCATCTTGTGCACTTTTCCTTCTTTGTAATTAGAGAGTTGTTGTATGCCACATTAGAGGCTTTAGTGACAAATGACTTAACGAGCTACACAGGGAGTCCTAATTATTCTGCAATTAGAAATGTAATTATGGGTTGCTCGAACAGTTTGCTTGCTAGCAGTGTGAGGGAGCAGAGGCAGAGCGAGTATCACATTTAACCGTTTGCTAATCTGTCACACACGGAGAGGTAGACAGTGCCCCAATCTTTAAACCTGTGGCCTAACCTGGATGGAGTTACGTCACAGAGCCCTGTAATCCATCAGTGCACAGGTCAACTAGATTTTAAAAAAGCCCTGGCCTAATGAGATAGATTCATAAAGCAGGATTAAATACCGCGTATGCATAGATGTGCACATATATTTATAATCATAATGTCTCCAAACCTTCCGGGAAGTTGCAGTGACATAATGGAGAGGTAATAGGTTGAAACTGGATTTCTCTGAGCCTGTCTATGTTATTCAATAAGCAAATCTACATTAGGCACTACATTATCATGTTAATCAGGTAATGAGGTTCAACATGTAGCTTCTAGTTAAATAGTAATGGAAATGTAGAGAAGCAGGGATCTTATTATAGTCTTTTCCTGTTTTACAAAACAAGCTCTTCTACACTGTTTCTGAGAGCGGTCCTTTGGCGTTCTTGGTAGAGAGAGAAGGTCATAGGGCAGAATGCATTAAACCACTACATTTAGCAGCTGCAAGAGAGTGTCTGGTCTTGTTTTCACTTTGTGAGTTTGTCTGTGAGTGTTTTATAAGGGCAGAGTTTTGGCTTGAATACTATAACCAGAGGTACTGCAAAAGCATTTGAGTGTACTTTGACTGGTATTTATATGTATATCAGTCAAAGGGCAGATTTTGTCCACATGCCTCAAAGCGTGCAGGCTACAGTTACAAGTTTCCTGGTGAGTAGATGACACTATAATGAAGCCAGAACGTAAAGATGGGTATGAACTCACTGGTGTATCTGCTCGTGTGATGCATTTTAAGGCAATCCATCCAATCTCTTGTTCTTTTCCAATTCAGGATTGTGGGGGTTATCCCAGGTGTCATAGGGCAAAAGGTTGGGTACACCCTTGACAGGTTGTCAACCATTCACACCCACATTTACACCTAGGGCCAATTTATAATCACAATTTAACTTAACCCCACTAATGGCATGTCTTTGGATGTGGGAAGAAGCAAGAGTACCTGGAGAGAACGCACGCAGACATGGGGAGAACATGCAAACTCCACACAGGCCCACAGCTGTCATTTTATATGTTAGTATACATTTTGAATTGTTCAGCCAGCTGAAATTCCCCTGGTTCCCTTATTACACTGTTAGAGCATTCCTGCTGCCTCAAAGCAAATTAAATGCAAATTACATGAGCGGGCTGTTCATCCTTTCAGGGTCAGTGTTTGTGTTTGTGCCATGCTCGCAGGCAGCGCTGGGGCCAATGCACTACAGTACTAGTTGTAGTGAGTAACTCGTGCCAGTGATGGCAGATGAGGGCTAAGGGGGTATAGCCCTACAAACCCCACCCTGAGCTCTAGATGACCTGCCAGCCTGGCAACCTTACTGCCCCATGTACCGTTCCAGGGCTCAGCCTCTTTGAAAGCTGTGGGTTGTAGTTTAAATTCCCGTACATGTTTGTAAGACCTGTGAGAGGCAAACAGTTTGTGTTTCACAAGCTGCTTAAAGGGAGATTTATTATGAATCTTTCCAGTGTCGTAAACCTGGTTAAAACATCAACATGATTAAAGAACAGTTTGAGACTTTAGGACAGGAGCATCGCCCTGTCCAACCCTGGAATTTTTTTCTTCACTCCTCTCTTGGATCTCAGTTTTTTCTGTAAATACTTGAAATTATATTTAGCAGTTGCATCATTTTTGAGTAGCAAACCTAAAAAGAAACTCTTGACTCCAACAGTTTTTGGGATCAGACTTTTAATTGGACTTAAATTCACATAAATAACATTGGTTCATATATATTTTGTATAATATACAACTTTATATAATATATATTTCCCCCTATGATTTACATTCCTCTCTGACTAAAAGTATATCTGTTATATCTATGGAAACAGGAAGCATTGCAGGAAGGCAAAACTGCTCTTTTTGTGCTGTTTCAGTTTTCTTCTCTCTTTTTTTTTTAAATTAAGGTCCAAATGTCAAAAGGAGAGGAGTGCCTTTCTTTTGAGTTGTAAAAAACAAACAAAAAAAAAAAAACATTTTCCAAGTTACACAAACAGAAAAGCAGAAAGGAGAATCTATTGCATTGTCTCTAGGGTATTACACTGCACTACAAGGAGTGGGTAGCTATTGAAAATCATTCACCGTATATATTTTACTGTATTGACTTGTGACACAAAAAAAGAGCACTGCAGATGATCTGATATGCATGGCAATGAACATTTTCTGTATGCTTTTGAAGTTTTTTTCCCCCCATTGTAAAAAATAAAAACAAAAATTGAGAATATGTTTGACTCGACAGGAAACCCTATCTCGAAGATAAGGACAGAGTTACAGCATGAACCTGCGGCAAGGTCACATATTCATGCAGTGACCAAGCCGAGCACACTTGCACAGATGACTTGAGCTTGTCGGTCCAGATCACAAATCAACACTGTTCGGCTGCTGCGACCGACATTATTCAGCAAGATGAATGGATATCTGGAAGTCAGGTAACGTTCGGTAAGCTCCCTGCTTTGTTCGTGTGCTGTGTTATCTCTGACATGTGGAACATCTCTATCAATCAACACCTCGAGTAAATATTCATAACTGATGCACCGTTCAGTTTCCCTCGGTGAATAATGCAGATCCGATTTTCACTGCCGTTCCCAACTGACTCATCAAGGAACTTTAAGGTCACTAGCAAATGATTTAAAACAGTGTGTTTGCAGGGTATGCCTGCTTTTTCAAGTCAAGGAGATCATAGCCTGTCAGAGTAGAAATGTTACAAGACAGTCAACAGTTATATACCCCGTGATGAGTAAAAGGAGTGAAATTGGCAATGAGGCGTAAGGTTTCTCGTGTCAAATCGGGTAAAAGTCTGCATCTTTTTTTAAGCACAACCTCCAGTGTCACTTTGTCACAGCTTCTCTCGACTTTCTGGCTACGCGGCCTCTTAAATCGGCAAAAACTATGATACATATTTGATTGTCTGAATCAGCCCTGCTTCCTTGAATATCAAACCAGAGAGAAACTGTCACCCACGCTAGGCCTTTAAATCCGAACCTGAAAGCAAAACTATTTTTTCCAGCTTCAGCTGCTATTTGAATAGTGATCAAGAACAGAAAGATTTTCGAGGTCAGGTCTGCTTGTAAAATGTTCAGGTGAGCCTCTACCCAAAGGGAAAAAAAACTAATTGGTGAGCTTGAAAGAGTTACTTAAATTACCCGGTGAACTGTGAGATCCTATAATGTATCATGCATTTATCACGACAAGACCAACCTAAACTGAACGTGGAGTGTGTTGGTGTGTGTGTGTGTGGTAACAAATTACAGAGGAAAACACAATCATGCCATGACATTGCGACAGACAGCAGGTTTAAGTGTTAACCACCTCCTTCCGTGAAAAGTCAACAACAAACAGCTATTAGTTATTCATTATAATCACAATAAAAATCCCACAAACACCATCATAATCATATCCCTTTTCTAAACATAGTTTCACTGTATGCTATTGAAAAAATGCAATGGGGAGGACAAGTCGCTGGTTGTGTTTAAAGCATAGTAAACAAAACTTAAGAGCTGTGACTTCTTTCTTTATTGCAAAGTTCTCCGAGTGACCAAAAGAGGTTTTACTGCAGTATGTTTTACACGCTGACCACCATAAATTACTTTGAAAATATGAGCAGAAAAATAGGATGAGTTAACACAACCAGCAGCAGTGCTTATTGTCTCTTACCCTCCCCATTACAACCCTGCCACACATCCATCTTTTTCAATACTCACAGAGGGGAGTTAGTGTTAATTAAAAAGTGCATCATGAATATGTTGCGATTAATAATAAAAGTAAACTTTTTTTTTCCATAAATAACACTTTTTTTTTTTTCCTCTAGTTATCAATAAACCTCTTATTATACAAGTCGAGTAGTCACACGATTCAAATCTGCCCCCTGGGATCTTGTTAATAAAGAATCCGGGAGCGACGCTAACGCTTCCTGAAATAAGGAAGCTGTGACCTGTCAATACAAAACAAGACTGACGGGTCAAATCCAAGAGGAAGATCGAGGAAAGGACTATAGCAGTGACCACACGTAGCTATTAAGGACACAACACATGAACAGCGGCAAGGAAATACTTGCAGTACAGCCTGCTGTAGTAGACGAACTGAAAAAAAAAAATGGGACATTTTAAGAATCAAGAGTCTCTGTGTGGGAAAAAGAATACCACTCTCGTGTCTGGACTGATGCGGGAGGTTTTAGTGTTTTTGTTTCATCGGTATGATCACACTGTACTGTGTTTAAGCATACATCATTATACTCAAAAATATGCAGTTAAGCTCTGTGTTACTTTTACAACCAAGAAAAAAAATACTACTGAACTCGCTGTCTTAATTTGTAGTTTTTTTCCTAGTCTCAAATCTTCTTACAGTGAATTTGCAGTTACTGGTGTGCATTATTTTTCCATTGTGTGCAGTAAATACAAAACTCTACCAAGCTAGAGATTGTAATGTCTATAATTGGATGTCTGCATACACATTTGGAGAAACTGTAAGATACTTTGATATATTTGCTAAAATATGATCAGCAAAGATCTGTTCATAATTTTGCTTTTTATTTGTTTTTATTAATGTAGAAATCAAAATCAAAAAAATGACTGAATAAAAGCTTGGTATTGTACGTTTCCCAGAGAATGTATGTACTAGTGTAAACCTAGTAGGAATCAGACTTCCCCAAAGGAAAAAAGCTCCTTTTTTGGGGGACAGAAAAAGTCCAGGCTGGCAGCATTTCAAAAGCTTACCCATTCACACGTTACACTTTTGTTAAATCTGTAATAAAAGAGAAATTTAAACACTTTAGACACTTATGATCAGAAGGTTACGTTCTGCAGCTTGAAAGTTGGAGCTTCCGCAATTTATGCTACAAGGCCAGCTCGGCTGCTTGCTGCAATAACAGACATGAAAGTGGCATCAATTTTCACACTACTAAGACAGACGATAAACTAAAGACAAATCCTGACTGCTTGACCCTAACGCTGGGGGGGGGGATCCAGACGCTCTGAAATGATGTGTGGGGGAATTTGCTGGTAGGTTTGTGTTTACTTGTCCCCTTAGAGAGAAGGGTAATTTATAATCAAGACATTAAAAGATCGGCTTTTTTGGGAACAACAGTGCCCCTGATACTCAGGGAATGAGGAGGCTCACTTACTGGTTCGATACAGCTAAAAATTGTGATTCTAAGCATCTGCTATGGCCTTTCCATCCACCTGTTTGATAACTATTATGGATCGGTGGATGGCACTTTGCACTGCTGTGGTCAAAGCATCAATCGGTTTTCTATTCATTTTTCTCTGTATATTTTTCCTTTTCTGTCTTTCTCATAATCTACCACAGGTTAAGTAGTTTCACTGTTCATGTGCTGCACCTTCAAACTTTAAATGGCTGACATGAAGATTCTCACTTTGGTCTTCTGCCTGGGGTGAAACACAGATGAAAGAAGGAAGACCTTAAATGGTCCTGAAAATACAGGACACCAAAGCTTTCTCTGTCAGTGACTGCAGGGCATCGGATGGACTTTACGTATGCTGATGGCTGCAGTCAAAAGACCTCGTTCCCATTCGTTGATGATGGATTTGCAAAATATTGGATGGCTACAAACTAACCGGACTGACATTTTTCCAGACTGCTGTGCATATTTGCAACTTTTTAAACCCATATGAAAGTAACTAGCTAACATGAGCCACCGTGTCAGTGTTTTAATCGCATTTACAGTCACACGACCACTCAGTGGCAGGCCTTCATCCCGGTCAAGTATGGCGAGTCTTGCCGGCACATCCCCATTTGCTGCTGTTGGTGCTCTTGAAGATCCGAGGCCACACCATCGACAAAATCGGGGACAGGTAGCCCTGAGAGTATCATGACTGACTTGTTCCAGATCATGAAAGTGGGTACAACAGGTAGGAGGAAGGAGATTTCAAAGGTGTGGATATGCTGGGAATTCATGGCATCGTAAAAGGACAGCGAATTGTTGTCGTAGTCCAGCAGGACACCCAGCCGCCTCAGCTGCAGACTCGCCTCCACCAGCATCTCCTTACCATCGTGCCGCACCATAAAGTTGTTGTTGCAACGTGAGAACACCCACGAGGATGAGTTTTTGCCGCTCCATTCGTTTTTTGGGGCTGATTTGTAAGCCACGCCGATGGCATACCTGCAGGGAAAGCACATTTTGGAACACATTACTGATCTGAAGCAAGTGTCCTCCTTAATGACTTTACTTACACAGTCAGGCTACCTCATGCTGAGGACACACAAGATACACGTAGCCCCTTTGGGTTTTTTGTGCATGAAAAAGGTCTACTTCACAGCCAATTAGTGAAAAGAATATAATTAGGATAAGAGTATACACTGTGTGTGGTGTGTGTCTGTTGTATGTGTGTGTGTGTATGGTGTGTGTGGGGGAGGTTGCGTAACAGCCTAGATTTAAACTCCCAAAAGAAAGATATTTCAGTTTATCAAGCCTCCTTGCAGGCTTATATAATGCACTTGTGCGTGCGTGCGATTCTTACCATGTGGATGCTCCGAGTAGCACCTCCCAGTAGTGACACCCGCTGTCAATAAAGACATTACCAGCAGCTCCATAGGAGCCTGTTCCGCTGAAGCGCTCCGGGGTGTGGCTCTTCTTCAGCGAGCTCTCGTCCTTCTCCATGGTCAGGCAGTCGTTGGACAGACGTAACTTCTTGTGGGCTGTTTTTGGGTCCAACTTGAAAGGTTGACCTGGGAGGAGATATAATTACGTGCCGTTACTGTATGTAATAATAAAAATGCCGTCATCATTAAATTCCAAATCTTCATGAATGGCACACAAACAAAGATGTGACCTGAGATGTTTAATTATTACCTCGATAATGCTGAAATATTATAACTGGGTAGGTTAAGTGCTCATTTCTAATGTCATTTTTAATACAGATATATCACGGTTATATTTATGACTATGATTATTACTAGCAGTGACAGCTGTACATGGTGTAACAGTAACAGATGGATGAACATATCTGTATTTATAAATGATACACAAAGGAGGAGTAATCTTATATAAATGATGAATTAAGCACTTGCTAATACCTTATAAATACATTATTAATGCTTAATAGTGTGACATTATTATACAGCGTTAGTTATTCCTGTAATGAAAACCCAAATACAGAAGCTCACTGTGCACATTTTTAGGTATAACATGCTCATTTTATACTACAGCTTTCAAAATAGTGTTCAGGTGTTGTTTGACTTAAATTGCTTTGTTTACTTTATTCTCATGAATGAATATATTTATTGGTTGTAGAGCTGTGGGTGTTATGGGAAATGTATTTTTGATTTCTAATAATTCCACCAATGTTGACCTCAAACTTATCGATTGATACGGCATACTAGAACGTGTGTTTGTTTAGTGCATTAGCTCTGCGCGTGGATATAAACAGAACCAAAACAGGAGGGGGATTATTATATGAGAGACACATCAGGAGGATTAGGTGACAGCCAAGGCAGAGAATGAAGAGATTGCTTCATCTTTGCTGTCCTCAACTGCAGGCATGCTACTGGTGTGGAAGCCAAGATTTTTGGTGAAATACACAGTGTATCTGTGTGTAACAGTTTTTGTTTTCATCAAGAACATGTTCGGTGTTGGTGCAAACATCCTGTGTGAAAATAAAGAAGGCAAATAACTGCAGAGAAATGGCTTCATACAGCCCATTAAGTAATGATTGAGTAATGGTTGTAATGGCTATATGCTCATGCTGCTTAAGCTTATTGGCTGTATGGAGCTGGTAATATGTGGTTAAAGTGTGCAAGTCTGGTGAATGTTGCAACGTTTGAAAATGGTTCAGGTACACAGTGTACTGGAAATATATGAAAATATTGCAAGGTGAGGGATCCAATCATGATCAAGTGATCATGGCTGACTATTTTATTTTTTAGTTCCTCCATGTTTTAGGTCCCACTGAGAAATAAACTAGGAGACGAACCAGAACTGTGCCTCCAAAATTGAGTTACACGTTGCTTACACCTGCACTCCTCACAAAGCTTAACTGACAGTGTTTTTAGTCCGGACTTCAGGTTAAAACACACCCAAGCTCATTTTTGGTCTCCACCATCTCTTACTAAAATGTTCTCTCTTACAGCTCTTTAATGCTTCTGTATGTTCACCTGCTAGTTTCTGATTGTGTGTCTGCCATTGTTTTTTTTTTCCACTCAAGCTTGTGAAGTGAAAGAGGCCGGCGATGCCACAAGATAAAAGGAAGAAAGAACCAAAAATAAGAATAAAACGAGAGGAAGATTTCAACCCAGAGCAGCAAAAGCAGAAAACAAATAGAAAGCGGGGTGAGAAGTGCTCGCAGAGAACTCACAGGGAGAGACACAAGAGGAGAATGTTTGAGATACAAGGGCGAGAGTCTAAACTTCAAAGCTTCTCACAGCCTTTGGTGAAAACATTTCGTAACAGTGGAGGAAGCCACCCGGCATTTTCCTCTGTGCCTCCAATCACACAGACTAGGAAATTAGCTGAAGGAAATAGCCTTCACTTCCACCACGATAGGTAGCGGTTGGGGCTTTTCAGTGGAAATGTTACTACCCGGCTGCAACAATTCAGTTTGCAATGGCACCAGTAATTTGGGTGTAATGGGTGGAAAATTGGGAGGGCAAAACTAGGTGAGTGGCAGAGAGAGAGAGGAGCTATGGAGCGAGAAGGAGAAGAGAAGTTGAGGGGATAATATGAGACTGAAGATTGAGCAGAGGATCCCCTCTCAACCTCTCAATGTGTGTGTGCGTAGGCTTCATGGAAGTCAGCCACATCCCTTCCAGACCTGACATTTAACTCTGACACCTCTCATCTCATCTCTCAGCCTCCCTGAGCCTCCCATGGCTTAATGAGCGACACAATGAGGACCCGGACTCCGCCTCCCCTCTCTCTATCTGCCCTTGCCTTCATCTCTCTTCCCCCCATTCTTTCATTCTCATCCTCTCTATCCTCTCTCCACTCTCACACACTCCCCTCTCCAATAATCTGCGTGGTGAGTGTGTGTTACCGCATGTGGATATGAGACGACGAGGCCAATGCGCTGCTGGCAGCCAATTACATTAATGCGCTCTCTTCTTTGAACTGCTTATCGCTGCCAGCGCAGCCATTTCCAAACACTGGGGCTCTGTCATGCCTTTCCAGGGGATGACTCCTGAGAGCCCAGGCTGGGCCCGAGGTTCAGGAAGGGGAGACGCATGTGACGGTAGAGGACAAGCAGGCCCGTACACAAGGCATCAACTAGAGCCTCTCCAAGAAGCAGACATGCCGTTCAGTAAATTGCCAAGAAGAAATGTTTTGAACCGGGGCCAGCGGGATTCTTGTAAATGGACAAAGCCTGAAATAATCAGTTTGCACCTAAACTGTGAGTTTTTTGGCATGATCTCACTGCAAATAAAACTATCAAAATGGACGGTACAACTGAAATAACCCATGAATATGTCGAATAGCTGGAAGGTTTAGAGACTAAACTGTTACAAATTTGAAAAAAAAAAAAAATCGCCTGCAACTTGTAACCACTGCCCAAGTTTTCATTTCCTGTTTTAAGGCACCTGCAAGCCATGTCTACTCCCAGAATGAGTCATAAGTCTGTCACTGGTGAAAATGAGCCCAATACATTTCTGTGCTGAACATAGAAATTTAGCAACTTGTACTTTAGCGTTTTCATTTTATGAAGCCGTTCTACATTACTATTCATACATCAGTACTTTAACTTAATGCTGAATGTCGGACAAACCTACACGCAGTGAAGAATGTTCTACTGTGTGACAGTTCTTCTTTTATTTAAGTTAAAGATTTGAGTACTCAGTGCGCCGCTGAAGCTTCTCCATGTTGCAGAGCCGCCATGAAATGAACAGACCCAGAGTCACAGCGAGTGTGCTGGTATTTGCTAGCAGCACTTGGAGAACATGCCAAATTTGATTTCTTCTGGAGTGCTGTACTCCTGGCCTAAAGGTGTAAATAAGTCATGTGTGGAGTTCTACATTAGGAAGAAGACCGTTTCAAAATAAGAAAGTGAATGTTTACTTCAAAGAAAGTTCGTACATCAGCTACCTCTAGAAACCACACAGGCATGCCCCCACACAAATAAAATTCTTGACTAAAAATATGCATATTGCTGTCAGATTCTAGAGCCAAAACAATAAAGACGAGATGGGGGAGCAGCAAATCTCAGAGATGTAATATCCAAACGGTAACTGTGATTAGCGTGCTTCAGCCTCTGCAGAAATACTCAGCGATATCTGTGTCTGCAGAGATAATCGCTCTACGTTAGACTGCCTCAGAGCTGTGCATTGTTACGTACTTGCGAGTCTTTAATGGAACCTTGTAAAACACAGAAATGAAATTGTATCAAGGGAAAAAAAAAGAGAGGCGAGAAATAAAAGAGACAACTGTTGGGGGAGCATTTATAAAAAGTAATTTCATTCCAACTTCATTCTGCTGGGTCTTTGCTGAAGTAGTTGCAGTGGGGCAGCATCTGGGTAATCGACTTTATTTCAATTCAGTCAATTTCACCCACACTTCTTCTTTTTCCTGGCTTCCATTTTTGCTGAGGGAAAGATTGGGTTGCCTCCATAATGAAGGAGATAGAAAAAAAAGATCCATTTTTACTACATAACTAAACAATTACTGCAGTAGAAACAGCAGCATCAGGGACACCGAGCGAGCTCTCGTAACACAGCAGCAGCATAACGCAACCTCGTATCCTTTCACAGGTTTTTACATTTGTTTAGAAGTTGCCAACTGGCAGCGTGCCGTTTTTCTTCTAATTGTCTCGTTCATATGTGACGTGGCGTCGAATCCAGCTGTGCTGACTACTTTCATCTGTCTGAGATACAGAGGTACACTGGTGAGATTAGAAATGCAGCAGCCATGTAACACGGACGGGGACATCCAATAACACTGCATGGGTATTAGGTGCTCAGCATGACTTCTTGGCATCGAGAGTGTTTATGTGTCACATCCTCTCTTTTCAGTCCTTCCTGGGCAATTTTTGGCTCTTTCTACAAAACTTCTCCAAAAACTGGAAAAGTCTTTGTGTAGTGAAAAAGCAAAGACAAACAGCAGTCCTTGATCTTCTGCAGTTTCACCCTTTAACGAACTAGGCAAAGTCTTCAGAGACCAGTGCTAGAAAAATAATATTCAGCAAGGCTTCTGGGTCTGCTTAGAATTTCACTGTGATTAAGAAGCCATTTTTGGAAAGGAAGCGTCTGTGATGGTTCGTTAGAGTAAAAGCATGTGAAAGACTGCCTTTTTCCTCCCCCTTCTTCCAGCGAGATTCTTTCTCAGGGCTTTTGCTTGTGTGTGTGAAATGTAATCATTCACTAAAACAAAGCCACGCTCTCGGTATTCCCTCTTTTGTTGCGTCAATTCACATAAATGTGCTGCACTGCAGGAAAAAAAATAGCAAATGTATCAAAGGGGACTTGAAAGCACGGCTTTATTATGAAGCTTTCCTTGGTGAGATGCTGATCGTTCTAGCTTCCAGCGTTCACATTCAGTTTGCTGTCTGGCATTTTAACACAACCCCAATCGCCCCCTCCACCTGCTGGCATTTTCACCAGCTGAATTAATGAATTTCAGCGAGCAACTATAAGAAAAAACTCTGCCAGCCTCAAAAATACAAAACATGGTCATATACTATACTGCAAAAAGTAAATCACTGAATTCCGGTGTTCCAATCACTTCCATGGCCACAGGTGTACAAAATCAAAACAGCCAGGCATGCAGACTGTTTCTACAAACATTCGTGAAAGAATGGGTCGCACTCAGGGTCTCAGTGAATTCCAGAGTGGTACTGTGATAGCATGCTGCCAAGTCTTGTCATAAAATTTCCTCACTATTAAATATTCCACAGTCAGCTGTTATTGATAGTATAACAAAGTGGCACATACTGCATAGAGTTTGCCAAATTTCTGCAGAGTCAGTTGCTACAAAGGTCCAAAGTTCATGTAGCCTTCAAATTAGAGAGTTCCATGAAATGGGTTTCCATGACTGAGCAGCCGCTGCACACTCCTAAACCTCATGGAAACCCTTCCAAGAAGAGTCGAAGTTGTCATAGCTGCAAAAGATGGGCATGAGGTTTAGGAGTGGACATCATATTAAACTTGACAGATTAAGAATGGGATGTCACTGAAGGACGATGTAGCGTACGATGGAACCATAGGCTTTGAAAGTTAAAGCTGATGTTTAATTGGCTTGGTAACCTTCAAGATAACAATAACAGGATAATAATAAGATCTTTTATTGTGGTTTATGATAAAACTGAGCTGCTTCACGTTCAGCTAATGAGAAACGCTACGTGCTAGCGCTGACAGCTCATAAAAACAAAGCTATTTATAACGCAGTGAAGTGACCTGGCTGTCTTCAGCTCTATGGAATATTTGGATATCAACAAGAAAGATGAAATGATGCAACACTATGTGGGAAGACCAAAGCCAATAAATGCGCCATCAATCAGTACTTCTTAAAAGTTCTTAACTACTTCTTAATGAAGGAACATGCCTATGAGGGCGACACTGTGGCTCATTCTTACATTTATGGAAAACAATGAAGCTCTATTGCATCGAGGAATCAGATACACTCAGTTAACATCTGTCCAAAAAACTACTTTCTTGCTGTTTTTCATCATATAATGAAATTTCTTGACAGTGCATACAGTGATGGACTACAGAGTTTGATGCTAGACTGGATCAGCTAAGGGGATGTTCTATTCTGTGTCAATTGCTTGTTTTTCTATGGAGCTGTGATTTATTGTTTTCACTGTCAAGCAACTCAAGGTGCTGTGGGACTTCTAAAAGGTTGCCTGGCAGCTAAATAGGTCAGACTTTGTTTTTTAAATGTCTTTTCAGACTGATTTGCCCCTGACAAGCAGCCTAAACACTGTTGCTTTAAAACCCTCTGAATTGGAAAGCCCCTGATTGAAAGCACATATGGCACCCATCTAAAAAGAGTAATTTCAAAAACTTTTCCAAAAAAGAAAAAAAAAGTCAAAGTGACAGGTAGAGACAAACTGGGAGACATTTGGAGTTTTGGTTTGCAAACTCTGTTCTCTGAGAGGATTTATTAAAAAACAGAATCGTAAATCCCACTGCCAGTGTTACTTCAGGGCCCCGTGGGGGCCAGACGAGTTGTTGCAGGATTATTGTTTGTCTTGTTCTTGGAAACAGTTCTTTATGACTAATGACAGCATTTTGGGGTTTTTTTGTCTCATGCTGCAAAATGAAGGTGGAACTCGACATAGACCTCCCAGAAGGGCATACATAATGAATACGGATCTAAACATAACAGGTGTCTTAAATACAATGTTGGAATTGGAGAGAAATTCAATATTTGGTGCTGCGTCTGATTGTTGGGACTTTCTTTTTAATAATATAGAGCCTTTATAGGCTATAAATTGCCCTGAGGCGAGTGTTGGAAATTGGCACCACCTAAATCAAAAGAACTGAACTGCTTTATTTAATTTTACTGTTAATCTATTTAAAATCAAAGTCATGGAGATATTCCAGGGCTACTTTTTTGTGCATGTACAGACTGTCTCTCTATTGTTTTTAATTTATTTGACAGATCAGAACAAACGGGGAGTTAGAAGTAGCACTGACATGCAAAAAAGATCAACTATCTACCAGGAATGCTTTAAAATCCCAGTATGCACCATGTGCCACTATTCTATGTGGACGCTTCCTCTTCTCCTCCTCTATAGCTTTCCAACCTCTGCTCCGATTTACCTCCTGTTTCTTCATCTCATCTCTACCTCCGACTGTTTACTTTAAGGAGTGCGTGGTAGCTCGGGGCCTGTCATCAGAGATGCATGCTGGGTAAATATTATTGCAGGCCCTTTAACACGAGGAGGGACGTGTATCCCTGGGGCACCTTGACATGTGATATTTTCAGCCGGGATTTTAGCTGCTTACCTAATATTGTGTCTAGGATCTGAGGAACACACACATACACACACACCCACAAACTCTCTGGGGTTTGCTGGCTCCCTGCTTTGTACACACACAATATGACTGCCCAGAATAGTTTACCAATAGAATGACAAACATTGTTAAGTCAACAGTCCAGTGTTTGACTGTCAGCAAAGTTGCTGCGTACAGGAAGGCAAGTATTCATTCAGATTGGGTTTTGTTTAGACATAAACAATATGCTCACTCAAAATAGAGGCTAGTCTTTAGTTAAAACAATAGAGCTGCTAAATGAAGACACATTTAAGCCTGGGTTTATATTGTTGGTGCTCCTCCGTCAGACAGTTTCTTTTGTTCTAGAAAATTACAGTGGAGGCTTCACGCTGTGGGACAGCTCCAAATGTTAAGCCAGAAAGCTGGAATGTGAATGCGTCTGGTCATTGTAAAAACACACTATCATAGCTAAACTGACAACATATCAGTGGAGATGAGAATGTAATAGCTAGAAATATTCACAAAAAACTTAAAAAAAAAACCTGTCATGTTCAAAAGAAGCTGTTCATGGCCTTAGCTGAGGAAATTCCAACTTATAGTTGAAATCAAGCTGCAACGGCACTTCAAAATCAGAAGTTATGAGTGGGACAGCCTGCTCCATAGGACTATAGTGAGTGGCCTGCAGTGTGGAATAATGTTAGACTGTATATAAAAGATGGACACAGCCACCGTGACATCACTCACTGACTGGTGAGTGAGTCTGGTTTTGCAGTCTAGAGGATCTTGGATGTGGGTGTGCTGGTGTTTTACTGGTGTTTGAAAACCTGACTTGACAAAGAGCATATCCTGCTTTATTTTTTGTTTCACTCTAACTGGAACTACATTTTTGCAAAATAATAAGGTCGTAGATCAAGAAAGTGGTAGGGCCTTTATTTGCTTACAGTTCTATATAATCAGACGTCTCGTTCCAACTGTCTATGGGAATAACAGTCAGACACAGACAGATAGAGAGAGGCACTGCATGATAAACTGTAAGACCAATCTACATAACATGCAAAAAAAGCCACTCATTCTAAATTTAAATCTGTTCTCTGTCCTAAATAACCAAACTGCTTCATACTCTGAGTGCAGCTTTGCTTCTTGTTGACATGAATTCATTACCGAGACAGACAGGCAATTAAAAAAATGCACAAACAGGGCACCGCCTAACAGAAGCAGTCTGGATTAACATGGGTTCTTGTTGTTTTGTGAGCTACAACTTTAATAAATTGTGACCGAGCAGAAATGCAAACTTAATTGAATTTAATGCTTAAAAATGCATAAAAGTATTTTTTTGCTTAAGCACAAATGTAATCATTATTATGTCGTTTTCAAAAAAGACGTTTTTTTTTAATGACTAAATGCTTCAATTTAAAATAATATTTTACTATCATAATTTTTTCTATAATAAATAAAAGATATATTAAAGAACAGTAAAGCAAATATCTGTGAAGAATACGAGTCATAAAAAGAAAACGTGCTTTTTCTGTACTTTAATAACACCACTCTGTGCTTGTTTAAAGTGAATGTGTTCCCCATTGAAGAATTACAAAGTGTAACTGGACTGGCATATTGCACTTTTACCCATCTCTCTACGTTGCTGAGGCCTGGGTTGTATTATTGGGTAAAAGCAGTAGTCTGAGGGCACTCACATCTGCAGACACTCATCCCTGCAAAGAGCTATTTGGTGTCTTTTATTCACCCAACACTCTTCCTTTCTCACTCTCAATCTGTCACGTTTCATCCACTTGCACATGCTCTCTCTGCGTCTCTGTAGGTTTCTGGCTCCATTTTTTGAAGACAGTCATGTAGAAACCTGGTCACAGTTCAATCTGAGGTAAATGCACAGTTGTGATACTAAAAGGTCACACAAGCACACTTGCTTGTACAGCACTGCGCAAAAGTCTTAAGCAACCCTTCATTTTTTCTTATATGTCGGAAAATGAGAAATAGGTGCGGTGATTTATTGAAACGTGTCCAAACATACATCTAAATTTAGTATATAAGGCAAAATCAGTTTGTACAATTCTAACAAGCTTTAAAGTCAAGATTTGCCCACCTTTATTATTCAACAAAGCCTGAACTCTCTCAGGCAAACGTTTATCACTTTTTCAGATGATTTTTAGATGATATTGGATGGATATTGGATGGATATTGGATTTTTCAGTGTTCATAATTACATCAGTTTTGACAAGTTCTCAAACACCACTGACTAAAATACAGAACGAAGCCATGACATATCCTCAACCGTGGTTTACAGATAGCTGTAGACACTTCCTGCCATAATTTCCTCCCGACCTACTACATACATACTGATGACAATTTAAACATCCATTCATCCATTCGCTTCCACTTATCTTTTTCAGGGTCGCAGGGGGTGCTGGAGCCTATCCCAGCTGTCATAGGGCGAGAGGCGGGGTACACCCTGGACAGGTCGCCAGTCTGTCACAGGGCCAACACACAGAGACAAACCATTCGCACCCACGGGCAATTTTGACTGCTCAAATAACCCTTCTCCACTATAATAACCTATCCCCACTAACAGCATGTCTTTGGACTGTGGGAGGAAGCCGGAGTACCCAGGGAGAACCCACGCGAACACACAAAAAGACCCCGGCCTGATGGTGGAATTGAACACAGGACCTTCTTTCTGTGCAACAACAGCGCTAACCACCGTGCCACCATGCCGCCGATTTAAACGAAAGTTTAAAATGTATTTCTTCACCTGTTGACAAACTAAAAATCTCCCACTTTCATCTAAAAATGATAAGACAGAATGACTGAACTGAAAATGAGAAACTGAAAAATTTCACAAAGCCTGGAGCGCTTTTGCTCAAGACCCCTTTGAAAAGTTGAAAGAAACTAGGAAGAAAAATATGGAGACATGAGGAGTGGCTCAAGACTTCTGCGCAGTACTGTACATGCACATGCCCCTCTTAGCATCATGCTTAATTCATATGTTATTCAAAAAGCTGTGAGTTACTTCACATGTTGGCTGCGAGCATCCCACAGCAAAGTGATACTTCCATATGCTCCAGCGTTAGTGCCACTGTTCACTTTCAGGCACTCGAGGTTTATCTTTTATTAGACTGACCTCAAAAGCCAGTGAAAGCTCTAGGACATGATTTTAAACGTTGTCTCAATCAAGCCAACCTGAATTTCAAAAGGATGAAACCATTTAAAGATTGAACACTTGAGATGGGTAGTATACAAAAAAAAAAAAAAAAGATAGAAATCTCTGTTGCAGAAAATGAGCAGGTGTCTTATTTTACTCCTTTTTACTTGTAAAATGTTGTTGAGTAGCTTCAAGATGCTGCCTTCAGGCGGAAATGTGGACTGGACTACAGAGAGCTGTTGGTAAGATGAAAGATGAAATTTTTTTTAGCTCCTAATGAGATCACATGAAGCAGTTTATATGCTTTTAAACATCTCCCACTGGAGCCACAAAATGATTTATACAGTACGCAAATACTATTTATTTATTTTTACATACTTTTATGCCATAGTAGTGTAGTAAAACTGGTGAAATGCTCCTTTATTATTCCTGGATTCCACCACAATACATCCTAAATTTTCAAGATTCCCGAAAAACAATTTAACATAATAATCCAACTTCTTGAATATCTTTTAATACGAAGAAGACTTTAAAACAAATGTTTAAAGTATTTGGTGCTAATACCTGTAGGGCTGCCCAGTGTTAAGGCTGAAAGGTGTATCATCTTTAAAAAAAAAAAAAAAAAAGGATAAGCATGACCTCTGAGATTATTTGACAGATGGCATAAAGATTGAAAAATAGACTCCAGACGAGGCGATCATATGCCATAGCCAGGGGTAACAGAGGCCAGCGTGCCAAGAAAGGGGTTAGAGAGGGACACAAAAGCGGAACATGAAAAGTTCGAGGCCACAACAAGCTGTTGCATAACAAAAAAAAGACCTTAACAAACGGAAAAAAACAACAAAGGCCATGTCAAATTCCTTCACTTTATTTTAACACGATCAGCTCCCATAAAATGTCTTTTAGAATTTGTGATGGTAATTCGTGTAATATATTAAGCATTTCCTTATGCATTCAGTGCTTTGCATTAAATTGCAATTTGTGTCCTCTGAGGTCAAATAAGACGAGCTTATTCAGTTTATTTGCTTGCGATTAAGTCAACATCTGTGCTTATTAGGAAACTTGTTCACATTTAGTTAGGCTGTCTGACTCTGTGTACCATATTTGTTAGTTTCAGTTCATAAAATTAGAATTGTTATAATTATTAAAACTATCAATATCTTCGGGAATTCACCTTGTTTTCAGGTTTGAGAGTTGCTGCAATCCCAAATATGATCTGCAGCAATTTAAGGAGTCATGTTGTTGAAAAGGCAGGATTGTGATGCATGACTTTACAGTATCTGGTAGTGCTACATGTCAAAATGCTCTTTGCTTGCAACCCTCTGCCTGAAATATGATGAGCTTAGGTTAAAAGCCCCCAGATCCTCTCATCCTAAAATACTGAGACAGCTAAACCTTCCAATCTAGTCACAGACAAAAAAGAGACTTCAAGTGCAAGTTCTGAGCTCAAAAGCTTGCTACTTGAGCCCACAGAGCAGCAGAGTCAGAAGGAAAAAACTCTAATAAGCTTGTCAAAGTGAGATATCTGTGATCGGTTTTGTTGTGACCCATTTTAATCCAAAATCACTATTCGACTTCACCAGAACAGATGAGTGAGGCTCTGTAATCTCAATATCAATTCTTCTGCCAAAAATAAAGTGGGAGAGGAGAGGGAGAATGAGGGACAAAAACATGTGAAGAGGCTGACACAAACACAGGTGTCATAATGAAAACCACAAAACCTCAATCATGGATAAAAATATTAATGTTTTTTGTTATTTTGATGGCTTGTCTAAACCATTACAGCAGAACGAAATGCTGGTTGCCAATCACCGACTCAGAATCTCAACCACTGTTGGCTGTGGGTGGACAAGCTTCTTCCCCTGATAGCACAGGCTGCCAGAGGAGAGGAAGAATGACAGCGTGGGGGTAGAGGGGGAGAGAGAAAATCATTCAATATTGCACTAAACTACAGCTTCAGCCTATGTAGTGCATTATACTAATGCATATGATATACTTTGTCATGTAGTGTGCTATCTTGCACTACGCTGTAGTGGCAAATATGTATGGTAATAGGCAGTGGACAGAGATTTCGTTTATGTGTGGGTGGGTCTGACTGTTTCTTACATGAGAGCTCATGGTGACTTACTATTCTGTTCATACGGTTAAGAGTATACATATATCTATATAATATACATAATGCATTTGACCTCAATTTATTAGTAAAGCCAGGCATGATTCTCTTTAATGTCAACCATAAAACCAGTATTTACTACATATATCACAACTTTTTATGTAGTCAGTACACTATTGTTTAAATATAGGTATTCTAAAATTATTCACTATGTGTAGTACAGTATAGTTTAGACTGTGATTTTAGCCCACTGGTAGGTGTTTGCTAGGCAACATGATGCATAATGAAAAAATTAGATGTTGTCGCAAAATAAAAATGATTTCCTGAGGTGGTATTTGTGTATGCACATTATATTTGGGTCTTTTTAGTTTATTGGTAGGTTGCTAGGCAACATGATCACATCATATCTCAATGTCACTGCTGTGAAATAAAAATCCTTGTATGCTTTTATAAGTCGTCGAAAGTGCATAAACTCAAAACTCAACAAGTGGATTGTTTTAGCCTGTTGGTAAGTGGTTGCTAGGCAACACGCTTGATGTTGTAGTTTCTGATATAGATGAGAACCTTCAGGGAACCTTGCTCAACTCCTGATCATGCAGGAAGAGTTGACAAACAAACAGAGATTTGCATGTATTATAAAAAGATTACTGTAAACTGTCAATAGACAATCTCTGACCATATCACGTCAATAAAGCTTTACTGAACTGAAATAAACTGGGAAATTTCCAGATGGCAGTATCTCATACAGTGGAAAAAAGGATATGCTGGTGAGGAGGGTGATAGTGCTTTCTAGAAGCCTGCTAAGACGAATACTTAATACTAAAATATGTTAAATCAGTGACATAAAGTAAAAAAGGTTCAAACCTTAACTATGCCTATATATCCCAAGTGTATCCTGATGACAGTTAATCCTAAAAACCACTCCCGGCATAGGCTGAAATGAGCTGGCATATCAGCTGCATTTTTGCTTCACTGCACTTCGGCTGCAATTTTAGACTGATTTTAAAATTTTATTGAGCACCCCTGGGGCACATCCTAAATTAGCGATATCGCTGAGGTTTTAACTTATTATATGCCACAGCTGAACCTGATGAATATTCCCACAAAATAGACTGTGGGTGATGTGACTTTGTAGATACAGCCATGACGTCTCTTTTACTGTTTTTAAAAGAGGAATGTTAAGAATGATTCATCTTTGAGTTGAACTAGTGATAAATTATGATGATACCCTGCAATATTCATCATGGTTGTTGTCAAGCAGCACTAACATATTACCTTATCACTTGATATGGGAGCCTCTAGAGGGGACTTAAATTTGACATTCATTGTAGCTTGCAGTGCAACCAAGAAGCCCCACATTACAGAGAGGTTGGTGCTGTAAGACTTCAGCAAAGGAAAAAATAGTCACAGAATCCATCAATAAATCCAGACTGCTGGAGAACACTGAATCAGATCTAGGTGTAAAACTAAACAAGACTGTCAGTACACAAAATTATTATCTGGAATAAATGTTTAGACCACTCACAATAATCACTCAAAATCAGCAGGAACCACACAGAAACAGTTACTTACAAACTACGGATAGTGGTTTATTTTAAAATACAAATAAATAACCTCTGTGGTGTTTGTCACTAGTTTTGTCACTGGACCTGGTGTAGCGTACTGACAAGTAAATGTTAACAATGTCTATTTAGTGGCACAGACTTGATCCAGTGTGGTCAGTAAACAACACATTCTGTTGTGGCCATGCATTGTTAAAATGTGGTCACAATTTAATTATGTTCCCATGCAATTCTAACCAGTGACCACATCATAATGTTTGGCAAGGCAATATTTTTCCCCCATGTCCCAAAGGAGTTACCGGGTAAGCATTTTTAAGACTATTCTATCTCTTCAAGTTGACTCTAACCTTACATGCCCCAAAGAGTATCAGCGGTTTAATGAAGTTTATTTGCTCACATTTAGCTAACCTTAAAAACTGCATTTTTTTTACTAGCTTGTACTGTTACAGGGAAAAAGAAGCATGTTAAAGCAATGGAAAATAGTTCAAGTCTGAGGCGAGCTTTGACAGCAGCAATCTCTACCTCAGGGAGAAAACAGGAGAAAAGAAACAAAAGAGAAACAACGAAGAATCTGAAGGACGACAATTAAACAGTCTTGTAAAAACAGTGGAAATTTCTCCAAGCAGGAAAAACAACTGCTGTGTACGCGGTAAGAACAAAATGAGTACATCTATAGAAGAAGGGAGGATGCCATATCAGTTCTGCGACAGACTGGCGACAGAGGTGCTGGTGCTCAGAGTACTGCAGGTTTAATCCCTGTAACATTTGCAGTGGTAAAAATAAGTTGTACTGTTGCACAACTCACTGTAATCTGACAGGTGTGTAGGAGAGGAAAAACGTGGAAAAGCTCTCTCGTGCACAGTTTATTTAATTCAGCTACTTGTACACCTTAATGTGTGTCAAAGCACAGAATACTTGTCAAGGGTCTTGCTACCAAAAGTACTGTATGTACATACTTCAAAAAGTAAGTATGCACATACTTGTAACTTAAATACACACTTTTTGGTGGGGAGAGGGTGATAACAGTAAACCTACGCTGACAAAAAGTGGCTAAAATGTGATAAGTAAACGTTACAATTCTATCTTCTATGTACGAACCATTCAGGATGTGAACTCTATAAGCTAAAATAAGTGTGTGAGGATTCCTTACCCATATCCCAGTATACTTTTAATCTTACCATCACACTAGTTGTGGTGTTATTACTAGAGCATTATCCATGTGTCATTTTGCAGAATTTGTAGTGGTATTGTGCTGATGGACGATGTAGTCAGAGATTAACTTTAGATCTTACGATAATCATCATAGCGTATGTATATATGAAGTCTGTATGTACAGCCAACAAGTCGCTACTGACCAAGGAAGGTATGAAGCATTTTCCAGGCTCCTTCTATTCCGAGTACAATTAAGCTAGGTGACTCATATGCATGTACACGTACAGTCATAAAGCCATAATTTTCCATTTTTACAGTGTTTACAATTTCTTGAAATTGATGGCGTCAACACACCAAAAGGTAATGATATTGCCAACATGTTGTATTGTTGATACAATATGGTTTTCTGAGGTCTGCAAACCATTAAATTCTGTCTATATTTACATTTTGCACAGTACCAACTTTTTTGAAATTGCACTTGTAAGAATATCGTAATATCAAATGTCTACTCAAGAAATGTCCAAACACATTTTTGACATAAATACTTTTTGTTGAAAAATTGTCAACTTTTTGTTTCTCCACATCAGAGAATGATGAAAGCCTACCTTCTGGAAATATGCCTTTAAATTTTTTTACATTATACTTTTTGTTTTTTCTTTAACTGTTCATACATTTAGACTAAAATTATTCAGTGAAGATTGCATGGCCTACAGTGAATTGCTTTGAGTGTGAGTGAGTGATTGTGACAGAAATACATTAGGCACTGCTGGCACTCTTGCTGCTTTCTCCTTTCATGTATGCATATACAATGTAATAATCTAAACTAGCTCTGAATCAGCAGCAAATCTGCCACTCACTTGTAAATCAAAGACAATCCTTTGGGAAAAACACTCAGTCGTGACAACATTATGTTGCACATATGATACAGGGAGAGATGCAAACTTTTAGCTGTATTAAATATCCAAACCCAAATAACACGGCTTGTAAATATTCATGAAAAGGCTGGCAGAAGTGTAACGTGTGCCTTCACTTACTGTTGGTTTTGAGGCGGGCTGGCTCACTGTTGCGACTTCCTGCTTGGTTGATAGCCTTGACGAAGAAGATATAACGGGTGCCACTCTGCAAGCCGTGCACCGTGTAGTGGTTCTGCTTGATGTTAGGTACGATCATCCAGCTGTCTGCAGAGTTGTACAAGCCTGGCAGAGCCACAGAGACACACACAAGTACACACAGCATTAGTAACAAGGTTATGTTGCCGCTTTTAAGGTAAGCAGAGTTAGTGTGTCCTGCTAAGAACCTTTTTTTCAGTGATGTTCAAAAGAGTAAAATCTGTTCTCAATTCCGACCAGAGGAGGGTTATTTTTCCTCAAAGCCCCCAAGTGAGTCATCCCCACCCAAATAAGGAGCTCAGAGACCACACGGCTCTCCATGTTATGCAACATTTATGTCTACATACTAATCCATCCCATTACAGTACTTTTACATCAGGTTTAGCATGACAAACTCCCCTGAGGCAATATTGTGCGTTCACTAAGCTAAAACTATAAGCCATTACGAACAAGGTACTCACAATATAAATCTCTGAAGTAAGCGCCTCAAGGCAAAAGACTGTCATTGCCTTTAATGTTCAAATGTATGGAAACGCAGGCAGTAACAACATGACCCTATTTGGTGGGCACTTTGATTTAAAGCAGCTTGCAGTATAGAGTTGGTAATGCCAGTTAAGCTGTGCAGTCAACTGCTTCTAAACACAGTCTTCTCAGTCTCTGAGATGTAGCCGACTGTGAAGGATAAAAAAAGGAAATCTCGGCTGTGAGCTAAAGAGTTGATCGCCCACAATGGGGTGCTCCTTTGGCTTTACTCTAGCGTGAAATAACTGGATTGATTTAACACATTAAAATCACTGTTATCGCACAATTACCTGACCTACCACTCTCATGGTAATCAAGGTATGTTTCCTGATTTCAAAGATGAAATAGGCAACTTTGAACAGAAGGTGAGATTTATGCAGCTGCTTTGGAGGATTTTAGGGGAGGATTGCTGATTTATGCAAAATGGATATTGCAAAACAGGCCAAGTTCGGAGCTGCTGTGCTTACGCTTTATGCATGAACATTGCGTGACATGTTATATTGCGTACCTTTTCCAAAGGCTATCATACAGGACGTGGAAAAAACAGAAACCCAAAAACTGATCACTCTTTCATGGTTTCGTGAACAACACGAGTGTATTAATAACGCCGATAGCTAAAATGAAATGAATGAACTGACAGCATGAATAATAAAACCAAGATGTGCCAACTGGAGACTATACAGAAAATCTATTTTATGGGCAAACATTTTAGAGGCAGTTTATACAAAGAACTGTGAAATTACGAACACATTCAAAAAACAACAACAAAAAAACCCCAAAAGCCATTGCCAAAACCAACAAAGCATCTTGTTTAGTAGAACCACAGCTGAGCCTAACATTTGTAGAGTTGAAAGTAGAATAACCACCCTTTTCATTGTCTCACCCTTCCTCCCAAAGCAAAATTACAAGGAAATAAAAAACACGGAAAGGGAGAGAGTTCTCTGGGCCATGCTTACCTTGTCCCATCTGGTGAGGATGCATTGTGAATTATTGAGTAAGATGGAAACAGCATGCATAAGTAATGGCTGAGAGTCTGCTTGTAAATATAAATACTTCACAGGACGCAAATAAGGCCTTTAAAAGTGAGGTGCCTTTAAGAATGAATGAGGGGAGAGGACTCTTAAGGCTGGAGTGGGAGTTGGGGCTACATTCTTTTCTAAGACAAAGAAAGCACAAGCGACACGTCTTCCTTTAATATGACAGAACCTAATTTACACCTTTACACCAGGTACACGATCCATTTTACATGCAAATGTGTTTTATTTCATCCTAGATTTGCAAATATGCATGCACTGTTAACAATGAAATCCTATTGCTGTTTCACTCGAAAAAAAAGAAAAGAAAATCAAGACTGTTGTTCTGCTGTGACAGCTGTCCCTTGTTGTCATAAAATTTATGCCACCCACCTGTCGTTTTGGCTGCATCCTGCAGAAATTAGGTAGACTACAGTGTTACGTGGGCTTTCAGAAAGAGATACATGGGAAAGATGAGAGAGAAGGACTTCACGCTGCTTTTCATTTTTAAAGCTTTTGATCTCTATAGCACCTCTCCATTTTTGCTAAATAAAATTAGGTCAGTGCGCAGCAATATGCTATTGCTACTTTTGCCAATGAAAGGAGCTTCTTGACACTAGCTTTGGAAAGCACCGTGGCTACAAAGTATGGTGGCGGTGTATGTGAATGAGCCATTTGGGAAAGAGAAAGCGAGGGAATACAGAGAGGAAGTAGATCGGCTTGCGTTGTGCATCCAGACATCAAGAGCTTGTGTATGTATATGTACAGTATGTCTGTGCATCTGTTTGTGTCGCCGTTTTCTCGGAAGCAGGCAGACGAGAAGGGAAGCGCAACATGAAATATCTGGGGAACGCAATAGGGTTTGTCTTTGATGATGCAATATAAAGTTAATGGTGACAGCGTGTGTCTCACTGTGTCCTTGCATGGGTATGTCTTAGTCCTCTGTTCATTTCTTATAAAACAGCCCTACACGTGTGTGTATGTGTGTGTGTGCTCAGCTTACTTTACTTGTACAGGTTAATATTGTCTGACTGGCCTTCAACAGTGACTGAAATCTCATCGCCATTTACTCTTAATGTATTATATCACTTCTAAGACTGATCTGGTGTGGATCAATCTCAGAACTGTTCCCTATTGAGATGCACAAAACGCAATTTTTTACCCCTGCACTTTGGGCTTCCCTTGCGCCCACTGTGAATCTGCTTCTCACCTGTGATAATCATTTTAATATTTCACCACAGGCAATGTTTACGAGCACACATGAATAACAGGTGGCGGAGGGAGACAGCAGGCAGATATTGCTAGCGCGATTACCAGGCAGGCCTCCCAGAAACGCAGTACAAACCGGCGACAGGAACGGGGAAAGTGGCTGATGTCATGCGGAGATGGAAGCAGAGGGAAAGAAGGAAATTACTACTCCCAAACAAAGCGGATGCTGCATTTCTTTTTAGGCAAGTGTAATTGTGGTAGATATTATTCATATCGCAAAGAAAGTGTATTAGGAAATATAGCTACTTGTTTTTGTACTCATAATTAGTTATTAATACCACTCTCCTGTACACACAGATGATAGAGCCAAGGTGTAAAAGGCTTTGCATAAAGACTAGAAAAAACTAGGCTGGCTCTATCCTAAGGTACTAACTACCTATTTTCTAAGAAGACAGATATTTATTTACACTATTAAAAAGCAAAGCAGCATTATGTGGAATATGAGGACCCACCCCAACAGCTCGCGGCAGATGGCCACTCCTCCACGAGCCTGGTTCTGCCGGACGTTTCTACCTGTTAAAAGGGAGTTTTTCATACTATTATTGGATTTTTCTCTGTATGTATTATTGTAGGGTCTAATATATAGCACCTTGAGGTGACCGTTGTTGTGATTTGGCGCTATATAAATAAAACTGAATTGAATTATACTAAATGTATATCTGTAAAAAGATCATTTATGGCAAATCTATTATGACCTTTTATGCTGTTTTACCCATGTTCTGTAGCCCTGAACCTTTCCTGACACTGCCCAAGCTGCACATAAGAACAGGTAATTAAATGTTTTTACGTGCGTCTGTGAGAATAAAGCAAGTAACTGTTCTGTGATTTCACAGCATGCCAACGAGTGTTGCGTGTTCTGCCTCTGGCATGCACGGCGTCACTTGAAGCATTAAGAGTTGCTGATGGGTGCTATATGTGAGAACAGGCAACGGCAATGTCCTGACATGATTCTCTCAATATTTTCCAAGGTGTTATGACATTAGAAGGTTGTAGTATATAATGAAAAAGGATAAAATAAAATAGTGTACAACTAAGTGTGTTTAAGAGCCTCAACAGAAATACACAGACAAGCCTCAAAATGATAACGCAGACTTTCACAGTCAAATCTGGTTGAAAATCAAGATGGAAAAACAAATATTTATGAGGAAGTAAATGTGTAACTGGATAATCCATGATGCCAGTTGGCAGATGGCACCCGCATTCGTCAACAGCACTAGACACAACAACTTTCAGAGGGCCACAGGTAGCAGCCACACACACGATGGTATTTGGTTTCACTTGCTGATTCTATTTTCTGCCGCTTTGCTTGGATGATCCTGCAAAGGCAGGGTTCACAAGGCACCACAACCCCACTTCTCCTCCTCATGGGAAGGCCAAGTCTGAAGATGTGGCCAGGCGAGAAAAAGGAGAGAGACAGGATGGCACTCAAGTGGGAGCATTTAGCCACTTGGAAAGTTAGAGAAAAATACTATGGTAAAAACTCAAGTGGCAAACTGGGCTAAATGGATTTCTCCATTTCTCAGTTTCTCCTACGAATCTCTAAGGACTCTGTGGCAGCACACGGCTGAATATCTGAGTCACTCAGTCTATCATAGCTGAAATGTATCCTGATGTTTCAAATGGCTAGAGCACTTGAGTTGCATGGTTAGATGGAGAAATGTCAGGCCACATAGAGGAGAAGAGAGAAGAGGAGATGAAAAGATTAGAGAGGCACAGGTGTTTGTGTGTGTGTTTGTGTGCGTATGTGCTTGAATGTGCACGATTATGTACATTAATCACATCCTTCTCATATCAGTAAGTGGTTTTCACCTCCCCTATGTACCCATTATCCACTCTGATTTTCACCAGTCCATCCGTTTGTTTTCTCCTTGGCAGTGGCCTTTCTTTCACTTCATTTACGTCGCGATAGCCATTCGGTTATAGTGCTGATTAGAAAACAAAAGCTAGATGGAGACAAATGCATAAAATCCCATTTAGGAATATTATGTTTGTGTCATTCTACGGTATAATATATATATTTCTGCGTTTAAATGTCAAAAAACTGAATACTGCTCACTTGAATACTAACATGTTTTAAATAACATTCAAACCCCCTTAAAATACACATTTATATTTAATGTAATGGTGCCTCAAATTTTAGTCATTTGCTAGTAGCATTATAACAAGTCAGTCACAGAGCTAATGATTAGAAACTAATTAGAAAATAAAACAATACCGGTAAGCATAATTTCTGCCTGTGTCCCAATATGTAGATTTTTACTGGCAATAGTGTCATAATTTATCACTGCATCATTTTACTGCCACACTGTCTTTTGCTATAAAGACATTTGAATATGTGCACTTAAATTGCCCAATAATGTTATGAAGGGAAAGACCGTGTTTAAATTTTCTGTAACGTGTAAAAACCTGACAAGGACGACAGTGTTTGACTTTAAAGGATTCAAAAAGATTCAGAAGAAGAAGAAGAAAAAGAAGACCTGTGCTCTGAGTCCTGGTTCCTAAATGAGAGAAGTGACCCAGAAGTAGCTGTGTGGTGACCAAATGAAACAAATACTAAGAAAAGTAGCTTCATTGCTTCCTTTATTACCTCCTTTAGCAGAGGATGCACTGGATCATCTTTAATGGAAGGAGAGGAAACGATGCATCATCTCAATGTTCATGAACACACTTATCAAAATTGAGAAAGTGGTGCAGATCAGCTAAATGTTAAAAGTAAGTACATGTTCTATTGCATACCATAACCTACTGATGTACTTTGAGTTTTTAAAAACATCCTTTTAAATGCACTGGTGAACTATGACTGTGTCGCTGCTGTAATAAAATCTGCTGCTTGTCAAAGAGTCGTATGAAGTCTTGCATGTTCTTCCATGAAGAATGCACGCTCTCAAGATAATGAGCTTGATCAAAATGTGTTTAATTTTCTTTAAAACTCAGTTTGCATTGGTTACGTCCATTGCTGTATTGCTGGGATTGTGATGGATGGATGAAGGGAATTTTATTTGGGTCCTTTCCAAGGAGCTGGAAAGGAGTTGCGCTCCTCAGCAGGAAAATAAATTTTATTCCACTTTATTGGCTAAGCAGGTCAAATTAGTGTGATTGCAGGGTGATCTACTAATAGCGTGCTACTTACAAAGATGCAGCCAGTTCATTTTGATAATAACTACCATTCTGCCAAGAGCAGCGCAACTTAGCGGCTCAAAAACCAGCAGTCCTGACGAGGAAGCATGTAATCTGCTAACCTAAATAATACAGTCTGAGCACGGGTCTTAAGTATGCGTTTCTCACTGATAACGGCACGGCAATTCAGATTACTGAGAGGAGGCAAAAGGAGAATCAATATGTTTTTGATACAAGGGATAATTCTTCTGATAGAAATTGATGTTGCCTGTTTGTGGTGCTGCAGGTTGAGAGTCAGCTGGAGACGTGAGTTGTTATAAAGTATTCCAGTGTATAGACCTGAAATCTGTGTGTAACAGCGTGTAATCTGTGTGATGTGTAGAAGAAGACCAAATATTATCTGTCATCAGATCCAGAGCCCTCCATTTGTTAATGAAGATGGTGTTAAAGTACCATATACAGAAATGTGTGCATTGCTTTTTTTTGGTACCTTTATTATTCAGGAGCAGAATTATTTAGGGCTTGGCTCTAAACATTCAGGGTGAGGACCGGCCGTAAAAGTCCAGCCTTTGTAATAAAGATGTTTTTCATTAGTTTTTCTCGCCTATTTGGCCATCTTCTCAACATTGCAGGTTCAACATGGCGCACATTTGGCGTGACATTGTTACCGCAAGTGCGGCCCGATACTCTGTGCACCACATTTTAAATCCTCACCAATTCTCCTACACACCTGTCATTGAGCCTTTACTTGATCTCATGATGTTTTTAGATGAGGTCAAGAAAAAGCTGCCAGGAAAAGAAGGTGATATTTCAGATTTTAATACTAGAATTAGGAGCCTGCTGAGTCAGCCACGTGACGGTGATAGTGGATTGAAATTTGCTCTGAAAACTAAGCATTTGCTCTTATAAACTGCAGTATGATCTCTGTTCTATTATAAAACACCTCTAGTAATTGCAATTCATATCTAACGGGAAAAGCACTGAAAGCAAAACACTTTCATCATGGTCGTGTTTAGTTAGATTAAATCTGTTTGATTCTTGCCGACTTTGATCTGCTAGCGGAATAAATGTTTGGGAAATATCACAAGTACATTGTACTGTTACAGCCCTGAAATAAAAAAATATGGTACTCATACAGGGATTGGGGTATTGAGGATTAATGGGGAAGGTTAAAACTGTGAAGCTATGATCCTCAGTTTTTGTGTCTGCTGAGTTTTCACACTGCTTAAACAAATATGTGATTCTCTCTCAGGCATCCCCTTGTGTTACAGTATGCACTGTATGGCCTATTTTATAATGAGTACTCTTGATAACTCAGCTCCATCTCTCTAAAAATACAAGTATGGAAAACAAAAAAGACAAAAAAATAAAATCCAGGTTATCCAACACAGCTGGTATAAAATATTGAACATATCAAAATAAGACTAAGTAATGCTGAAATGATTGCAGTGCTTTGTTTCTTGAACCCGAAGAGAGGTCAGTGAAAATGGTTTGCTTAGTGCTTCTGTGTAGATAGATGTACATTTTATATATATTTTATGATAAAAACTAGAAGATTCTTATAATACCACAACAGCAGCGGGGTCACACAATTCCAGGCTACAAACACGGGCTGTAATTGAGGATGCAACTAAATGGAGAAGAAATTAGAGCTGGTGGCTAGGCAACAGCAAAAGGAAGGAAGTGCAACAGAATGAACAGCCTGAGCAGAAGCAGTCCGTGAAAATATCGTGCAGTCAGTGGTCCATAGAACTGCAGTCGAAGAGAAGTTGTCAAAGTCAAGTGAAGTGCATCATGCACAGTGCATGAAAAGAAACGCATAAACAATGGGAGGGCTATGTGACAGCCAGTGGCACCAGATTCATTTCAGATGTGGGGGACTAGTAAAAAGTCAGCCAATAAAATTGATTTAAAACTATTGCAGCATGTCAGCTGTCCCCTCTCATCCGAAAAATGGTTGGGGGAGAAAGTAACTGTGGATGGTTCTACGTGAGAGAATGCAAAAATCCATGGGACTCCTAAAGTTTTGCTCAGTTTCAGTTAGCATCCATTCATCCATAATCTCCACTTATCCAATTCAGGCTGGTTGGAAGGCAGGGTAGACCCCGGACATGTCACTAATCTGTCACAGGGCTAACACAGACAACCAATTTAGGATCATCAAATAACCTAACCCCACTTCGTTCTGTGGGAGGAAGCTGGAATATCCAGGGGGAGCCCACAGAGACGTGAGGAGAACACTGAAACCTGGAACGTGGTGGATTTGAACCTAGGACCTTGTTACTGTGAGACAGCATCATGTCCAATGAGTTTGCTCTGCCTTGTTCTTTACTCTTCCCCTCTATTGAGTGTGTGTTACTCACTGATGAAGTTTGTTTGGCCTGTGTAGATCGTGTACTGCAGCTCATAGGAGGTGACGCTGAACTCGTCCTCAGACGTCCAGTGAACAGTGATGGTGTCGTGGGAGGCGGTGCACAGCTCGTCTCTTATAGATGGAGGGTTGGGAGCTACGTGTGGAGGAAACAAGAACACGATCAAATAAAATAAATGTTAGAAAGCGTCATCAAGTCATTTCGTCTTAATTCTCAGAAATATAATACGTCTCAACAGCTGCATAAAATTTTTACTACTTGAATTTGACACTAAGTGGACACGAGGTAATTGTCTTTCTAAAGGGGAGTTTTGTGTGTTCATAACGTCTTTCAGACATTCGTTTTCATTTATCTGAGGGCATATGAATGTGTTGGCTTTGTGTCAGAATGAAAACCCCGGTCACTTTTGTAAAGATCGTGATCACACCCTTTCTTGGTCTGACCTATTAATATTTAGGCAGCACATTCAACGTGGAGAAGTCTGAATGGCATGGAGCCATATAGCAAACAAACGAACACAACTTCTGAACAGGTGTGAGCCTGTGTTTTGTTTTGGCCAATGAAGACTTTAATTAAAGAGAGGGTGTTGACATCCAAAAACAGATGACATATGAGATCAGGGTTCACAAAGAGCAAAGTACAAGATGTATGAGGAGATAGAGCAGAGTTAGAAAAGCTTCCTTTGTGCTTTTTTGTCCAACACAATCTTAGATAACTTATACTTTGTAACTGTCATAGACAACATGAGCATTTGTTGAGTTAATCTGCTGCTCCTTAAGGCCAGATGACTTTTCTGTCTGAAAGGGAGACAGCTGAGGTGCCACGAAAAGCAATAAAGTCAACAGAGGTTAAGGTTTTGAAAGAACCATAAAATAACATTACTCTCTTCCCTCAGGAAAAGATAGGTTTGTGTATTTTGGTTTCAGTTGCCGTCCAAATGTGAAAATCAAAGTCTGATAACTCGCATTTGTGAATTACAGAATGTCAAACAGGACAAACGTGTGTTTTTATCCTGTCTTCCTCCCCTCACCCCTAACCAGTCACACCAGATTGCTGCCCCTACCTGAGCGTGGCTCTGCAGGAGGTTTCTTCCTGTTAAAAGGGAGTTTTTCCTTCCTACTTTCACCAAAACACTTGCTTATAGGGGGGGTCATGTGATTGTCTGGGTTTTTGCTGTTTTCTTTGTATTGCATTTCTTTGTAGGGTCTTTACCTTACAATGTAAAGTACCTTGAGGTACTTTACATTGCTTTGATTTGGAACTATATAAATAAAATTGAATTGAATAAGTCAGCAAAGTTGTGTTTTCCATGTCTGAAAAGGGCTTATGTGACAAGGCTGGATAGTTTTCTTAACTTATAGAGAACGGTTTTGTTCTTTGAAACAGTGAATCAAAAAACAAAAACAAAACCAAGACAGCAGCAGGACGACTGTTAACATATCTACTGCAGATTTGACAGGATGTGAATTTACCTGTTAGGTAATCTAGTCCTTCCAGAATCTTCTTCTCTCGGGAGAAGTCAAGAGCAAAGTTGTCAAACGCCTCGTTCAAGTTGACATCTGGGATGAGCACCTGCGAGGAAGCCGTGGCCATTGCAACCCTTTTGAGTTGTCAGGACACGGGGGCGAGCAAAGTAAATGGTAGAGAAGGAGGGATGAGAGGTCCGATGAGGTGACGAGGAAAAGAGGGATGGAGCAGGAAAAGATGAGAGGTGATGAAGAGATGGAAAAATAAGAGCAGAGAAGTGAGGTGAGATGGCAAGAGGAGAGAGGTGGTAGACATTATTAGTGACACGGAAAAGGGCAAGAGAGGGGAAAAAATTTAAAAGAATACAAACATGAAATTCATAGTCTCAGAATAAATGTCTACATCCAATCCAACTCAGAATGTCTGCCTTGGTGTTGTCAAAACACACTCAAAGCAGACATGCACTGACAGACTTACTCTACAGTCTCTACAGCTTTGTGGAAACTTGTGCCTACTTCTGCTTTGAGCATCAGTGAGCTGTCTGTGGCAGGAGCCAGCCAGAACCACAGTGCTGGCAGGGTTACACAGCAGTGCAGAGTGGAGGACAGATCAGCACTAGTCCTTAAGACTTCAGTTCCTCAGTAAAGAGAAACCAGTCAGTCAATAAAGTGCACGGCCAGGTGGTTGAAAGAAAAGTGGAGCCGAGGCCAAATAAAAGATAGTGTGCTAGCCGTGGCTTTTGCAAAGGTCTTTGTGAAAGAGACAGAGCAAAATATCTACAGGAGGAGGACGACGAAGGAATGAGGGTATTACAGAAGTGCGAGGGTTGAAAGGAAAACTGCAGAGCTGGCCCTTAAATGATAGATGATTTTCAACAGAGGCCTGACATTGATCGCAAGAGCCAAAGACTTTTGATAAAATGCTGATTTCACCAGCAGCCCCTTCAAGTGGATTTCACAGAGGTAAAAATCGAAAACTCATTGTAGGGCAGAGGTTTTGATTTAAAGAGTCAAAGACTTATTGCCAAATACTCTGACAACTATCATGCAGCCTGCTACAAGATGACACAACTCCACACGGAAAAAGCGAGACAAAAACCCCAGTCAGGATGACTTGTCAAAAGCCTCCCACTTGTCTGGACTATTAATAGCTATAATGAAGTGAAATTAGCATATTGTTGCAACAGGCAGGTGGTATAAGTCGGTGCGCCGCTCCACCTACCTTTCGGCGACATTTCTGGCAGTCTGAAGGAAGCGGGCGTGGTCGTTCTCCTTCAAGCTCTGCTCAGCCTGTGTGATCAGGGCACTGGAGCGCTCCAAACACTGGCGACAATTTGCAATCTGCTGAGCCAACTTGCGCAGTTTCATCACCTGGAACAAACAAAGCACACGTTGCCACGTTACGACACACGCGGTTCGTTTTCATTTGCACACTGTGAGCCTTGAAGGAATACATCGCCCTTCTCGATAACTCGACTTTTAAATTTTTCATTTAGCTAAGAGAACGCAGACGACATTGCCAGCACCTGGTCTAGTAAAAGATTCACAAATGCCACCGCGACATTCTTTTACTATGCGGGAATCTTGACACGTACTCTATGTCTCTAATCCCCATCTCCAAAACTTAGACAAAAGTAGTTCACTGGTGTTATTGATCTTCTATGTTCATCTTCTGGGACTGAAAATAACTTTCTATTTGCTCAGGGCAACTTGTGTGCCTTCCACTGCAAAAATTCAGGAAAAAAGGATCTCAAAACTCTCTCTATATCCAAAAAAAAAGAAAAAAAGAGAAAAAAAGAGCCCTCCTCTGCACTCCAATAATTTCAGTTTGGTGGATTTTTTAAATTCATTTTGACAGTAACTAAAAAAAGCCAATTGTGCTTTGCTTCCCACATCGGCACACATTATTGACACAAAGACAGCACTCTCTCAGATGATTTTTGCTAGGTGAACTTTCCATATTGCAGAGTTAACTGAAGTTTTATAACCAAAGAAAAACAGACGCAGATATTCAAACACATACGACCGAGCGTGATCAAATGTTATATCCACAGAAGAATCTGAACGTGCAGAAGCAATTAGCAGATGACATTAGAGTTTATGATTAAGGATGTTTATCTACTCACAAAAAACAATAAAACTATGGAGTCCACACAGAAACGCAGTCGTAGACATAGTTATCTGAGACATGCACCAACAGGAAAAAGGAGAAAAAGAAGCAGAGGGCCTGAGTTTAAGTGAGCCCATTGGATCTATGCTCACATTGACCTTAATATCATGTTGCACAATCAAAGGGCAGATAGTTCTAGGTCACTGGATGAGGGGCACCAGTCTGTGCATACATACCCATGTTTAAAAACTGTGAAACGAGGCCTGACAGGAAATGGATGAGACACTACTGGCTGTAAAAGTCACAGTTCTTTCCCTCCTACCTTACCAAACAAAAGAGACATCGAGCTCGTCTTTTGAGCACCTTGTAAGCGCATCTACTGTGCATTCACGTGGTGCGCATGATTCAAATGTAGCAGCGCAGACAAACAGGAAACTGCTGATTTTGAACCGCATAATAATTTGCTTCATTTTCATCACAAAGCATCATGCTGCGCGAATCAAGTCAGGTGACGTTGTCGGGTCAGGATTCAGACACGAGCACGGTTTGTAAAGTCCTTTTCACTGTAATTTGTTAGCGTGTGTGCTTTAATGTCATTTCCCACCGAGCAAAAGGAAAACCACGATGAGCAAATTTGAAATGAAAGTAATCTGTTTATCTTTATTGCTGCTCATATCCTGATCCTGGAAATGAACTTAGTTTGATGTAAAAAACCAAAACAAACCAAAACAAAGGGTCTTTGTGAGCGCTGAGACTGCCAGCAAGAGGCAACTGTAGAATTCAATACCGGCTTTAGCGTGGAGTGCTGTTAAATGATTAAATAAATCATCTGTGAATCTAAAGGCAAAGAATGAAGTTAAGTCTCTTAATTTCAGGCTAAGGCTAATTTGAATCTCTAACACTAAACAAAACTAAAAAGTTCACATGGTTAAAAGGTCACCATCAAAAGTTTTCATGGAATCTAAAGTCCACTTTCCTTCCCGCTGCTGGAAAAGCTGCTGCTGCTGCTTTAGAAGTCTCGTTAAGCTGGAGTCTTAATGGAGTTTTCAACTGACATCTCAGCTGCACTTGCACTAAGTCCGCCATAATCTCTTGTCACTAAAAATGACATTTGAGCAGGTTGTTGACTGCAAAGAGAGGAGAAGCGAGAGGAGGTTTAAAGGATGAATTGTTATTTGGCAACATAGGCCGCAAACAACAATTTCAGAGATGATTACTTCTCTCCTGCAAAATAATGGACAATATGGCACGGTCTGAGTGTGTGTTCGTGTGTGTGTGTCTCTTACTTTGTGCGAAGCCTACAGTTCGTGACTTAAAGCTGAAATTGAACCTTCTAATATAATTTTAATACTTATGAGGTGATGCTACAATATTTAAAGTTGTTTTTTTTTATCATTTTACTGAGCCAAAACTTTTTCAGAGGCTGAATTTTCTTAAAGTGCAATCATAGATATGAAAACAAAGCAATGTGTTATTAATGGCTTATAAACATAATACGTTTTCTCTCACTCCAGTTGATTGAAAAACATATTTTTGTAGCTAACATTTAGCAGTGACATAATGGTTAAATTACTAAATAGTCTTCTGTAGGTATTTTTGCAGCTACAGGTATAATCCCCTGGTGGCCATTAAAACAAATGCATCAGTCTTTCATACTGTTTATCATTGAAAGTAGATGAAACCAGGATATGACTGCATACAAAAAGACAGAATCTCAACAACAGATAAATCCAGCTGATGCTGTGGGAATATATGTCATCTGTAAGTCATGGTAGCATGAAGCGCTATTTTACAAGTAATGACCAGCCATCAGTCACTAGATTTTGGATGTGGATCCTTAAACTTTTACAGCCTTGATTTGCTTTTAAAGAAATAGAATAAACAAAACCACAGCACTGAAAACAAGCCAAAGCCAAAGGCTTTGTATGGCCGACCATCCATCCTGACCTGGCTCTGAGAGACAAATGTTATATTTGCACATTCACAAGAGGCACTTGTCACATAAACACAGAGACAGGTTGTTTAAGTGGTGCCAACAACAGTAATGCTGTTGTTTTTATGATGAGTCCCTACCAGGCATAAGCTTTTAAAATGAAGTTCAAATGACCCATGAGATTGTTTAAAAAAAAAAATTGTGTTAAAAAAAATCTAGTATGTAACACTAAAAGAGTTTTGCATTGTTAATCCTTGGAGTTTGAACGGTTTTCAAGAAAAGATAACGGAAAAGCGGCAGAATAGATGCTTGGAAGACAGGAAGTCATATGACAAAAACACACAAACAGAAACCCGGCCGTGGGAATAGTCTGGTTTTTTTGTTGGTTTTTTTGTTATGTGCGTGTGTGTGAGCTGGGAGAGATTAAGTATGACTGCTGAGTCTCCTCTGCATGATACAGACCTCATTATGAAGAAGTAAGAGAGAGAATGGGAGCACCTTGCTCACCATGATCAAGCCTGTATAATCCGGTTATTCTGTTCCAGAGTCACCTCTGAACACTTTCCTTTATGAGACTGTCCTCAACAGGAAGCCATCTCAGTACTTTGCTCATAAAATGTACAATATGAGCCGTGTTTTTGTAGCAATGTCGCTGTGTAAAATATCAATATTCATCTTATCCTTTGCTCTCTTCTACACATTTGAATTAGTCAAGGCGCATTTGATTCATCTTCCTTGACCTTTCAAAGTGATGCATACGGGCTTCCTACATTTGACCGCTGTACCTTCAGCTGGAGAGCCTTTTACAGGCACAGACTCTCAGGAGAACAAACCTTGCTCTTTGTCTGCATTCATTGTCGACACACTCCTCTGTCTCACACACACACAAACCTATTTTAGTCTTTGTGTTAACTGTTGGGAAATTTCTCTGTGAAGCTCCTCTGCCACCTTGGATCCTTCACAAGCACTTAAAATTTCACCTCTGGAAGGGTTATTCATGGTCAGAGACGGGACAACCACCCATATACACATGGGCATGAGTATACACACACACACATGCACACACACGCACACACAGAGCCAAATGTGTATCTGTCTGTGCAGTTAGTTGTGGACTTTCTAAAACAGCAGCAGGAGGTTCAGAACAGTCTTTCCTGCCATTTTAAATTCTTTCCTCACACATTCATGTTGACTGCCTAAATATGAGGAGAGACTGTTATTGCTCTCTTTTTTTTTTTATCCTCCGTGCTTTTCATTTCTCGTAAAGCCTGCATGTGGTGTATATTTGGGTAAACAAGCAGACAACCACACAAATATATTCTGTCCACGGCATCGTTGCTTTCATATTCATTCGCTTCTGCAAAGCGATGGTGGGTCGGGCTTATTGCCTTACTTTAGATGGCAAGGCGACACAAGTTTTTGAAATATGAACTGCCGAAAACTGAATGAAACGATGTAATATGAATTCACCGAAGTCATCATCTCTCTCTTCTAAGTGCCAGTAATCACTGTTTTTGTTTATGCACGCTGAATAAAAATGCGTCTAATCTTGGACTGATTCAGTTAATGACACACGCAGAAGATCGTCCATCTATAACTCGTTTTGGTTGTACGGTACACTTAAAGCTGGGCATACGCTGTGCGATTTTTTTCCAGTCGCGTTATTCAGCTTCTGCTCAAACTGTACGATTGACTTGCAGGGGTTAGAAGTTCGTAGGTCACGATGCAGGGTCTCACACTATACGGCCCGATGCTCTGATGCGACCCGAGTGCTCAAACTGTGCGTCCATAAAAATGAAGGTAATCTGTCGCTCGCTCTCCCTCTCTGTCTTTCACTCACACAGACACACCACCGCCATCAACTTTGCTAAATTGCTAATGAAAAACACTGATCAGGCAGCTGTGATTGAGCAGCAATGTAAATCCAACTATTTTTACGGTTGTTGTGGTCGTGATGATTTTGTGAGGCCACATGGAAAAGGCTCGGATGAGCTTTCCAAAATTCTACAAGTGCCTCCATCGCTTGCGTCCAGATCACACGCTGTACTGCCGTGCTACTCCGTCTTTTTCACTGACGTTTATGTGTTTGCACGTGCGCAGTGTGAGAAGCTGCGGTGACACCCTCACGACGGTCGTGACGACCAAGCGATTGATGATCGGGAGCTGGTCGTGAGGTGTTAATCGCTTCTCGTTACCCCAAGTATACTACACGATGCACGACGCACGATGAAGGCCAAAATCGGGCCGATCACCAAAACGGTTGCACGACTGAAAAATCGGCTCAAAATGGGCCAAAAATGGCACAGTGTATGCCCAGCTTTAGAGATACGCTTATACACCGCCTGGGGTTCCTTAACAACTCCCAGCAACATCATTTACAACAAAAGATCTTGTTTAGTTTTTTTTTATTAGGAAAATATACATTCTGCCTGCCTCAGCATACATTCAGTTAATTAACTATAGATCTTATCTCAGGAGTTTAAACAATATTCAGCTTTACACTCAACAGTAACTAAAAATACAACATCTGGATGATAATCTTGCTCTGACTGATTAAATCTATTGGGACCTGTTGTGGTCATTTACATTTCTTTTCAATTCTTGGACTCTGCAACTGTGGCTATGCATGATTCACAGTTCAAAATAATCCATATTTATCTTAAGTTATCTTAGACTAGGCCTTGGCGCAGCCCCTCAGTTCCACGAGTGTCTCCCTTTAATGTCACAAGCCCTTTAAACTCTTATGATTTCTTGTGACTGTGTGCAGTGAACTTGCAGTCTCGTTAACTCTGAAGTGAAGAGTCAGGGTTAGCTTATTAAATACATTTTGGAAAGCCAGAAATCTGTTGCTGTCTACATATCCTGAAATTCATATTAACTACTTACACTCGTAGTCCAGTCAGAACCTCATAGATGTAAAACATATATTGAAAATTTACTCTAAATAAGTGAATATTGTAGTTCTTTCAGGACAGCAGTTTAACTGCAAAATGGGATAGATGCTCAGGAATCTTGTTATTATATATAACCAGATTACAGTCACTTGGCAACCAGTTGAGTCAAGTTCCCTATCGTAAAGAGACACATCCCAGGATGAGTTACGCTCATTGGCACAGACTGACTCAGACTGATTACAATATCATGGCAACCTCTCTGAATTTCTAAATTAGACAGCCATTATTTGCAAACCTTGACCAATCTGAGAGTAACTGCAGACACACTAAGTTGGACCGTGAGTGTTTGGAGGCAGGTTGCCTTTCTTGAGGTGACCTGGGCAATTGCTTTGTGATGAAACGTGGTCGCCAAGAGATTGAAGGTATTGCACGCTCATCCGCTGGTAACTGCAACTACTTGCATTCAGGGAAAAAAATTCCAATAGTTGATTATGTTAATTTGGCTACGCCTAGAAATTCTGTCCATAAAAATTATGAACAGAATCGGTGACAAAGGGCAGCCCTGGCGTAGCCCATCACCCACCAGGATCGAGTCCGACTTATTGCCGGCTGTACGGACCGAGCTCTTGCAACGGTCGTATAAGGACTGAATGGCCCGTAGCATGTTCATCTGGATTTAGCATTTTCAGTGGGAGAAATGTTTTGTCACTCATCCAAGTGACTTCCTTCCTTCATGACTTCTTCAGATAAGTGAAGAAGTCATTTGGATGAGTGACTTTTTATTTATTTTTAATTAACTTACAGGGAACCATAGTAGGTTCCCTGTAGGTTAATAAAATGCCAATATTGTTGTTTGTTAGCTTTGTTTTTTTGTGTCTTAAAGGTTAAAACAAAAATCAGTCAGTGCCACCTTTGTGATTGTACCTGAATTTGAATATTTCAGACTGCACTTAAAAGACGCTTAAAAAAATTTAGTTGAATATAATACTTTACCTTGGATTCTTTGATCTTCACGGCGATGACCTGTTTTCTCTGGCGAATGATCTCCACCAGCTCATCACACTCCTCTACCAGCTTAGCTTCATGCATGGCTGTGTTCACCTGAAGAGAAGCGAACACACAACTTAAGAAACCCTCACAGCCTCACTTTAAAGTCAAACTGTATATTCACTGACTTGCTCAGGTTCAATGTATCTTATATTTTGCTTTTGGTGTCTGATATCAAAAATGTGTCTGCACATCTTTCCTCGTTCACATGCTCTCTTTGGGAACTTTGTAAGACTTTCGGAGTGGCAGGAAGGATCATTTGCATCATCGCATACAGAGCACGTCCTATAGTTTTCCATTTCATTAAGAATTCTGCACACCAGGAAAAGTGCCTTAAGCAACGTGCACCTGGATTAAAAATAACTTGTGAAGAACAAAACAAGGAAAAGTGATTTCCAACTCATCAGCTGTCACTGGGAAGATCATAAATCAATATATTAGGTACACGAATCCAAGGTTAAACAAAACAATTCATAAATACACATAAATATGGCAAACTAATTGGTCAGCCAATTAGGGGGCATTGCAGGTAGTGAGAAACCGACATTTTAAATGTACACTGTAGATGGAATTTATTATTCATTCGCCAAAAATGTTCTTGTCCTTGCTGGAGCCCATCTCTCCTAATAAAAAGGGTTACTGTGCAGTTGGATTTGAAACACTGTTTTATACTTGTATGCGGCATGAATTTATTACAAAAATGGTGCATTAAATGATTAGAGTTACACTATTTAAAAAAACATGTTTATTTAACTCGGAAAAAGCCAAGGTGGATTATTTGAAAACTCAAAGGCACCCAGAAAAGGTCTGTGGAGACAATAATTAAATCACTCATAGAAAATGCTCACACCAAGCCAATTTAATAGATTCTGTGATTGTTTCAGGACCAAAGTCACCAAGGCAACTCTTCATCAGTACACCATTTCACGCCAGCACTAAATGAACATCCATCTTCAAATTTGTGTGTGTGGGTGGGTGAGGGTTTTTTTTGGAGACACTAAGGGTGTTTGCTGAATTTCAACAATGAACCACTATTAAGCAGTTTGCTCATTATGAAATATGCATACAATTACTGCAAAAGCTTTAGAACCACTTAGGGCAGGGTTTTAGATCATAAAAAAAGATACTCCAACTTCACTGTTGAACCAAAAAAGAGAACAGAAAATCTAAACGGCAATTTGTCCAGTGAGTGGGTTGTGATTTCTGATTCATGAGCAAACAAAGGTACAAAAAAGAGACAGAAATGACATCTATACTTCCAGCCTTTACTGTGTCAGGGTTTCTGGGTTGCTGACCCAGTATTTTCAGTTCACGTTCACTGTTTATCTACTGCCTGTTCCACTTCCTGTGTTATTGTGTTAGCCTTGGTCTGTGTGCATTATGTTCAGTCCTCTTCCCATTATCATTAGTTCATTATGTTCAGCTGTTCACTCACCTGTCTCCAATCGTTGTCATTGTTAGTCATGTATTTAAGCCCTCTCTTCCCTTCAGCCCTTGTCGTGTCATTGATGTTATGTTGTCGTTTCCGCCTGCGTTCAGTCAGCTAGCCATTCAGTCTTTCAGTCAGTCAGTCAGTCAGTCAGTCCGTCCTTCATTCAGTCATTCAGTCAGTCAGTCGTCCAGCCAGCCAGCCCTTTCCTACTCCTGTTCTGTTTGTTCACTCCATCGACAATAAACACCAACCTTCACCTACCTACCTGTGAGTCCAGCATTTGGGTCCTCCTTCTCTCATCCACGACACTAATCCTGACAGACTGGTTTTAGGTCTGGGCGTACCTTACCTGCTTCATCTGCTCTAATAGTCATATTTTTTTATTAAATAATTTTTATGTTTCATACAGTAACATAAAGATGCACAAAGCTCATATCTGTTATCTAAGATCATGTTGTAACAGAGATGTAATTGGCTGTATTTACACCTGTGCAGAGGTTTACTGTAAGTGCAACCTCTATATCTCGATGAGTGATTTTGTCTGTAGGAGTCACTTCAAACCATTACAGAAATTACAAATATACTCCAGAATAAAAAGAAATAAAACTAACCCAGCAGGGTGACAGTGGGAATTTTTCACCCAAACTGGCAACTTCAGAGTTATTGAGAAAATTCAGACATGAGGCTAGAAATTTCACTTCAAATAAGACGTTTTCAGAGGCCACAAACATTTACAGAGAACAGTGTTCCTTGAGCTGCTTCGCTAGCTGCTGCAGCGTTTGTTGTCACAAAAAGCTACAGGTGAGTGTTTCCTGCAGGGACGGGACTGTGGCAAGAGCACTTTTGTTCTTGGCTGGCAACCATAACACAGTACTACACAAGGAGATGCACTGCGAGGAGACCTCTTTTACTGTGGCACACGCAATCTTACAGAGGTGCAATGATGACATTTAAATTAAAGATCACAGCAGTGATAACAAAATACAGCAGAGCAGAATTTACAAAGATAAATGCTCATGTGGGATAGAGTAGATTTAAATGAGTAGATTTTTTTTTACATACAAACAAACAAAAAATCACCTTGATTAAGAAGCGTTTTCTTAATGTTATTAAAAATATACAGAATGACATAGATGCACATTATGATCTCTTACTTATCCACTGATCGACTGATATGATCAAAGGAATTCATTGGACTGTGTGTTTCTAAACTGTTCAATAACAGAAAATAATCCATATATATATATATATAATTAGAGATGTCAACAGTACCAACGCATACAGTACCTTTTCACACCAAATTGTGAGAAAGCAACATTACTAGGTAATTTTTTTTAGTTCTGTAGATAGTATAGACAGGTGTGCCGTGGAAGATTATCTGGTTCAATCTGATTAGTGATCGGCGTGAGTAACGGGCAGAACAATTACATTCTCTTCCACTAGAGGGCAGTGCAACTACCTGCTCTAATTAAAAGGGTTGCCAATGCCAACTGCCAGTAAGACAGAAGAAATTACATTTGGTGGTGTGCCATGTGACTTTTCTAATATGAAATATGTGTCTTGGTTCAGGGTTGGGAAGCACTGACCACCCAGTCTTTATGAAGAACTTCGAGAGGTCAGTAAAGGTTCTGATTCAATAACAATTAAATATTAAAGAGTTTCCCTCAATGTTAACCTGGCTGGTACACATGTTAACCTTAACATGAGTAGGGGGACAGCCAGTTAGACGTAACTGTTTATCTACTATCACTCACCCCAATTAGCTATTTCTCAAATTATTATTAAGACTATAAAAACATTATTACTATTGATGAAGATTAAGATGATTAATTTATTGATAGAAGTAGCTGCTCAAAAGTTTCCTCAAATATTTTAAGGGCACATTGCACACAATGCTGAGATGTGCCAAGTTTTTGGCTAACGTCTCTTTTCGAATTCCCTTTTGTTTTGTACTAAAAATGTCAAATCTGTTATGTGTAGACGCAGAATTGGTTTATCCCTTGAGTTGGGTGCACACAGAGAAGATTTTTCCTGCACAACTATTGCTCAAAACCACATAAATCTTTTTTTTTTTTACAAAAAATCTGGCTTCTTGCAAGAAATCTATAAAGAAATGCAAGGTGGTTTAAGACTTGCACAGTACTGGATCCTCTTAAGGATGGCTTTGAGCCAAAGTAGGCCCTCACATGGTGAGAAAATCACAGGGGCACACAAACACAAACAACACAGTTCTGCAAAAAGCCATTTTATGACTGCAGCTTCGTAATTAAGCAGGATGAATGCAGCTATCCTGGGTCACTGTGAATTACGACTGGGCTACTTAGCAGCGTAGTTATGGAAAATTGTTCCCTCCTCGTTCCCCCTTCTCTCCGTCTCTCTCTCTCTCTCTTTTAACCTCACTCAAATTGGGCATTATTAGACTCCTCTGCAGGTATACTAAAAAGCACTGTGCCAACTTCAAGTTAAGGTCTGTTATTGGAAGAATAACCACATATAGCAAGTGTTAAGAAACCTTTCACCTGCTCCTGCTCTTAAAATATTTGTGAAAACTAGTCAGGGTGCTAAAATTCAATAAAAATATCTCACTTTCAAATTTCTTAAAAACGTTTGGTTGATGATAATTATGTTTAACACATGTTCTAATTTGCTCTATTTAACCTGTCTTTGGGAAATTATTAAACTCTCCAACATCGGATAAATAAAAGTATTTGAATACAATATATTAGGCAAACTAAATGGAATTATGATTTATAAGGATTATTACTTTAGTCAATAGTAATATAATAATAATGTTAATATAGAATATCCTCCTCATTAATGCAGCTATGACTTAACCGCATCCTTTTCAGTGCTTTATACTAATTATTAAAAGTACATCTGACAGGCATGTTTGTATATGCTATTATAATGACATTATTTTAGCAAAAGCAAATGCAGATATCAGCTGAGTAATGTTACAGTTGGGTACAACTGACAGCACATATTTCTCTCTAATAAGCTACCACAGTTCTCATCAAGTTGACATCCTATAGCCTGTACTGAACCACAGCAAATAAACACCATATCTGCATAGCTGATCTACTGCTGGTAATCTTCCTCAGATAAATCAAGACATCCAGCACAGAATTGTGCTGAGAAATGGAGAGTAAGAAAATAAATGCAGTCTCAACAGTATGGGATGTTGAAATCCACTGTCCCACATTATTACAAAATGTTCTGGATTGTGGCTCACTTGTCCCCTTTCCTCACATATCACCGATCGATGTAATAGGCACAAGTCCCAATGAGAGGTTCATTTATTTATTTATCATTTTAGATGTAGCTGATTCAAAGTAATTCTTGAAGCAAGTATTGCTACTCAGCAACCATCTGGTAGTTATATCGAATTAACAAGACTTACCTCCAAAAAAGAAAAGATAAGCGATACTTTAATGGGACATAATGCATGTATAAAATCACCAGGGAAATCTAATTAAAGTTAGCGTAAGTTTGTCGACTTTATTTCTACTACACACGCAAAAGGTTTTAATATGTTACAACTTCATTCAGAGCTCAGGTTATCCCGACAGAACAAAGTCAATGCTCATTCACTATATGGATAGAGTAAAACAACAAAAACAGGAAGTATGCTCATCTACATCTCTACTGTGGACTGGTAGCACTTTCTGTTACAGCTTGGCCACAACGTTATAATAGTGGGGTATGAGTGTGAAAGCAAATATAATGTGGAAATAATTACAACTTTATTACAAAGTAACATCCAAATAATAACCAAGTAATATCTTGTATGAACAATGGATCTAGCAGAGAGGTACTAACTTTAAATTTGTGTAATTGGTTAATAACAAGACCAAATGGGGCTAATAATGACAATATAAACATATGCCTGTAAAGCAGGACCAATTAGTAGTCATACAGTAATATATAGGTAACCATATGATGACCAGCTGGAACTAAAATGGTAACATTAGTTCATTATGATTTTTATATAATAACTTAAAAGTTTCAGTGATATCAATAATAGGGGAACACTGCTTTATCATATTAGGATACTATTGCCATAATGCTGGAATTAATCCAACCTTACGGCGCCAGTATTCTTCTTTGTTTGAAGGTTATCATGTAAACATATTTAATTCTGAGGTGTATTGCCTGGAAACATAGGGCAGTTTCTATGCAATAACCAGGACTCAAGCAGGCTGAATGAAAGATGTCTGGTCATTTAGGTAATAAGGGATAGGTAATAATAACTAAGAATCATTTTTCAAACGTCAAAGGCAACAATTAAGTGATGACTTCAAGATTATTAATAGTGCGGGTTTATGGAAGGTGCAAACCACTGGTTACACTCAGAAACAAAAAGACTTTGCCTGATAAAAACAAAAACAAAGATATTTGTTTAGAAACTATCTATGAACACTTTTGAAATGTGAAGTCGAAACACATATCCAACTCTCCTTTTCTAAAAACTGGTAGTAAGTAGAGAGACAGTATTTTAGGAGTTGTCAATCATCAGGAGGTGAGCTAAACTCAAAACGAGTCTTTGCTTGTTAAATTCCCCCGATTCTGAGATTCGGCATTGCAATTTCTCACTGTGCTGTCATTTTAAGAAAATCCATTGACTGCAGACAAATGAGATGAATTGTGTGTGTGAGTTTTAATGATGCTGCAGTGCTCAATCTTGAAAATACTATTTGCTTTTGTCACAGAAAATCTCACAGCTGAATCACCATAATAACATCACAAACACAGCCGAGAATGCAGCTAAATTACCCGCCCACCTTGACATTACAAAATCCCAACTTGTTTTCTTAAACTGCAAATCTTTACAAATGCATACTGTGTTAACAAGCACTGCTCACGCCCACACCGATGTATTTTAAATTCTAGTTAACAAGCAAAGGTTTCACCGCATATCAACTGTGGCAGGAGTGGTAAATGATGAACAAAATGTCTAACAGATCTTGTAGATTTCAGATTGACACACATCAAGAAAAGAAATAGTCTTTTATCCAAGAAAACTGTCGAAACAGATATATACAAATCCTGTTGTGCTGTACATTAGTCTTAAGCCACCCCTCATTCCTTTATATTTTTCTAGGAAAATGGGTGCATTGATTTACTGAAACATGTTCAAACATACATATCATATAAGAAAAAACAATTAGAGCAAGCTAGAAAGTTAATACCTGGTACGACCACCTTTGTTCATCAACACAGCCTGAAATCTCTTAGGTAAACTTTCTTATAATTTCTTTAAACAGTCTTCAGGAATAGTTATCCAGGCTTCCTGAAGTGCATTCCAATGCTGAAAAATGAAACTGAATTCATCACTCCATAGGACCTTATGTTATTGATTTCAAATCCAGGTCTTTCTTGTGTAATTTGAAATTCCTTATCCTTTGTTCCCCATTTTCCTTCCTTATGAAAGGCTTCTTGACAGCTACCCCTTCTTCTGAGACCATTTCACTCTCACTTGGTGTTGGCTCTATCTGGTAGAGTATCACTTCCTGTTCCCGTTACAACACACAGACCTTCGCACCCTTGGAAAACCCATAGCTAGCCAGGCCCCTGTGGCTGGTGCACTTGAAGGTAGCTTTAGTTCTTCCCCTAGCAGACTGTTCCGAGCACCCGGGAACACAGGGTGGCTGGCTTAAATTGCTGTCTGTCTGAATGGTGTCCAAAATGCTTTGCTTTATAGATAATTGGGAACCTTTTTGGGGAAAACCTGTTCTTGTTAGGAGAGACTGCATCTATCCTAATTTGGATGGAGCAGCTCTCACTTCTACAAATCTGGCCAAATTTAATAAACCCCCCCAAAATCTGACTATCCACAGTTTGGATCAGGAAGCGGAGTTGCAGACTTACACGCCTCTCTGTAGCTTCTCTCCTCCTGCTATCTCCCCAAAACCCCATCCCCTTAGAGACTGTGTCAAAACAAAAAAACAAACCAAAAATCAGCAAAAAATTATTTAAACACAAAAAAATCACACAGAAAGAACAATACTGTATCCACGACTGCACCAAAGAGTAAAACAGTGAAATGTGGATTATAAACATTGGGTCTCTCTTTTCTAGTCCCCTGTTAGTACATGAATTAATCTCCCACTACAGCTTGTTAATCAACCAAAGACCAAGACAGAGTTTTAATTCATTTGAAAACATGATGCTTAGCTTTGTCCACCCTAGCTTGAAAAACTCAAGAAAAGTTTCATTTGTTGTTATCTATCATCCACCTGTCTGTTTTTTGTCTGAATTCTGAGACTTTTTATGTGATTTAGTTCTCAGCTCAGATAAAATAATTATTGTGGGAGATTTTATCCATGTAGATACTAAAAATGACAGCCTCAGCACGGCATTCAATCTATAATTGGACTAATTAAAATGACATCACACTAGTTTAGAACATCCTCATTTAGCCTTGAAATCCAGTTTATCGCTCTATAAAAAAGCCCTCCGTAAAGCTAGAAAATCTTACTATCGACCACTCATTGAAGGAAGTAAGAACCCTAAATTTCTCTTCAGCACTAAAGCCAAGCTGGCAAAAAGTCAGAGCTCTGTTAAGTCAAGCATTCCTTTAATGTTAAATAGTAATGACTTCGTGAATTTTGTCACAAATAAAATTGTAACCATTAGAGATCATCATCATCATCATCGTAAAAGAGGAATCTGCAGAGGAATGTGATACTTGAAGAGTTTCAGTCAGGTTTCAGAGCTCATCGCAACACAGGAACAGCTTTAGTGAAGGTTACAAATGATCTGGCCTCTGACAGTGGACTCATCTCTGTGCTTGTCCTGCTAGACCTCAGTGCAGCGTTTGATACTGTTGACCATAATATTCTATTAGAGCAATTAGAACATGCTGTAGGTATTACAGGTACTGCGCTGCAGTGGTTTGAATCATATCTATCTAATATACTTACATTTGTTCATGTAAATGGGGAGTTGTCTTTACACACTAAGGTTAAACATGGAGTTCCACAGGGTTCTGTGCTAGGACCAATTCTGTTTACATTATACATGCTTCCCTTAGGCAGTATCATCAGAAGAAATAGCATACATTTTCACTGCTATGCAGATGACTACCAACTTTATCTATCATGACGCCAGATGACACCCACAAATAATTAGTTAAACGTGGATGACCTCAAATTTTCTGCTTCTAAATTCAGATAAAACTTAGGTTCTTGTACTTGGCACTAAAAATCTCAGAAATGCAGTGACACTGTGTAGGACCGCTTTCTTCTATTTGCGCAATATCTCCAAAATCAGACACATCTTGTCTCAGAGCGATGCTGAAAAACTAGTTCATGCATTTATTACTTCTAGGCTGGACTACTGTAATTCCTTATTATCAGGATGTTCTAAAACTCCCCGAAAATCCTTCAGTTGACCCAAAATGCTGCAGCAAGATTACTGACAGGGACTTGAAAGAGGAAGCACATTTCTCCTATATTGGCTTCTCTTCATTGTTAAATCCAGAATCAAATTTAAAATCCTCCTCACATACAAGGTCTTGAATAATAATAATTGACTACTTTGAGGAAAAGTATAAAGACACGATTGATTGCTCAAAACTTTTGACTGTAATAATTACAGAACAGTGACAGCCAGAGCAATATATGACTTCCAACATTGGCTGCTGTAGCCAAAATGGCACCTATCTTGTAAAGACGGCTAGGCAAAGTTCAAAGCAGTGGTTAACCTTTTGCTGACACCAGAACAATTACATTTTGAATACGCTCTATGCTCAATCCAGTCCTTTGCTCGCTCATATTTCTCTTCATTTTTTCTGCCTCTGTTTGATTCCGCCTGCTTCTTACTGTCCCCAGTTTGCCTCTTTAAGTGTGACATGAAGTCCTTAAACAGATGCAAGGATTTAGCGTGACAGCTTTAGCTCTGATGCTGTCCACAAATTCTGGGATAGCACCCAAAGATTTATGACATCCAGCTGGCACCTGGCTCTAAAAATGGTTTATGTATGTAATAGAGTAAAAGAAAATGCAACCGTGAGATCAAAGTAATGGATGTTGTGTCAAAGAAAGGTGATAATTGGAAACGCCTCACCAAAGTGTTTATTTGCTAAGCAGATTGACTGCATTTATTTCTGTTTTTCAGGGTAACAACTTCTAACCTCTTGTCTTCTTTTACTTTTCAACAGAACAAAGTAACACAAACATCAATCACTACTAATTAAATTATCATGCCTATTATCAAAGGACACCCGTCATTATCTCTGCTAATCATATCTCAACACGCATTTGATGGATTACCATGAAAATTTATATGGACATCCATCCTTCCCAGACAGTGTGCCTTCATTTTCTTTGGTGGTCCTTCTTCTATTTGATGCAAATAGCTCTATAATTATTAGATAGACTCACTTCTTTTTTTAAAAATTATATCGTTATTTGGATTGGACAAGAAAAAACCATCTGCATAGCAGTATATGAATAACATGGGAACAAAGTCCTTCCAAGTCCAGGAGAGCAAATGATAAACAAAGTGATTAGCGGGTGAATATTAACCTCCACTAGCTATTACTAGGAGAGTTGCTCGCATGCTCTCCCGAAGGAGATATATAGAACACATTACATGGAACTATAAACACAAACTGGGGGGGGGGGGGGGGTGCCCATGCTGCAATCATGGTGAACAAATAAGTAAATAAACAAGCAATAGTAATAGAAGTAAATTTAAAAAAACAAAACAAAACAACAACCAAGTAATAGTGAGATCAAGTGAAGTCAGCCCTCGTGGGGGTAATGAATTGGATCCAATTGTTCCAAATTTGGTAGAATTTGGCTTTTTGATTTCTTAACAGATATGTAAGTTTTTCCATCCTAAATATCTCTAAAATGATCCCAAACCAGTCATCTAGGGTAGGCTGGGCTGGGCTGAACCATCTTCTAGTAATTGTTTTTTTACTTGCCACCAAGAGTAATTGCACCAACTTAATCTCACTCCTACGTTCCAGAAAGGGGACCAAACCCATGTATAAAACCTTAAAATCTAAAGGTATATGAACGTTAAAGACTGCACTTAAGGAGACCTGAACACCTATCCAAAAGTTTTTTAACTCGGGACAGTCCCAAAAGACATGAAAATGGTTAGCAACAGTCGAGCCGCATTGTCTCCAGCATTGCATATAAGCCCCTTTGTATCTCTCCTGATATGGAGTCTTGAAGTACCTAATAATATTCTTCCAGCCATGTTCCTTCCAGCTCATAGAACTGGACGTGGACCACTGGCAGTACCAAACATTTTCCCACTCCCCTACAGAAATAGCAATCCCTGATTCCCTTTCCCATTTATCCTTAGTGTATAAAGTATTATCCTTGCTGGCACTAGAGAGAGCTTTGTATAGTTTAGAAATAGATTTAGTAGGGGTCATGGTTGTGGCATTTTTCAGGATGAGGAAAAAATGCGATTCAACATCACTGAAGTCGGACAGTTTGCATTCATGATCAATATATGATCTCAGCTGTAAGTATCTATGAAAGTCGTATTTTGTCAGGTTGTGATTGTCCCGTAAGGCCTCAAATCTGAGCACAATATTTCTATGAGTAAGAGAGAGGAATGTCGTAAGGCCATAGGATATCCATGCTTTAAAGTTAGAGTTGTGTCTGTTTGGAATAAAATCCGAGTCGAAAGCAACCCACCTGAAAGTTTTTAGCATTTTGTGTATCCCACAGATGTTGATTACCTTCTGCCAAACTTGGAGGGTGTGGGTTAACCAGGGGTTCCCCAGCTTTTCCAGTCGGCACATTAGACCCTTACCTGCCATTACAGCTTGTAGGGGGAATCGGTCCAACAGGCTGAGACAGACTCACTTCAAAATGAATTTTAATAACTTGCTGATGCTCTGACTTTCAGAAGCATCATGCTAAAAAGAAATCCTCCATAAATGCTGTTTATGAGTGAACACCTAAACGTCAATGAAGGCATGATAAAATATTAAACCAAGAAAACAAGATATTGTACATCCTGAAAAAGTTGCTATAACTTTCACATTTTTGGGTGGGGTGGGTGGTCGTTACACACAGTATCACCCGCCCAGGATGGATGAATGCTGAATGATATACATCGACTTTGAATGCACAGTACGGGCATCTGTTAAAAGCACAAACATACTGTAGAGCTTGCAATAAAGAAGAAATGTCATTTATCTATATACCATTAGCGCATTGTATTGATGCTCCCATCCTTAAAAGTGGAACTGCAAACGGCTTTAGAAATATAGCTTTAGAAATGATGCCAGAAGATGGTTCGATCTCTCTGGTGCTATTGTGGAGAGATAAAGAGAGATGAGCCCTAATGCAAAGGATTAGGCAGCATTAGAGACATCTCCATACAACTGATTCATATTCTGCACAGAGTGTGATCAGCTTCAGTGTAAACACACCTAGACAGGTCTCAGCTAAGGACTTACTGTTCGCTGTTTAATCAGTAGATATACACGTGTGAACATTTAAACCCACCAGGCTTCTGTCTGATGTGATTCTTTTTTCCATCAGTTCTGATACACACACGAGTTTAACACGATCCTAGCGGTTGGAAACACCAGCTGCTGGTTTTTACTGCTTCCTAGAAACAATGCTTACTCCACATTTAGCTGTGTCTGGGCTTTCTGGCTCTAAAGTTTTCCTCTTTATACAGCTGCCAGTGCAAGCACCTTGTAACCACACAGTCTCACGAGGCATAGCTGAACCGTGACCTCGACGAGGACAACTACCGTATAGAGAGCAAGATAAAGTGGGACAGAATGACAGAAAAGCTGATCAGCTGTCAAGTTACAAGATGAATTAAGAAGAGGGAGATATTAAATGCAAGAACTTCACTACACAGACAAAGTTTCAAGGGCACTTTAAGGAAGTATTGTTAAAGTATGAAAGGGGAGGCTCTTTGGGAATTAAATAGAAATGTGCTGAAAATGAAATGGCAACAAAAGAATAAGAGCATCTCTTGAGATGTGTTTTTGAAGAGGGTAAAAAGCTTTTACTATTACTCTAAAAAAAGAAAAGAAAAGAAGTGAGCTGGCTTAATATTAAATGGCTTATAGCTTAAAACATAGTTCGTGAATGAGAAAAATGACGTGCAGGTAACAGATAGCATATTAGTCTTATTCAGACCCAGCTCAGTTCAGTTACATCTGTCACTGTATCAGCGTCTATTCAACATCAAAGTGGTTTTTAGGGAAATGCTCTTCACCCAAGAGCGTCAATGAGTCCCCCTTACTCTGCTGACTATTAATATCAAAGCATGAGTGAAAATGAGTGATGAGTGTTAACTAAACAAAAATCACTACTAATGCTTAAGAATCAAATCAATGCTTTTAAAAAGCTCCGAACCCTATTCCGAATACCATTAGGCACAAAAATCCCACACCAAGCCTAGTGGTGAAGAAAGAAGCATCCTACACATCATCAAGTCAGTGCATCTAAGACTGTAGAAAAAGATAACTCCCCCGGAGAGAACCCCTGGAGGACAGGGATGTATCGCTGCAGTGTGTGCTGACACACTGGAAGCTGATTCACACTGTGTTTGATCATTTCTTCGGCACCAATACAGTATGATGCAAACAAGGAGGAGAGAAATCCAGGTCATGCTTAAAGCCCTTCAGAGATTTCTTATTTTGTACACACTCCTCTCCCTTCACTAAAACTCTCACTTTTTTATTCCCTTTTTGTGCTGTATTGCATTATTGCTGAGCGTGTTCTTCTACACACTGCCTGCATCTCTTTTTGCAGAATAAAAAAAAAGGATCACTGCTAGTCACACTAACGCTTACGTCTTTTTATCCCATTCTCTGTTCCCGTCGCCCTGTTAACCTCTTGCCTTTTCGTTTTCTTTTTCCTGTCCCTCACCTCTACAGCCTCTACTTTTCAGCCTTTCCGCCGTTCTCCAGCTTCTTCTTCTCGCTTGCCCTCGCCTCTCTTCCTGGCACTCATAAAACGCCTCTGCACCTTAATGTGTGCTCACCTGAAAACAATCCAGTCTCTCTTCCTTACGCCTCTCATAAATAAACAACTGTAGCCCTTTGACACTGACATCATAAAGCCAGAATAGCTCCAAATGAGTTGAAAACGTATAGTTTATTCCAATAATTTGCTTTGCTTGAGAGTTGGTGAAGCATGTTCTCCCCCATGCAATCTCTCCTCATTACTTTTTGATGAATAACTGATGAGATGTGCTGCTGTCGTGGCGGTGGCTCAACATTGGTATGCAGACAAAGACGAAACAGAGACAGTTTTTTTTTTTCTCATGCCATGCACTGTTGACGAACAGTTTGTCTGTACTTAATGAATCACCCAGCAATCATTTAATTTTGATTGGATGAGCGGCTGCATGAGTTGCTGTTCATGGACCTCAGAGTGACTCTGAGAAAATGGAGTCATGCCCGGCTGGTAAGAAATGAACTACGCAGAGAGTGATGGCGGCACTAAAATGCATTTGTCCTCTGCAGCCATTAATGTCAAATCTCACAGAAAATGATGGTGTTTATTAAGAGTGAGTGTGCACAGACTGAAAGCATGAACCTGTGTGTATGTGTGCGAATGTGTTAGTAATGCTCAGCTGAGAAAACACTCTGTGGCTAAGCATTAGAACTCTCTGACTGGCTTTGAACAGTACCTCCATTAAATCATAGCAGAGGCCCAAATGGAAGAGGTCAACAGCGACAAGACTGACTCAGGTATAATTTTGTGCACACAGGTTCCGGTTCACACCAGGACACCGGAGCGCAAACACTCTTCGAAGGTTGCCGTTTAATCGTACCGGGGGGAGCTGTGACACATTACCACCTTGTGACAAGTCAGATAAAGCTTCCACTTTGGAGTTATATGCCATTTGACAGATAATCTCATCTGATTTGCTGGCAAGCATAAATTTCTTGTGTGGGTGGTGCCAGTAAGAATTAAACCGTTGAGTAATGCAACAGTAATTCATCCATCCTAAAAATCTAATTCATCGCAGTGAGATTAATTGGAAGGCAAGAGTTCAAGGAAGAACCTAAGCAGTATTGGAAGCCAAAGCTGAGACATTAAAGAGGCACACAATCAGAATTTATGATACAGTTAAAGCTTTACATTAAAGTGGTTGCACCTTTTAGTTTTGGCTTTGCTCAAGTGGTCATCTCAATCAGCGTTTGAAGTTGTGTGAATGACATAACTAACCCTTTTAAAGGTCTGAAAGTGGATGGTTGCTGATAGCTACTCTTTTGTTCTCGAGTGTTCTTCAGTCCCTCTGAAACTGAAACTGGTATCTATTATTTCCATTTTCAAAGTGCTGTGCCTGATCACTTATCATATTGATGGCCAAATGACATAACAAGATCACTGTGACACATTTGTTATTAATTTGCTGCTGTATACTTTCCTCCAACTCTTTAAAAACGATGCAGACCTTTTTATGACAACACTGTAAGAGCCTGGCATTCACTTACAGTGTTGGGATTAATCAATATTTGATCAGTAGCTGGTGAAGGAATTGAAAGAATTGAATTCGTATTTTAATGCTGGCAAAGTCACGGTTATGATCCAGCAGGAGGCAGAAATATAATGAAATAAAAAGAGGCTTAGACTAAAATATAAATAGCTTCAGTGGTGCGCGGTGTGGCGCTGACTTGGAAATGCTTATTTCCACCCAGCAGAACTCCCCTCATTAAGAATCTTTAGCAGCTCCGAGGCTGTTATCTTGTTGCTGACACTAACCTCTGACTGTGCTATGATACCTGGCGACAAACAAAACTACTTTCCATATGGAAGTCATACTTTCCTGAGTTACAACTAAGGGAGACCATTTGAATTTTATTCAAAAATTAAAAGACATAAAGATATGTTACATACCTCAACCTGTTGACAGATTTGAATGAGCTTGGCCATTTGGTTCTCCAGCTCACTGTTCCTCTTCACCAAGTTGGTTAGGTTGTTCTCCAGAGTTTGCTGTTTGGAGGGAGCAGGAGGATTGGCATGATTAGTATTTACAAGTAGAAGTATTACCTTCAATGTGTGCAGTTTTGCTTATAAATAAATAAATAAATACTCTTATTGTAAGGTTATTGTTTAGCTAAACCATTAAGCTTAAGACACTACAGAGGAACAGAGTGATTAGAAAATTTCTTAACATCTGTTTACGAGAGTGGGTAGCTCCTTATGTTCGATTTAGTAGTTTTATGCTGGATACTTCCTGATTTAAAAAAACAAAAACAAAAGCCAAACATAAAATAAATTTTAAAAAAAACATCAAAAGTTTTGAACTACATGAATCTGCAAGGGGAGTCATATCTGTAGATAATTATTTTGGTAACATCTCTGGTGAAGTCTGTGACATCAGTGCTGGTTCATGAGTTCATATTTATGTCTTCTGCAGTCCCAATGAAACCCATAAGTCTGCACATACACATACAAAATATACATTCTGTGACATCACAAGAAATTTCTACAACACTGTTTGACTCCTTTTTTTTATTTTTATCTCCACATCCCCCAAGACTTTCTTTATAACATACGGTAAGACATTCATGCAAAAATATTTCTTCAATAAACTGTAAACGACTTTAAAAAATTAATCCAAATATCTATTAAGGCCCGTGAAGTACAATTAAAAAAAAATAGTTGCAGAAGGGAGAGTGTCCATCACAGTAGCCATGCACTGAAGTCTGAACCATGTTGAACAATGTTACATGCGGTGCGAAATAAGAAATAATCAAAAAGGTCATCAGTTTTGAAAAGGTTAAAAATAATCTGCAGATTTTACACACGATAATTAAAATGACTTTAATAGCTGAATTGCTGAAAATGTTACAGCAAATATTCGGTTTCTAATTGAATATCGTTGAATAAGAAGCAGCCAAAGTAGGTTCTGTGTTTGTAGGTTAACTCTTTCATACGTCTTCCTGTATTTTTGCTTTTATGCAGCCACAAGTGCTTACAGCAGTTTTATTTACTACAAAACTCTTTGATCTCACGATTTAACTTTACCTCACTTTAAAGCAAGAAAATAACTATGTGATCCCTGAAAAAAATGAAACCAATCAACCTCAAATGGCAACTTTAAATGATCAAACGCTCAGTTACTATCCCTTAACTGTGACTGCTTTTCAGATGTAAAACAAAAGACACGCACGCACAAACATGTTCACTCAAACACATATGCAGGATAAAAGACCAAAATGGAAACAAGCAAATGGGAAGTCAGGAATAGAACTCCCATTCAAAGGAAACAGATCAGCGATGGTGGTGACGAGCATCAAAACAACATTAGCAGCTGCGATGAGAACAACAGAACAAAGCAGAAGACAAGCGGCGAGTGTTTGAAGTATCTCTACTCATGCAAGTGAAGGGGAGGTGGCCTGTACAAGCACCTAGCCGCGTCTGAATGTCTTACTGTCTGTCTGCTCCTCCGTGCATCTGTCTTACTGTCGGGCAACTGTGCTCTCCAATATCTCTCCTACCTGCCACTCAGCCTGATGTACGCCTACCTGTTGTCTGTTTGACTTTGCACCCACTTAATTATTCACCTGCCTGCTTATCTCACTTCTTGCCTCCCTTCCTTATCCATCCAGCTATCTACTTATGTGCCTTTCTGTCCCTCTGCGTCCCAGCGGTGGGAATAGTCGAGGATGGGAGAGGGAGGGGTGGAAGGGTGGGGGGGGGGGGGTTTGTTAAAAGGCAGCCAGGGAACTCACCGCAGCGCTTGTCTTTGAAGCCTCCATTACTGCATCTGACACTCTGCCCGGGCTCACCTGATAAGCCTACGAACACACACATACACCTACATAAGTGCACACATAGACACACACACAGATAAGCCTGATCACACGTCTGCCAGCTAAACGCACAGCAACCGATGAGGAGGACTCCTTTCTCATGAAGCTGCCATAAACACTTTGGAGGTTTTGTTGAATGCAGATGAGACAGTGCAGCGTACAGTGTGCACAGCAGTGGTGTTGGAGTTGCATCACTGGAACGAGAATTTGGTTGTTGTGCCGCAGCGCCTCTCTGTGTGTGTTTGTTTATTGGGGAGTTTGAAGTGGAACATCAGTGAGTGGGGACAGATGGGTCATTAATTAGCAAGCTGGAGACAAGATGATTAATACATTAGAATACAGCTGCCCCCCCCCATGCGACAGCAGTCGAAAGAAACTCCTTTGTTCTCTACATACGTACGTGTGTTTTCTGTATTTTACATGTGTTAGGCCTGCATATGGTCAGAGACATATGTATGTCTCCATGTATACAGATGATGTTAGTTTATACTTTGTAGGGTGAATATGAGACACTAAACACTAAGCATTATACTGTGGTCAGTATGGCGATGTGGCTCTGCCTTACTTGTAGCCCACGCCTTATAGGCAGGCAAGTTGACAGAGAGAGAGAGAGAGAGAGTGATAGAGGGAGGCAGAGTAACCATCAACAACACACATTTAACAAATTATTAAAACACTCAAGGGACATCAAAGATAACCAAACCCGCTTGAGCTGGAGCAGAGAAAAACGTAACACAAAACATGTAGAAATAGAAGCATAAAAGGGTGGAATGGGTCAGAACATGCATATGTGTTAGAGTTAAACAGCAGCCCAATCAACGATGACATTTTATGTTTATATTGTCTTTATCATTTAAGTTATTTAATATCATGTCAGTTTGCATCTTTCTGTCTGAAATGTACATCATCAGAGTCATGAAATAAACAGGTCTCACTTCCAACTCAGCACATATGACTGCAACATATTTTTTTTTAAGAAGCAACATTTAAAAAAAAAAAAAAAATCTAAACCATATTTTCTTAAAGTTAAGCAGGTACTTCTTTTCAATAAACCTAATCAGTGGGGAAAATGAAAGTAACATGAGAGTGAAAATGAAGAAAACAGCTTGAAAAACAAAAACCTCAATCAGAAGACAAGCCACGGTCTCCTGTCCCCAAATGTGAACAGCTGGGGCCAAAAAAATTACTCTGCCTATTTCTGCTGCACCAGCAATATCTGGACAGATTGCTTCGGTTACTATGGAAAAGCCACACTGATATGCCAGGGACTGGGTGTAAATATTAAATAGCAAGCCATAACTTGTGTTATTACCAGCCTGAGAAAGATCTATAGACAGCAGTAGCCACTTTGATTATTTTGCTATATTGAAATCTATTAAGCGTAAAACCTATTGCATATATTTACATATATAAAAAAAAGGGGGCCATTGCAGAGACAGAGAGGTAGAGAAAATAGAGCGGAGGGTTATTAGAGTGGAACAAGAAGAAATCAAAGCCAATGCGAGAGAGATGAGTTACTGCTTTTTAGTTGCTTGAAGCATGTGATGGGCCTGCAGGGTAGATGGTGTTATTTGCATGAGGTAATATCATTCATTCACAGACTCAGCTTTAGACATAGCATGTCATGGCAGCGAATAGAGAGAGTGTAACAGAGATAGGAGGGGCTGACAGGAGGAAAATAGGGACGAGTCTCATGCTGAGAGGGGGAGCTTGGCAGGCTAGCGACCAGGCTTCTAATTCGGTCATCATTCAGTCTGTTCTGTTTTTCTGTTTTCCATTAGTATGACTTTCATTAGTATTCAGTAGCTTTCTTTTCATTTTACATCACAATAAGTATCCTCTCCCGCTAATCTGACTTCCTGTCTCATCCGTTGCTTTGTTTCTTACTTCTTCAGTATTTATTCTGTCCGTCCCGGCCCCGCTGCAACAGCAGCTGCTGACAGCCCATCATCTCAGGTTAGATCAACACCCCCTCATATGACATCACTATGTTGAGGGGCTCCCGGGTCTCATTCCTGTACAGATTATCCATTTCTCTTGGGAGGGATCTCTATTCGTACTAGAGTAGCTAGGCAGCTGCGGGAGAGGGGCCGTGGATATAGAATGATGCCTTTTTCTTACAAGACAGTTGAGTATGATGAAGGGTTTACTGAACTCGCTCACTCAACTTTGCTCTTAAAGCTAAAACTAGTCATCATCATTCATTGTCACATTACCACTAAGCACTGAAGTTGCACAGAAACACAGTCCATGGTACAAGATGACAATCCAAACACTGTGTGTTGTCTGTCAATCACAGCAGAACCACGACACATCTGTAAATAGCAATTTCTGAAATCGTAAAACTTAATCTAAAGACAGCGCAAAGCTTTACTATACTAACAGTTACTGTGGTCTTTAAGTTATTACAGCATAATGCAATCATAAGAAGAACCTGAGACAATAAAAGAAAAGACCAAGTGTTATAAAATTGGATATACCAGGCACATGTTCTAGAGATGTGTTTGCTTTTTTAAGAGACAATTTTATGCTGAACTGCATCTTTTGCCTAATAACATGACACTGACCAGTAGCGGAATCTCTGGGTTGTTACAACGTAACAACATAACAACAGAACAACAGCGCAACTCCCACCACAACAAAAATGAAACAGAATGCCCCGAGGCCAAGTATCTAACTTCAAAGTCTTTTCTTTTAATTAATTCAAGATCGTCCCACAAGTACAAGAGAAATGGGACACTAAGAGAGAGAAATGAAAGCAACAGAAAGAGGGAGAGATTCAACTTGAAAGAATTGAACAAGCTCACTTTACAGCTGTTGTTAACAAGAGGCTTTTCAGAATCTGGACGTGTCAGTAACACAAGCCTTCTGGGAAACGGGGTTTTTGTCTGAGGATAATATTTTATAGGGCAAAGCCCTTGAGACTGATGAATTGTTGCATGGTATGAAAAATAGGGAGTCGCGCTCGTCTCCCTGCAGTCTGGGGTCCAGTTAATGAGACCATCAGGGATGCTTAAAATCAGTTAAAATGTTAACTGTTTTTGTTTGTGTCTAACTTCCAAAAAACAGCATTTTAAAAACTTTTTTTTTACCTTTTACATTTAAGAGCTGTGTAATTCACTGTAAGGCTCTTATTCCACTAGAAAATTTGAAATAAAGAAATAATTATGCAGAAAAAAAAAAGAATGTCGAACAGTAAATGCAGTAGCTTTCACAGTGTTGCTCTGTAGTTCTGAATAGGATGCCACAGATTTCTGAACTCCAAATGAACTCATGTGACCTTCAAGCTACAAGAGACTGACTGAACATTTAAGAGATCTCTGAACAGTTGGGGGTACAACGATAAATGGGAGCAGACAGCTAGGAGATGCTCACTTTCATTTATAAGTCTTGTGGGGGAATTCAAATAAAGTTGCTCAGAAAAAGAAAGGAACCTTGGGAAGTGTTTGGAAGGACGACTCTAATGCCACACTCAACTTGTTATGAATCCCAATTGTTTTCCCCCCTCTCTGAGGTTTATCATAAGAGAAATGGACAAAAATTCAATAGTAATTTAAATTTTAAGCTGCACGCAGGGATTAGGATCAAGAAATTTCTTGTTAGGTTTGAAAATGAATAATGGATTGTTATTGCAACTGAGAAACACTGAGGAGGCTAGACACAAGCTGGCATTTGATCTTGTTTATAAGACTCTTTGATAAGCTTGTGTGTGCTTTTAGCTTTCCAATTATTTGTTTGGGTCAGGACCAAAATGACCCAGGAATACCAAAAACAAGCAGAATGCACATGAAGAAAAGGAATGAAATAGATGTGACGCAAAGTGTGCTATATCCTTGTCCGTTCCCAAATCTCCTGTTCCCTTTGGTAGACAATTTCATATCAGATTACAAGTTGATGACAGTGTGATATTTAAATGCAAAGCGAGAGGAATTTAATGCTGTGGATTAGGGGTGCCTGGATAAAGTGGGGTTAGTACAAATCAGTGATATGGTTGAAAAGGATTAAAGGATCTTTCAGTTTCATTTCAATCAGACTACAATGGATTCTTGGTGAAGCGGTTCTATTCAGTTTCATGGATTAATGCAGATGAAGCAAAATAACACATACGGCTAGAGTGGTCGTTTAATTTTGTTTAATATGATGCATACTTGTTGCATGCACTTCTAAATGTAAATGACATTTTTCACTATGGGTATTTTTTTTAAAGAAGAAGAAGAATGATCACAGTTTGATTCCACCTGTCAGGTGGGGCTCTTCTGTGTGGAGTTTGCGTGTATGGTTCTGTCTGGGTACTCCACCCACAGTCCAAATTGATGATTTTAAATTCTAAAAATGCCATAGATGTGAATGATTATCCAACTTTTTGTGATAGACTGGTGACCTGTCCAGGTTGTACCCTGTGACAGGAGCAGGCTTCAATCCCAAAATCGGATAAGTGGTTAAGAAAATTAATGAATGGCAATAAATCCCATATGTTCTGTAAAAACTGAATGTATCATACAGCGTCTTTGCTGTAAATACTACAAGAATATCTGTAACTTTATAAAGTTATACAAGTTGCTATCAAAATATAACACGCCTAAGCCCATAAAAAATGAAATCTTACCTGATTTAAATTTGGATGCCATCCCCTTCAAGGTTAATTCCCTGTGAAACGCTGCACAACTTCCTGGAGATCTAAATGTAGATCGCTCCACGGCAAACCCACTCTGACAGTAATGCAAAGCTTCACAAGGAGCTAGTCCTTGAGGAAAATAGCAGCCAGACACCAGGTATGTTATTTTCTATTTCCACGGGAGAGCTCCAACTCGTCAGCAAGACCTACCGCTAAAATGAAATGAACATATTGGACCTATATGTGTTATTGCCAAATATAACACATGTAGGTCTAAAGGATCAACAAAGCTGTTTCAACTCTTATTCGAGCTTCGTTTGTTCCTCATCTGTTCTCTATTCTAATTCATTCTCGAACTACTTCTATTTCACAGACACGGGGGCCGGCAGTGTGCTATAAATCAGCAGGCAGAAGTAGATCTGTAAAATTGTTTCATCAGCCCAGTTGTATACTGTGCTGCTAATAGCAAAGCCTTGTTATCCACAGTAGATGATATCATTAGGTCGGTGATACTGACTGTGGGCTAGATAAGAAATATTCCTGTCCTCAAGACAAGCTGTGGCCGACCACTGTGACTCCTGACTAAAGACATTATCGTCACCAGCTTGGCTGCTTTGTGTAGATAGAAGATGTAACAGAGCTATGGTAGAGCAAAAAAATAAAGAAAAAGGACAAAAATATTTATATCTAAGACATTTTATAATTTACGGACGATACAAATATTAAAATGTTCTGAAAACAGAGAAACAGTTCAGAACGAACATTCTAGTTATGACCAGAACAGCAAAGCCAAGGCGGCATGCCTGGTAATCTGTAAGAGACATCTGACGAGCATGTCTGGGTCTGTTTTGTTGCCTTGTACGCTTTACCCACAGATAACTGTCCAAACAATGACATTGTGGAATTAAATCAAGATATTTCCAGTAGAGATACAAAGTGGCTGGTTTGAGCCAAACAGATAATACTCTGTATCCAAATTCAAATGCCACGCCTCGGTACTTCTGATATTTGGACTTGTATAACTGAAGAATACGGAATAATAATAACACAGGATACGCCTGTAGCTGATCTTATTCCATTCACTGTGGTGAGCCAAGCTTAACAAGTCACAGTGCTTTCTCTATTGAACGCAAATATATTAAATTGATATCGATCAAAAAAGGAAACATTTCAAAAATGTTGAAGGATTCTTTTAGAAGCCAAAAGGGTTTACATCAATATGCTTCACATCTTAAACTCTAGGCTTTGACTGACAGCAAAATGAAGTCATCAGCAGGAAAGCTGCCCTATGACCACATAATCCAGGTTCAATATCTCCAACCGATGAATAAGTTCAAAGGAAATGTCCTTCAGCAACGCAGCAAAAAATACCTGCAGCCCCCACAGATAATGTCTTGTAGCTGATGTTTACCTCTGGCCTCAACTGTTCTTTCTTTCTTTCTAAAATAAAGTTTACTCGACATGGCATTGTATACATAAGGATGAAATCTTTTAGGCTTTTACCAACCAAATTAGCTTTCCAATACACAACAAATCATTGCTCTTTTAAAACAACATGATTCTGATATTTTGACAGCTTTTCTTATTACATTTTTAAGGTGCATATGAGCTATTGAGTGGCTAGAGACTACTTAAAAACTTTGTACATATACTCTAATCAATAAATACATGAGTCACTCACTGTAACCTTTTAGAAATACAGCTTCGTGGCTGCGTGCCACATGTAAGAAACATACCAGCTTGCTAGGATCTGAATGTTACTTGGCACTTTTCTTCCACCTCACCCCACCTTCCACCACATAAGCCTTACAGTATGATAGGCTTCGCTGTCTTCCTTTCTCCCTCAATGATTCCCACTGCAAATGGATTATATATTCACTTATTAATATGGCAGAAATGCCTGGTTAGCTCCCACGTGAAAAAACAGACGAGGAACAGAAAGAGACGTGACTGAGGGGAAAAAAAGAGTGCCTAACAGCAAGAGAGAGTCACACAGACAGACAAGCACCATACAGCCACATTTCATTGGCTGTAATACAATTATTTAGCTGCTGGCTCGTTGGTGTATTCATATGACACGGTTATTCGTTTTGTCTTATTTTCTCAAATGCAATAACAGAAAGAACAGTTTGCTGAGTCTGAGTCACTCTGAGTGATGGCAACCCAGCGGCCGTTGTTTGGCTCTGTGTCTTTAAAACCCTGAGTCACTGCTACAATGAAAAACGCCACCATGTTTTCAGCACAGTGCTGGCATCCACCAAATGTGTCTCCCAAAGACTGCATAAGTGAAAAAGAGAAAAAAAGGGTCTCTTTTATCAGTGCAAGGTTTGTAGATTGCTTCTTTACTCTTGCATGTTGTTGTCTGTGTAGGTTCTCGGTCATCCAGGTCATGACAGTCTAAAGAACTTGGAAAGAAAGCGACTGGACTTCTTTAAGTTTTTTGACGGTGTTTCGCCTCTCATCCGAGGAGCTTCTTCATTTTTGCTCATTTTTGGAGAAACACATCTACTGTTTTTCCCCAATAAACATTTTATGTAAGAGTCAAAGCAAGAACAGCTGTAATTACTTCAATTTGAAATAATATATTTTATTAAAGGTGAAAATGGAAAGAAAATTCTAGAATTGTTGGGATTTATTATATAACCATGCATATAAATATGAGTTTACTATATAACCATTACAGCCATTTAACATTCTGTTCTTAATGCTTTTTCATAAACAAACCTTCATAATTACTATGTTTAATTCAACAGTAATTAACAATTGGAACACAAACCATAAAAATAGTTTATTACAGACCAGTCGGAGCATTAAAAGCAGTGATAGGAAACCTTGTGTGTGTGTGTGTGTGGGACTTACAAACTTGCTTCCCACACTCACTGAAACAGCAGCCCAGGTGTGTTTCTAATCTTATGACCTCTCAGCTGCTTTTTTAATCTCTGTTTTAATATGAGTTCGTGCTCAGTTTAATCTCAGTAGGCTGCCAATAAATTGATTGTAACGTGTTTATTATTAGATTATTTAGGTACACCGCGGCGCTTCGACATGCAGGTGAAAATGCTATTCAAGATTTTGCACCAGTGTATGCCTGCTCTATGTGATTTGTCATCTTATGGGTCACTTGGACTAAAGCAATGAAATTTAGTGTCGTTTTTACTGTTAATATGCGTCAAAATTTGACCCACATTGTATGTAAAGGTTACATACATCAATCATTAATAGAACTTATATCCACATTAGGGCATATAATGATGAAATATTTATATTACTTTAGATTATTATGTGGTTTGCCAAGAGATTAAAATATTGAAAAAAAAAAATCTAAGCTGCTAAGTCAGGTACACAGCACCCAGAGGGGTCAGAGAGACGTGCTGTGAACACCATCGCAAATATAACAGCTTAATGAGAAGCACAGCTGACACAGACAACAGTAGCTGTAGCAGAAGATGTTTGCCAAGTAAAATACAGGCAAGCTGATTGGTTTGCTGGGTGAGGCCTGAGTGTTTTGTACATTCTGCATTGTGAATAATGAGGATGCGTGCACAAGCATAAAATGACCCGTTTC